>NW_027530514.1:3625913-3635345 GCF_008692635.1 Crocuta crocuta | reverse complement strand
CATAGTAATATTGCTATTTTGAAATGCTATAGATGACATTCAACTAATTATGAATTTCAAAATATTTTAAGGGATTTCTACAAAAGTATATGCAAATAAAACACTTCAATAATATTTTCTGTACAATTTATGATTTAAACGAAGGCATATTTTTCTTGAAATTCCTTCATTCAGGGCACCTGGGTGGCTCAATCGGTTAAACCTCCTACTTCTGCTCAGGTCATGAACTCGCGGTTCATGGGTTCGAAACCTGTGTCGGGCTCTGTGCTGACTGCCAGCTCAGAGCCTGGAGCTTGTTTCAGATTCTGTATCTCCCTCTCTCTCTGACCCTCCCCTGCTCACGCTGTCTCTCTTCTCTCTCTCTCAGAAGTAAATAAAACATTAAAAAAATTTTTAAAAATTCCTTCATTCAATAAAATCCTAAGGAAACAATAACGCAGTTAGTTAATCAAGATGTAAGCCCTTCTGTTCTTCATTGTGTTGCCGCCCATCAAGAGAACTGTGCTAAGAATCCAAGAGCAAATCATAACTTTTACGTTCTTAGGCATTCATCTTGGACTAAATTGAGAATTGAAATTTCGGCCGAGGTTGACTTACAGGTAAGTACAATCACTTGAAAATTTCACACATGATGTTCAATTTATCCTTAGCAAAACTTTTGCCCTGATGAAAATGCTTGTTTTTACAGGTACGAACAATCCATCTGAGTGACTCCAAAGTGCCTGAAGACTTCAGTTCTCACTCCCAAACTTTTTTAAAGGAACATTGTTATACTAGAAAAATCTTTAGAAAGACATTTGGCTTATTTTGATACCTCGATAAATCAAGGCAGGATATTTCTTTACAGCCACAATAAAATCTGTAATAAATTTGGGGATATCGTATATTCTATTTAATTCACTTAAATAAGTATACTATGTTGCTGCCTGGGAGATAAATATTTATAGGCTATTCTTAAATCTAACAACAACTTCAGAGAGCAAATAGCATTTATGATGGATCTTAAATAAGGAAAGTTTAGATAATTGTAAATGGAGCGAGGTGAGAGTGAAATGCATAGGACAGGTTTCTGGAACAGCAAACAAGCTATGAAAAAAAGCAAAAACTGTAAAAATTAGAAATCCAGCATTATTTTTATAGCAGTAGTGGGAAAACAGTATATTTCTTTGAGCAACAAATATCTTTGAAGAGCCTGGTTAAAACTTTAGTTTAAGAAGATTAATCTACCAATGCTGATTTGGAATGAAGTTTATCAGGAAAATTATAACTATAGCCTAGGCAAGAATTAATTAGGAAATATTATAATTAAAAGCATGTAAGAGGTATTATGAAGGTAGATTATTTATGATTTAGAACTTGGTAAACACCTGCCTGAATGGGAAGGAAGGAGTACAGATGACTTCAAGTCGGTAACTAAGAGATTAGTAGTGCCACAAAGAAAAAGTAGGATGACTTAATAGTCTCGGGGGGTGGGGAGGAGGGAAACAGTACATTTATGAACATGGTGAACTTAAGTTGCCAATATAAGAGCTCTATGAAGTTGTACAACAGGTTGCCAGAAAGCTGTGTCTTGAACAGAGGAAAAGGGAAGACCTGATGAGGAAGGCGGCATAGAAGAAATCATAGAAATGGAAGAGTCAGAAATATGAAAAATGACAATGAGGAAGCCAAGAGTAAACTTACAGCTGGAAGATTTTGCAGAAAGGTGGAGGAGCTGAAGTACGGAAACCATGAAGATATGGATGATGTTCCAGAGCAGAAAAACCTGGGAAAATGTCCCTGTACTAGTGAAAACGTTCTCTGTCTGTGCTGTCTGGTATGATGGCCTATAAGCACATAAGACTATTGAGGAGGCTAATTTTGCTTAATTTTAATTAAATTTATATAGTCATATGTGGCTAGTGGCTACTGAATTGATAAGTACCATTATAGAGACTTAAAATATTTGTCTTGCTACAGTCACTTTTCTACTCAGCCACCAAGTTACATTGCTGAAATATAAATTAGAACATGTCCTTCCCCTGCTTAAAATTCTCCAGTGGCCCTCTGTGTCTGGGAGTAACTTTCAAGCTACTGAATCATGGCTGAAGAAGGTGTCTCCAGTTTCACTGTCCCCAACTAAAGCCATAGCCACAACAGCCAAGTTCCCCAAACAGGATAATCATCCTCCAGGGCAAGGCCTTTGTCCTCGTTTCTCCAAAGCTTCCACTATTTCCTGCTGCCTTTTACAGTACCCACTTCTCTGGGCTTTCACGTCTCCGTTCAAGTGTCATCCCTCAGAGAGGTCTTCCTTGAGCTCCTTACCTTAAATAAGCCACATTGCCCCATTATTCCCCAACCTAACGCTCAATTTACTGTTTTTTTTACACCACTGATCATAATTTGTACTCATTTATTTATTTGTTCCCTCAGCCTCCATGCTAGATTGTAAATTTCCTAAGAGCAGGAATCATGTGTGTCTTACAGTTCCTAAGCTTATGTCAGAGTGCCTGGCATATGGTATGTGTGCAAATAATTATGGGTCGAGTGTTGATAAAATATATATTAAAAAAAGACTGCCTCATGATGCAAGAATATGTGACTACTAAACAGAGGTTTCCATAAATAATTTTTCATTGTTAAATGAATACATTTCAGTAAAAAAACACTCAGAGAAGCTTATACAGATTGGTAAAACACATACCTTGTAAATCCATTTAAGCAGAAAAAATTAAAATAATATCAATTGAAAGACACAATTTGGAGAGTATTTAATGGGAAAGCAATTTGCATAACTTTTAAAACCTCAAGTCTAGAATTCTTAACCTCTCTAGTTCTACTCAGTTTCTCTCTCCCCTAGGGCTAGATTGTGTTTCTTAGCTACTCCTCTAATGCCTGCTTCTGATTTATTCTTTGAACTTTTATGACCCTTGAAAGCACCAGAAATGTTTTGCTCAGGGTCTTATCTGTCAATAATAATGGAAGGTAGACACTACTGTTATTACTATGTAGAAAACAAAATAAAACCTGTGATTCTCAAATTGGCAGTTTATTAAAGAAAGAGAAAGGATCTGTTATTGCTTGAAAGTGCTTGAGAAATAAGGACCAATTCATCACCCAGAAAAACAGTTGTTTACTTTCATTGTATGAGTGAAATAAAGCAGCTGGCCTGTTGAACTGCTTCCATTACTTAAGTAACCAGGGAATAATACTTTCAATAAAATTTTATTTCACTAGGAATGAAACTGATGGTGCAACATTTTTAAGTTTTTAAAATAAAACACCTCTGTCAACTATATCTTTTGAAAGTTAAACCTAAAAAAATTACATATACAAAAATCAGTATTTTTCCTTGGCATTTAAAATGAAGGTTAGTATCTGCTGATAATGAAAAACCAAAACCCTGTCTCCTGGGCAACCAGGCAATTATTTTTTCAGTGTTATGCTTCCATTCCACTGCTATCAATGTTTTAAAAATAAAAATTGAAGTAAAGAAAAAAAAAGAAAAAAGAAAATGAAGAAAGGAAGAAAGAAAGGGACATGGTATAAATCAATAGCTTGTATGAAATGGGCAAGATTTTACCTCCAAAGTATGAGTTAAGTAAATGCTTAATCTATTCCCAAATATAAGTTAAAAATTAAATTCCATTTATTTAATTTTTTATGCTAATGTATAGTCTTTATGAATATTAAGGGTCTGGGAAATAAAGGTGGATTCTAAAAATAGATTCTAACTTTAACTTTATTGGAGTACTTTTGGATCTTCCTTCATCTGAGACTTAGTTCCATATCCAAATGGGTGACCACACAAATCAGTTTGAAAAGCGTAAAATTTCTTAAATGGGTGCATAAGTATAGATAACATATGTATTTTTAATGGTATTTTAATAATAAAAAAATAAGCTTCAGTTACTAAAACCAGTAGCCCTTAAAGTTATCTACAAATTGTAGATAATCTTATGAGTAATCCTATAAAATATAGTTTCCTTTGAAATTTTTTTTCTAATTCCTTCATCTTATTGAATTAATATAGTCACCCTATGACCCATTACTTATTAGGTTGTGTCTATTAAATTAGATAATCATAAAACTTCCCCATATGGAAATACTGAACTTTCTGGCTAATGTCCCACATTAAAGAGTAAAAGGAAAATGGGTCTTTGTTTTAGCAATATGAATGATAACTTGGGACATAAAAATGAGACATTTTGTTTGAGCTATGAAAGGTTTTTCTGCTAAAAACGTGGAACTTCCAGAATGTCCATTCTGGGAAAAGATTCTCATATTATGTGAGTTACAAAGTTCATACCATTTAATATGTTGCTAAACTGTGCTTCCTAAATTAAAGAATTTGAGAAAATAAAAAAGCAGAAGACCTTCAAATGGTGAAAATTACAGCATGAGTCCTCAAAAGATTATGTATTTCCTTTATTGGTTTCCCTTGCCCAAAGGGACATGTTAGAAAGTAGATAATTACCTTGTGAACTCATGTTGTATACACAGATGGATTGGTTAGTATGAAAAGAAATTGCATTAATGGCCTGTGAAATGCAGATGAAGTAATTATTTAGATAGCTCCGTCAAAACACTAACTCATTCTGATCTCAAAAATTTAAATGAGTCTAAGGAACATGTGGTGTGCCCCAGTAATTTTGACATAAACATTTCACTTCAAATCATAAGAGTTAAGATACGTGCTTAATTTGTTACTTCAAATAACTATTAATCCACTTGCTATGTGAATTAACATATTTTTATGTCAGTATTCTATGCATGGAATCAGATGAAATTCCATTTATCATTTGGTAATCCCTAACCAACTTCATGTTTTATGTTATCAAAAGCATCACTTTTGGAAAAAACAGAAACAAAACCCAAAACCTGATTGTTGTCAAAATCAAGTTATCATAGGTAAAAGGAGTTAGTGGAAAAAATAGCTAGGGTGGTATTAATTTTATATATATATATAACATAGGAAACAAAATTCTGGAAGGCTTTCTCTTCTGCAACAGATCAGATTCATTAGCATAATCCTTCCCCAAATATTACTCTACTTTGGCATTCCCTTTTTCCAGAGTTCAGAAAATATTCCATTGGATTCACAATCTGCTGAATCTGATAATCTTTTTTTCCTAAGTTCAGTGTCGTGCAGACTGCATTTCCGGACGTGTCAAAGTATTTGAAACAAGTCATACTGACTTGAAATAGAATGTCTTTTACATTTGCATTTTCCTTTGTGTTAATTTTGCAAGTCTTGTGGAATGTGTACTTACTGTCCAGGATTTTGTAATTTTTTTGATGCTTAAGAAGATATCATTCAGAGTATGGGGTTCTAGAATGCAACCAAGAGGGTAAAATTGAACAAATTGGTCTGTGCACTACAATATAGCTTTGTTGTGCATTCTCTAGGAGGGGAGGTTTACATGTTGTATGCTCTTATTTAAGAAGAATAAATTTACTCTCCCTCACATGAAACATTTCATATTTTAAATATGATTATATACAATCTTGCCATCTTGAAATTTGATATTGATAAAAGATTAATATATTAACACAGTATGTCAATTATTCAGATTAGTGCTTCCTACTGTTTCCTGGTGATTAAATCCACCAAGAAATTTGTTAAAAATACAAAAAAATATTATCAAGACCCACAGCAGATCAGTGAAATCTAAATGCCTAGGGATAGGGAGACTTGGGAACTTAAGGGATGTCATTTTTCTGTTAAATGGTCATCAATTTATATATTCTTTTTTATAATGTTTATTTTTGAGAGACAGAGATAGAGCATGAGTAGGGGAGGGTCAGAGAGAGAGGGAGGCACAGAATCCCAAGCAGGCTCCAGGCTCTGAACTGTCAGCACAGAATCTGATGAGGGGCTCAAACTCATGAACCACGAGATCATGACCTGAATGAGGTTAGACATTTAACTGACTGAACCATGCAGGCACCCTTCAATTTATATATTCTTGAGAAACAGTTTATGTTGTTAACAGATCTGATCTGCACTAGTAGACAAGACAAGGGTATAAAGAGTCAGAGTAATAATTTTTACAAACAAAATGCATGATTATTTGTTACTAAAAGAAATTATGGAGCTGAGGGCAAGAGGCAAAACAGATAATGATATTGTATCTTTTTGTGGGCAACAATTTAATATGAAGAACTTAAAGTTCTGATATAAGGACATTAGTCAAAAATAAAGTTTGTACAGCCTTTTTGTGGATTTAAGAGATTAATGGAACTGGAAGCTTCCTTTAAGAGAAACATAAACAATTAATGATGAATAAGCAAAGGGTAGGTATTCAAGTATAAGTAATCCTTGAAAGTTATACTTCTCTTAGAGCATGTTGACCTGACAGCTAGTAATCACATAGAGTTTTGAAAAAATATATATAAAAGAATTGGAGAGTTTATAATAGTTTCTGAATGTCCTCTTCATACTATGCAGAGGGAAGACCAGATGAAAATTTCCAGATTACCTTGGGACAGAGAATGCCATGAAAGGATGTGATAGCTTCTGTTTTCCCTGATTATCCTACAATTGTTCTTAGCTAGTAAAAAAAAAGAGAGCGAGAGAGAGAGAGAGAGAGAGAGACAGTCAGAGAGACAGAGACAGAGATAAATAATTATTTTTAATGAAAATTTTAAAGTAATGTAGTAAGCAGAAAATACTGAGAAGAATTTTGCTTTAGTCAAGAACCAGTTCTCTTTTTAATTGACTTCAACTTCTCCAAACTATTACCTTCCTGCCTTAATTAATCATACTTGCAAAGGCAAAATCTCATAGGTGTGTGAGTGCCATAGACACAACCCTGTTTCTTGCATAGCAAACACAAAATATGTGGGAAAGGAGAAAATCATTTAAGAGGAATCAGAATAGAGATGGGAATTTAAGAATTTTAAAGAGAAGTGATACTCAAAATTGCCACCTAATCCAATCTTATTATCAAAGATAAAAAATTCCTGTCTACTGGGTAGGCCCCTTGGTACTGTTGTCACCCTCAGTAACATTCTTGTGAAGGAAACTGGTTTCTAACACTTGGAATCAGAACCTATAGCTTTAAACAAACAAACAAACAAAGCAAAACACTGATTTTGTTATCTGAAAATCAGTAAATCTCTTGGTCTCCTGGCCACACCCAGTAGCCACTCCAAGAAGCTCTTTCATGTTACAAGATCAACCTTATACTTTATTTTTTTCCCCAGCTTTACTGAAGTATTAGACTTTAATCTTAGCCTTGCTTTACCTATGCTAACACACTCTTACCCATAAGCCAACCAATTGATCTAAATTGGTGTGTGGAGTTAGTGGGAGGGTGCTTAGATACTGGAAAAAGGATTGCAGATAAAAGAGATGGAGATAATTTTATGGTGAAACAACACTTCAGATTTAATATGTCTACTATAAGAAATGTAAAGAAATACATTGTAGCAAAACTGCAGAGTATTTGCTTTGAGACAACAGTTATTTCTGGTACTGTTTTAAAAATGGAAATAGAGCATGACGCCCCACCTCTTAGAAGCCGACTGTACAAAATGAGCTCCTGCCAAAGAGTATGCCATGGAAAGAAGGGAAAAAATAACTTCAGTGTGGAGAAACCAATAAAACACTACCTTAGACAGGTGATCAGGGTCAACAACAGCAAGTCAAATTGATAGCATCTACCCTTGATATGATGTGATGAGAAAGGCTCTTTACCTCTGTGACCTTCCTCCTCAAATTCCACAACTCCAGTCTATTAATAAAGAAAATAGAAGGCAAACCCCAACTGAGGGACATTCTACAAAAGACCTGATCACTACTCTTCATAACTGTTAGTCTCATCAAAAAAATGAAATTCTTAGAAACTTGTCTTTCCTTGACAAGACTTATTTGGCTTAGCATCATGCTCTTTAGCTCTATCCATGTTGTTGCAAATGTTCATTCTTTTTATGGCTGAATAATATTCTAATGTATACATCCACCACTTCTTTATCCATTCATCTATTGATGGACACATGTGCTGCTTCAATAATTTGGCTATTGTAAATAATACTGCAATAATGTAGGGACACATGTATCCTTTTGAATCAGTGTTTTTATATTCTTCCGGTAAATATCCAGTAGTGTGATGACTGGTTAAGAGGATAGTTCTATCTTTAGTATTTTGAGGAAACTCCATACAGTTTTCCACCGTGACTGCAACAGTTTGCATTCCTGCTAACAGTACACGAGGGTTCCTTTTTCTCCACGTCCTTGCCAACACTTGTTTCTTATGTTTTTGATTTTAGCCATTCTGACAGTTGTAAGGTGATATCTCATTATAGCTTTGATGTGTATTTCCCTAAGGATGAGTGTTGTCAAACATCTTTTTCATGTGTCTGTTGGCCATCTGTATGTCTTCTTTGGAGAAATGTCTGTTCATGCTTTCTGCTCATTTTTAATTGGATTATTTATTTTTTAGGTGTTGAGTTGTATAAGTTCTTTATTTATTTTGGATACAACCCTTTAGAAGATATGTCATTTGCAAATATCTTCTATTCAGTAGGTTGTCTTTTAGTTGTTAATTGTTTCCTTTGCTGTGCAGAAGCTGTTTATTTTGATGTAGTCCCTAGAGTTTATTTTTGCTTTTGTTTCTCTGCCTCAAGAGACACATCTAGAAATATGTTGCTACAGCCAATGTCTGAAAAATTACTACTTGTGTTCTCTTCTAGATTTTTATGCTTTCAGGTCTCACATGTAGGTCTTTAACACATTTGGAGTTTATTTTTGTGTATGGTGTATGAAAGTAGTCCAGTTTAGGAAACTGTGTTTTAGGTATGTGAGAACTCTAAGTGCTATCTGTCCAGGTTTCTGTAAATCTAAGAATAAAATAAAAAGCTTATTTTTAAAAAACTAGTGGGGCGCCTGGGTGGCTTAGTCGGTTAAGCGTCCGACTTTCGCTTAGGTCATGATCTCCCGGTTCGTGGGTTCGAGCCCCGCGTCGGGCTCTGTGCTGACTGCTAGCTCAGAGCCTGGAGCCTGTTTCAGTCTGTGACTCCCTCTATCTCTGACCCTCCCCTGCTCACGCTGTCTCTCTCTCTCTCTCCTAGAAATTAAAAAAAAAAAAAAATAAAAAAAAAAAAAAAATTAAAAAAAAATAAAAAACAACAACAACAAAAAAAACTAGTGGACAGCTACCTACAAGTTAATATTAAAACCTTTTTGAAAAAAAAATTGTGACAGATAAAACTATTCCTTAGATAAATGCTTCTGCCATTCTTATATAATTATGATGGTATTTTTATATCAAACTGTAGGCTAAATGAAACACAACATTAAATATTAAAAAATAAATATAGCAATAGTAAGACTAAATATAGCTGAATAATATGATTCAGCTAAGTATGTTTCTAAGGTTTAATGTGTTAGAAAGAAAAAATATGTATAAATTTTAGTATATGTCTTTTAAACCTTTGCCTAACCAATGG
>NW_027530514.1:3522749-3625768 GCF_008692635.1 Crocuta crocuta | reverse complement strand
AATGGAAAGCATTATATAACTCAATTAAAACTTTAAAAAATATATAAAGAATTCCAATGAAATAACATTTTATATTAAAAAAATTTTTAATTTGTATTTATATTGGAGAAAGATGAGAGACAGTGTGTGAGTGAAAGAGGGGCAGAGAGAGACCGAGACAGAATCTGAAGCAAGCTCTAGTCTCTGAGCTGTGAGCTCAAACTCATTAGCCATGAGATCATGACCTGAGCTGATGTCAGATGCTTAACCAACTGAACCACCCAGGAATCCCTGAATTAATATTTTAAAATCAAGAGTTCAACAGATGACTAAGAAAAACATATGAATATATATATATATACAAATTTAAAAGTTTATATAATAAAATGACAGTGAAATGAATGTACGCATATATTATTGGTGGCAGTGAAAAAATTAAATAGCAGTGTGAGAATAATAACTAAAAGTCATAAAAATGATATTAATTTTTAATTTATCCCATTTTTGAAAATTGTCTTAAGCATATTTGTTATCCCTGAATAACCAGAAGTGTAGGTCTACAGAGTTTCATTGATTATGTCTAAATGCTTGGCTAGATTGTCAGGGACATGGGAGGGACATGATTGGAAAATTGGTCAAAAGAAGGTCTGGATAAGACATATTTAGATAGACTTTTCCATGTAAGCAACTAGATTGAAGATATGGTAAAACTTGGATCGTGAGTAACTAGTTCTGTGAGTGTTCTTCAAGATGAGCAAACATTTCTAATAAATTAAGTTGATAAGAGAGTGATGTCTTGTAATACAAGTAGGACCTGATGCCAAACTTGCATCTCAAATGAGCCAGTGTTCTTGAAATTTGCTTTGATATACAAGTGCTTTGGATTACAAGCATGTTTCTGGAGTAATTATGCTCGCAAATGAAGGTTTTACTGTATTTGTATATCCTTTGAATACTCACTAAAGGGTGACTTCAACAAAAAAGGATTTTAATAAAGAGATGGATGAGATGACTCATTCTATGGGTTTCAGTCAGTTTCTTTTCCCTGCCAGCCACTCCTGTCATTGCCTAATGGGCTCATCAACAAAGTGACCATGGTGACAAGGATAGACGGTATGCATGGGCTTAGTAAATGGACTTCTATTCATAGACAACAATCTGGCTGTTTCCAATGCTGAATGTTTAGTTTACTAGCAATAGAGCCTAACGCTGTGTCTATGATGTGCCATTATTCTCCAAGAACATCGACCAATCGGACTACTTCCAATACAGAAGGGACAGTACTTATTCTAACTAAAATAGACACTTACTCTGGATGTGGATTGCCTTCCTTCCCTACAATACTTCCATCAAAATTATCATCTGTGCGTTTATACAGTGTCTTAGTCACTCTAAAGAGCATCACTTCTAACATAGGAATTTGTTTCCCAGTAAATGAAATATGTCGGTTTTCTCATGCTCATGGAATTATTAGTCTATGTATCCTACATTCTCCAAGTCTGTATTAGTTACCTATTTCTGGATAACAAATTACCCTAAAACCTAGAAGCTTAAAATAACAACCATTTATTTATTTTTTAAATTTTTTAAATTTTTGTTTTTGAGAGAGATAGAGACAGAGTACAAGCTGGGGAGGAACACAGAGAGAGGGAGACATAGAATCCCAAGCAGGTTCCAGGCTCTGAGGTGGCAGCACAGAGCCTGATGCGGGGCTCAAACTCACAAACCACGAGATCATGACCTGGGCCGAAGTCAGACACTTATCCGACTGAGCCACCCAGACTCAAATAACAAACATTTATTATATCACAGTTTCTGGTGGTCAGAATATGGCTCCCAGCTTAGCTGGGTGCCTGTGGTTCAAGGTTGCTCATGCGGTTTCAGTTGGCTAGAATATAGTCTCATCTGAAGACTCATCTCATGTTGTTAGTGGGGAGGGTGGTTCTGCTTCTAGACTTACTCTTGTGGCTATTTGCAGACTTTGAATAATTACCACATGGGCCTCTCCACAGTCCCTTAGAAAATGGTGGCTGGCTTCCTCCAGAACAAGTAATCCAAGAGAATGTGAATGCACACTCAGTAGAAGAATCCACAGCTTTTTCTATCTCAGTGTTGGAAGTAACATCCCACCACATTTACCATACTCTACTTGGAGGCACTGAATCCAAGGGACTACACAGGGGTGTGAATGCTATGAGGTGGAGGTTATTGAGAGCCATTTTAGACACTGCTTGACACTCCAAGTAAATAAAAATTTGTTAAAACTATAGAACTCATGTTAAATGTTCATGTTACACTAAAGATTTTGAAAAGAAAAATATATTTTAAAAATTTTCTTTTTATCATGACTTATAATACTGCTGTGAAATGTTAACAACTTAAATAACAAGCAGTTGAGCAACAAATTAATACATTAAAGTACAAGTTCAAAAAAAACCTCACTTACATAATCATGAACACTACATCATATAATGGAAAACCCTTATACAATGATCTTAAACAGACGATCTTAAACAGAAAAGCAGAAAATAAAATTATCCAAATAAATGTAAGGTCAAAGCTTGGGAAGGAAGTCACAAAAAGTAAAACAAGGGACACTTGACTGGCTCAGTAGGTAGAGCATGTTATTCTTAATGTCACTGTCATGAGTTCAAGCCCCACATTGGGCATGGAGCCTACTTAAGAAAAAAAGTCAAGCCAATATGTCAAGTTCAATTAATAATATTTTTATGGTTAAGTTTTTTTAATGTTTAATATTGTTAACATATTTTATATATTTTAAAATGGGAGAAATGGTACGCTATTGGTAATGTTTATATTAATTTTTTACTTTTTATCTGTAAGAAATATTATAATATATAAATTCATGTTAGGAACCATATAAAATATGCATGACTAAGAGTATGGATGACTCACTGCAAACCTTTTATCATTCATGGCATTAGGTTTTTAGTAACATCATTCTGGTGTGTATAGAATCCACAATTTTGTACCATATGTTTTCTTATCTATATTCTGAAACTAGCCTACACATAATTAGGCATTATCCATACTGCTACCTCTCATTCAAAATGGCAGGTACAGCCATACATATTTTATTACTTTATCCACTGAAGACTATGTCTATTATCCTACCAAAAAATGTACTAAGAAAAAGTGGGTTTGTTCCTTGCAACCTTTTTAGGACACTAAATCAAGCCATCTGTAGTAATGTTTCTTTCTGCTTGGGAATGATTGTTAACATATGGCTGTGTCAAATGGCTTTAATTTATCTTACATTAAGCAAGAAACAGCATGTCATCTCTTCAGTAGCCTGGAGATTGTTTGCCTTTTTCATTATGAATCACTAATCAAAGAATATGCCCACTACTCTTCCCCATATGATACCAGAAATTTTCAGAAATTCAGACTTGAAAAAAATAGCCACATCTTTCCCAAAGCCAGGGGAGTGTGATGGAGGTGAAGAGTGAATTTTCACAGTGGTCTCCTATTATGAGAACCCCTCTGTTGGTCACAGTTCCCTAATGCTCATCTTTTAAATAATCAACTTCCTGTAAATGCTAACAAAACCAGAGCCACCTCGTTTGCAACTGCCTTTAAGAGAGAGTCTCCTATTACATTTATTTAGACTAACAAAGACTAAGACCTTTCTGAATTTTCCTATATTTGACTGATTATTTTTGTAATCCATTGACTTTTACAAAACCTGTTCAGTACCGATTTTTAAATTTTTATTATCTTAGCTGATACATGAATACACCCATGCTCACTGTAAGAACCTCAGAGTACAGGAGTACATACTTTTCTACTTGCCCCATCACACTTTGCTACAGACAGCTGATGCTAGCAGTTGGTTGATGTGATTCTTCTGATACATTTCTCAGTGTGTGTACCCAGACAGACAGACAATACTGTATATTTTGGCTATATCCTAGTTTATTTAATTCTTGCTTATTGATAGACATATGAGGTGTTTCCTTGGGCATACTTTCAACCATGGACATCCAGGAGCCCTCTGTTTTGATATTCTGTTTTTCATATCTCTCCCATGATCCTGTTTAAAATACTGAAACAAGGGGCACCCGGGTGGCTCAGTCAGTTAAGTGTCTGACTTCGGCTCAGGTCATGATCTCACGGTTCGTGGGTTTGAGCCCTGTGTCAGGTTCTGTGCTGACAGCTCAGAGCCTGGAGCCTGTTTCAGATTCTGTGTATCCTACTCTCTCTCTCTGTTCCTCCCCCACTCGTGCTCTGTCTCTGTCTCAAAAATAAATAAAAACTATAAAAAAATTTTTAAAATAAAATAAAACATTGAAACTAATTTCCAATGTCATTCCTTCCCCAAACTTAATGAAGTTTTATTGTGATTTCTGTCACTTCAGCAGTGTTAAGACTATTATGAATGTTAATCTTTCTTCCCTCTCAAATTAAAATGAGGCATGTTTATAAAATTGATGATGTCACATGAGAACTGAATTTTACTCCATTTATAAAGATGGACGTGACCACTGTTTTTAGACCACCAATATGAGACACCTCATATTGAATGGCATCATAATGAAGAAAATGAATGTTTAGGTCACTGAGACTGTCTCTCATATTTTATATTACCTGGCTAATGTATAGTGTCATTATGCAAGAATTATATCTTTATTAATAGTCCCAGGTAGGTCCAAAATCTTGTGGTTTATTAGAGTTCTATTCCTAAAGGTAAAAAAACAAAACAAACAAACAAAAAAAAACAAGAATATTGGCCTGTAGTTCTCTTTTTCTTTGCTGGGTCTCTGGCTTGGGAATCAGAGTGATGCTGGCTTTGTAAAATGAGTCTGGAAGTTTTCTTTTGATTTCTATTTTTTGTAATAGCTTGAGAAGAATGGGTATTAATTCTGTTTTAAATGTCTGGTAGAATTCTCCAGGGATGCCATCTGGCTCAGGGCTCTTATTTGTTGGGAGATTTTTGATNGGAGGGCACTTGTTGGAATGAGCTCTGGGTGTTATATGGAAACCAACTTGACAATAAACTATTTAAGAAAAAAAAAGATAAAAAAACACAAATCATTTAGGATACATATATAAGGGTCTTGTAGTTAGTCCTTGGATTAATTTGTTAATGCTGCTCTTATCCTTTCTCCAGCTCACATGAACTCCACAAAGCCTCTTTCTGAGCTTGTAGCTTTTAGAGCTAAAAGTTAACCCTGTTCCTACTATATGACAACTCTTAATTTCCTATCCGTAAGAATTAAGCAAAAACACTTCTCTTCTTTTGTAGACTAAAACTATAAGTCTACTTGGGAATAGATGTATTTTGCGGCAAAATATGCTGTGATCTCTTTTAATCACAATGGCAGTGACAACTCTAGCAGGCTTCCCTTTCTGCTTTGTTGGCCACGCAGACAATTATAGGTGTCCCACTTCAGAGACTACCTGCTGCAGGCTGGTCCGTGACCTCCATCTTCAACCTCATCATTCCACAGCACTGAGCAGAAATGGTGATCACCCCCATGTCTCCTTGCTTCACAGCAGTTCTTTGATTATCTTCAAACTGTAAATGAGTTTTGCAAATTAGGTTAAAAAGTTTCCCAAATATTCAAACTCTAGTCTCCCTTCTAGCTATTGTCCCAATTTACTCCTTTCTTTTCAGTTACAGAATGAAGGAACTTGACCATGGCCTTCATTTTCTCACCACCTATTCTTAAATACATGCATTTAGCTTCCCTCCCTATTTTTAGAGAAACTGCTAAACACCATTTTTTAAAAATGCTCTGTTTCTGATGTTTAGAAATACTATAATCATTATGGATAACCTACAAAAGACAATGAATTATAAAGACACAAAAATTATTTGTAATTTCACAAAAATAAATACTGTGGGCTTGTGTTTTTTTCCTTTTAGGTTTTTTTTCTTTTACTGTGCTTATAAATGTAGCAAGAATATTGGCTTTTGCCATTAAGATTTCTTTGAAAATGATTTTCAAGTTTTGCATTAAATTCATTAGTTACTAGTTCTTTAGTTTTTAATTGTTTGTTATTACAGGTGATTCTACAATAAACGTTTGGTCATACATGTTTGACCACATCTCTACTATTTTTAATCAGATATATTCAGGAAAGGAGAATTGCTGGGTCAAAGGATATTGACAGTTGTAAAGTTCCTAGTAAAAGTTGCCAAAATGCTAAAGGCAAAGTTTTGAAATAGTTTAGATTCCAATAGCATTCTTGAGCACTCATTTTATTATGCTCTTAAAAGTATCCTCTAACTTTTAACTCTTGGTAATCTAATAGACTAAAATAATTATTCTCATTGTAGTTCATCTTATTTGGGTTGCTAGTGGAGTGAGCTTGCTTGTTAGTATCATCTTTTTGGTCTGTTAATTATATGTACAGGTAACATTGCCACAAATATCTTCTGTTTTTTAAATTAACTCTTAGATTGTATTTATGATGTTTCTGATAAGCCAAATCTTTTACTATGTACTGTACATCTCTCACAGGAAAGTCTGTCATACTTGTGAATATTTGCCTGTGTCATCACCATCTCTTTCTATCTCATTTTCCTTCCTCTTTTCCTTCACTGCATTCGTCCTCTCGCTGCCACTTAACTGTGAGACGTTGTGCAAGTTTTTCATTTTTCTAAACTTCAAAGGAACATAAAATGTAAACAAAGGATAATTGTAAGGAGTAAATGAGATAATATTTGAAGCACTAGGCACAGTGTCTGACACACTCAATAATTCTGATTAAGATTTGTAGTTTTGTTTCAAGTGGCTTTGAATATTTAGTGTTAAATTAATTGCCTGTTTCACACTTTGTTTTCAGTACGCTTTTAGAAATTATAATTTTACTGTTGATGTAACAAAACTATTAATTTAAGTACTTTTTATCACATATTCAGGCATAATGAACTCTTATTAATTCTACCAGTTATAAAATTGGTCTTCCCAGCTAAATAGTTCTGTTGTCTACAAAAGAAACAATTTGTTTATTTTCCCATTATTGTCTGTTGTATAAATGTTTTGGGTCTAATTGCATCGAATCTACTTCCAAACCAGTATAAAATAATTATTGTTTTTATGAGCATCCTTGTTTTGTATTTATTACTTATGAGGATGTCTGTAGAGTTTCATTACTACGTATGATAGGACTATTGATTGAGACTTGTTTTACTAACTATATCAAGGATTACTAGTTTTAAAATAATTTTAATTAGGAAAAGGTAAATTTCATGCTTCTCCAGTTCTATTTGCTATTAAGATTTGACATTAATACATACTTAATTTCTTAAATGGACCCTAGTTAGTTGTGAGAGATTTTTTTTCCTTTATGCACTATTAATTTCCTCTTAGTATTTTATTTAGAATTGTTATATAAATTATTTTACTTTATGGTTTTTAATTTTAACCATCTTTGTCATTATTTTTGCTATCCATGTTTTCCAAATTTTCCTAATTTTTTTTTAGCTTTTCATAATTTTCAAGTTCTAGAACATGTGGTATATATCAGAAAATGAGTTTGTTATAAAAGTTTAAGAGTAAATCCCACCCCAATGTATATGAATATGGTCCTTATTTGCATATAGTTCTTTAACAGCTTTTTTTGTGTTCTTGGTTTATTGGACAACTAAATGTTTCTCCTGCTTCTTAAGTTATTATTACTAATTTTACTGAAAATTATTATTTTCAAAGAAACACTAATCTTTATAAATATAATAATAGTCTCTTTAATATTAAAATCAGTGAATTAGGTAGTTATTGTCCTTTTAATTTTACATGGTTTTTATTTCCTCAATGTATTTGTTAGAGTCTCAAAAAGACACATCTGTTGGATTTATTCATCAATGATCAATTCTAAGGCTTTTCTGTTTCTAATCAGTTTACTTCATTTTTATCTTTTTGGGAAATTAGTTGTTTTTTGTGGGTCAGCAATGACTACCTAATTGCCAAATCTCCTAACCTTCTGAATCCCCAAAACATTCCTTCTCTTCATTGAATGTTTTCAGCTGTTCTTTCTGATGACACACTCTCCTGAAATACTCCCAGGTTTTCTGTCTACTTTATATCTCTTCATCTTATTTCAAAGTTCTGCTTTCGTCTTCAAACCCCAATTTGTGGGCTTTCTACAAAAGCAATTCGAGGTCCTCATTTACTTGTAGACCTCACCTAACCTCCTGTTACAGTAAAAAGTCAGTAAGACTGTGCCCTCATACTGATTTTCTCAGTCTGTCTGTTAACATTTCCATTGAGAAGTTTCACTCTCACCTTCAACTCAAAGCAGAGTCATAAATTTGTCATAAGTTCCATTTGTGACTTGTTGGTTGCTGACAGAGTGTAACTTTTCTGTTCCTTCTAAATCTCTTTATCTGTAAATCCCGAAGTTTTCCAAATCCCCATCCCCTTTTCTCAGTTGCAGATACTAACCCACTCCTGTATTTACAGTTGACATGGTCTCATAAAAGCATTTCCCACTGGTGCTGTCTCCTCTTTATCTGACAGCACCTGAGCTAGCAAGCAAGCCTGGTGATTTAAGTGAATGTCCAATCAGGAAATTGTTTTATTTTCCCCTAAATTTACCAGTGATTCCCCAAGAACCTCCTCTTTTTCTTCTTTTGGAAAAAAAATTGTCAATACTCTACCTTGGGATGACTCTCCATGGTTAAAACTTCCCTTCTGTCCCTAGGAGACATTGGAGATTTTAATTCGGTAAATTTGTCTTCAACAGTGAAATCTTTGCACTATTAGTTAACTTGTGGCACAAATTCTCAAGGAGGCATCATAACATATTATGACATATGCCACTCCCCCAAAATGAGTCTAAAACAGAAAACAGTGGTAATAAGAATTTTTTTGGTAGTGGAGTAGGGATACATATATTTTTTCTGTAATGAGTTTGAATCACTTTTGCATGGGTGAAGGATCCCCTGCCTTTGTGCATTACCTTTAATATTGTAAAACAAAGAACATCGGTCTTGAACACAGACATACCTACTTTTCAATTTCAGCTTTTTAATTGACAGTGTAACTGGATATATTTTTACATTTTCCTTCACTTCCTCTTATTTCACAGATAAATAAATGAGGTAGCAAACTTCTTCTACCAAAGGGTAGGGACGCAATAAGTGCTGAAGAAATGTTAAGCACACTTAACATTTGTGCTCACTTAAGCACAAAAGAAAGGATATATTGACACACATTAGGCTCTAAGTTCATAGGAAGTTCATAGGATCACTTTATGTTAATTGTGTTAATGTATTTGTTGATACTGCTTACTGATTGGTCTTAGGGTGGGTTTTAAATGCTTCTAACCACCCTTTTCCAAATAATCTGCCACTTAAAGCCTGGAGATTGTTTTTTATAGAATCAATGTGAGATTTGGAGGGCAAAACCTGGGGTCAAGAGACAGCAAACCATATCTTTGTTTAGATGTCTCTGTCACTAAATTTAGTGATACGCTCTGGATGCTAACTTAAGATCTTTCCATCTGTAGGGGAGGCTGCAAGAGAGGGAGATTTAAAACTTAAAAAGAAAATGTTCATTCAGTAGCATTATCAAAACTGATTCAGCAGTATTGAAAAAGTTATGGGAGAACTGATGGAGCATTTCTACTTAATCTGGACATTTAACTTCACTGATTTCAATGGTGTTTGCAAAAAAGGAAAGGTTTATGGCTAGTAATTACTATTTTAGCTGGTGATCTCTTTTCATTTGCAAATTGTTTCTGGGAAAGTTTGAATGTTGGCTTTTTGGAAAATGACTTTATTTGCTACACAAAGGTCATTCTTAAATGTCAAACATCATTTGGTAGTTGTTTGTGTTTCAGTTTTTAATGTTTGCAGGGATATTTTTTCCAGATTTGTTTTTGAGGTCAACCTAGTGTTTTGAGGTAGTGGGAAATTCTGGTTCTCTGAAATCATAGGGTTTGAGAAAAACATAGAGCACTGTTACACAGAAAAATTAAATTCTTGTGTGATTCAGTTGTGACCTTTATGAGTAATTAACAGATTGCTTGTCTGGTAAAGGAGTTCAGTTCTTTCTCAGCCATTTACTGAGAAGAATTGAGTACTGTTGTGAGAATTTTATCCTTTTATTAGAATTAGAATCAGGAAACCTTTACAATCTGCAGAGGATATGAAAAATAATGCCTTTTCAGTTTCAGGAACTTAAGGATTGAATATATAAATTTCTCTGATTTTTTTATGCGTGTCCTCTAGAGTGAATCTAATGTGGCCTGATACTCACACTTTTAAATCCTTCGTTGAAAATATAAATGCATCTTCTTATTTATGCTCAATAAAGGAAATTTTAGTGGAGGCAAAATTAAAAAGACATCTGTTGCCAAGGGTGAAAGCATTAGGGAAGAAGCAGTATGATACATTACTCACCATTAACATATTTCCATTATATCCAACCTCATGTTAATGACACTGTAAGATTTTGCTCTTTTTTAGAGCATCTTAATATCAATTCACATTGTGAGGCTCTTAATTTAGCATATTTTTCTTCCCATGGAGTACCAAGGAAAACCTACAAAGCAGTTGGAAGGGACCTGCAGCTGAGATTATAAAAACTTGGAGCATGTGTTAGTCTGATTCTATATTCTACCATGGTTAACACCATAAAGCTACATATTCCAACTTAGGGAAGTAAACCATGCAAAGTGCAAGGAGATAAAATTAATTTTAAAGTTGAAAAAGATTGTAGTGGTCCTATTAACTATATGGCTTTACATGTGAGAAAATGGCTTGAGCAATAATTAGGTATGATTTTTTGAGTCTCAGACCCAACACATCTTAGCTGTAAAATGATGGACAAATGCCATAACCTTGTGAAACCTCATACTTTTCATATGTAAAATGGGTCTAACAATAGAACTTAACTCATAAGAAAGATAGCACTTAATTATAGTGTCTAACTCATTGGAAAGAATTTTAGCAAAATGACAATGAGCTGATATGTGAGTGGATCCCAGATCTGCTAAAAACTCATGGAAAGTGTGGATTAAATGTCAAGACAGAAAAATAAGTCAAACTAAAAAGAGAGAGAAATGTATGGGTGTCCATAAAAGACACTTGCAACAATAAAAGATAAAAGACAAAATACTAAGGGTGAGCTGGGGGCTTTTAACTATTTTGCACAGTTATGAGTTCTGGCTGAGAATTTGGATTTCAGTGATACCTCATAGAGAAGAGAGTGTCCTTGGCCTGTGTAAGTTTGGGGAGCTAAATCAATCCACTACACAAAGCCTGTATCCTCAAAGACTACTATTTGTTTCAAAAGAGTTCTAGGGAAATTTCTCTCAATGGCTCTGGGAAGCAGTGGAAAGGAAGCTTACCTTCATTTCAGGAGTCATAGTTGGGGAAATAAAAATGGATTCCCCCCCTACAAAAAAGAGAAATAAATACTAGCACATACCATCTGTGGGACAAGATAGACAAGATTGCTGTTCTTATGAAGGTCACATTTTAGTGGGTTTAAGGATACTGTTATTAAACATAACAAGAAAAAAAACTGATATTGATACATCCTGTGCAGAGAATTAAAATCAGGTCTTAGAAAATAACCGTATATGTACTTTGTATTTGGTGGTCAATTAGAGCCTCCTGAAGAAAGTAAAATTTTAGCTTAGATAAAGATGACAAGAATAAGTCAGCCATGCAAATATCAGAAGAGTTTCCCAGTTAAATCAACGCAAAGGAGAAATAAGCCATGTGAGTCTAAGAAACTAAAAGAAGGCCATTGTGGCTGGAACATAGTGAGTAATGAGAAGAAGGATTTGAGATGATGCTGGAGATGTAGGCTGGGACCAAATGTATAGGACTTTTCATAAGAGCAAGGATAAGGAATATGAATTTCATTCTAAGAATTGGGAAGACATAAAAGGACTTTAAGAAGAGAATTTACATTATGTGTTTTACCTTTTAAAGGATCGATCTGCTGTGTGGAAAATGGATTGTAAGCAGGTGGAAAGATGAAAGGGGTGGAGGGGTAGACACTTAGGAGACTATTGCAATGGTTCAAGTGCTAGAGATAGTGGGGTTTGGAGGAGAGTGGGTAGAGAGGAAAGACATTGACATATTTGGAACATGCTGTGACGGAGATATGACAGGAGTTGAAAACTGAGAGAATATGGGATTCAGGGAAAGAGAAGTATCATAGACTCTAGGAATCAGTGATAGATCCATGTAGGAATTATCTCTACAATATCATTAGTCACACAGCCACTGCTTAAGCATTTCCTGTGGTCTGAAGCCTGGCACTTCATATGGCCACCCATTCTTTTTATGCCTCTCAAATTGCTAGAAAATCCTTCCTATGAATTTGAGTTCTTAATAAACAACAGAGTTATTGGGGCGCCTAGGTGGCTTAGTCGGTTAAGCGTCCGACTTTCGCTTGGGTCATGATCTCGCGGTTCGTGGGTTCGAGCCCCGCGTCGGGCTCTGTGCTGACTGCCAGCTCAGAGCCTGGAGCCTATTTCAGAGCCTGTGTCTCCCTCTCTCTCTGACCCTCCCCTGCTCACTCTCTCTCTCTCTCTCTCTCTCCTAGAAATAAATAAAAATAAAAAATTAAAAAAAAAACTAAAAAAAAAAAATAACAGAGTTACTTTATTTATAATACTTCTACCATGTGACAAGTTTCCAAATAAGCAAAGAAAAGGACCATTTCTTTTTTTTATCCAAGCTAAATATTCTCAGGCTATTTTTATTTAATAAGAATCTATTTGTATGGCACTTATAACACTTATAAGTCTATACTGAAGTTTAAGCTTTCTGTAGGGTTCTTACTAGATTCAATTCTCTGAAGTGCGTTATCAATGGGCCCTCAAAAATTTATTTCTGAAATAAGCCTGACACTAAACTATAATTTTTGAGAACATTCATCTTCTGAGAACTCTTCTTTCCACATATTTCACTTTATAATTATTCCTTTTTTAATGTTTTATTATAATTTTTAATGTTTATTTATTTTTGAGAGAGAGAGAGAGAGAGAGCAGGAGCAGGGGAGGGGCAGAGAGAGAGAGAGGGAGACACAGAATCTGAAGCAGGCTCCAGGCTCTGAGTGTCAGCATAGCGCCACGGGAGGGAATGGAGGAGGGCGGGGAAGGGGGGTTGAATTCATGAATGGAACCATGAGATCATGACCTGAGCTGAAGTCCGACACTTAACTGAGTGAGTCACCCAGGCTTCCCAGTGTTCCTCTCTTTAAAATAATGACAACCACAGCTAAGTGCTAAGTAGTCCAAAAGTTCTGAATTCAATACTTTAAAAAATGCAACCAAAGCTTAAATTGAGATTTGTCACAACCATTTTACTATGTTGACTCATCAAACTTCATAGTCATAAAAAAACCCAGTATACCCTTTTAAAAAAAACTTGTTAAGGGGCATCTGGGTGGCTCAGTTGGTTAAGCGTCCAACTTCGGCTCAGGTCATGATCTCACAGTTCCTGGGTTTGAGCCCCACGTAGGGCTCTGTGCTGACAGCTAGCTCAGAGCCTGGAGCCTGCTTCAGATTCTGTGTCTCCCTCTCTCTCTGGCTCTCCCCGCTCATGCTGTCTCTCTCTGCCTCTCAGAAATAAATAAAACATTAAAAAAAAAACCCAAAACAAAATGTGTTAAGTCAGGTGTATCCCAGGTGGGAACAAACACTCTGATACAAACCTCAGACAAAGGAATAATATAATAATATGTGGACTATATAGATTTAAAGAAAGATTATAATTAACTGGAAAACAGGAGTTAAAATATTTTAAAAATAAATTAAAACACAAGAGACATTGTTTCCCTACGGAGAACCAAAATCTTAATTGTTTCTTGCACTTAAGTCTTGGTGGGAAGGTTCACAAAACTTGGGTAATCAGGGCTAGTGTTACCTACAGACCTTGTGGTGAGAGAGGAGGAAAACCCCTACGCTGAAATAGGGACGGATTTAGCATGTAAGAGATGCCATCCTTAACCTCCTTTGCCTATTCTTGGCCACTTGGCCAGCAGCTGCATAGAGTACACAACTCTAGACCCCTTGTAAATTATGTTAAGATTAACATATGGTGCAGAAAGTACAAACTCAGCAGAAGGACCATGTTTAATGGACATCACTGACACAAGCTGCCCAGAGACCAGTTTAAGAATGTCAACTTATAATCCTGGAGTTGTCTATCTACAACATGCTCTCAAGCTCTCCAGCCTTCTGAGGACTCTTTTTATTATAATTTTTAAACAAGCCCTAGGTTAGTTCTGCCACATAATTTAGAGCTAGAAATTTAAGATCTCTCTAATTTTCTTGAAGATTCTTTGAAGGATGGGCTACATGTATTTCTGATATATTTTCCTATCCACTCATACATGTATTTTAGCTATATTATACACCATTGCTTTGCAATTTGCTTCTGGGTAGATTATTTCTATTCTGTCCCTTGCAAATCTCAAAATGAAATTAATCTTCTTTTTTCTTTCATCATCTTCTTTTAAATATCTCTAGGTTAAGTAAGCTTTTAATAAAAGCTGGCTCGAGTGGAGAGGGATTGTATTTCATCCCAGCTTAGTACATACATTAAACCTTAATATCACTGCTATTAAAATTGCTGCTGATAGTCCTTTCTCAAGAAATTTCTGATTTCTCCTCTGGTCTCATCCACTTTTATGGGTAGTTCTCTTTATTTTTCTCCCAAGATTTGTTAATTTCACCACCCCTCCTTTTCTTATGGTCCCCAGTAAGCCTCACCTTTTGTCCCTGGCAGCTTCAGTAAATTTCAAATTATTATTTTGTTATTATGTTATTCACCTTTCCAGATCAGGCCCTAGGGCCCATTTTTACATAACCAAACTGGCCCATCAAGATATTTTGATAAACCTAAGACAGTTTTCTGCAGTATTTCTAGTCAGCTTTTAGTTTTATTTTGCTATTTATTTATTCATGAACTATTTATTTTGAGCACTGTATTGTTTATTAAAGATAAATGTGAAATGCATAGCTAGGAACAGCTCTCATAAGGGAAATGATTAGCTTGTTTTCATGAATGCTAAGTTTGCCAGCAAAATATCTACGTGATACAGTAGTGCAGGTGGCCGGGAAGATGTAGATCAGACCATGGGAGTGAGAGACAGATAGTTGTTTGCCTAAAAGTGATAGCTTTGCCTAGGAAAGGTTGGAACTTTTAAGGGAAAGAATGTTGAGAAAAGAGCTGTGGGAAAATTCACATTAGGGAATGAAGCATCACTAAGGCAACGAAGGAGGCAGAAAAGCAGTCAGGAGGAGGAAGAAGTTCAAACTGTCAGCTTTGAAAGCCAAGGGAGGTGAGCATTTTAAGAAAAGTTGTGGGATAGGAGAGGGTGGGAGGGTGTCAAATGTTGAAGGAATCAAGATGAATGTGACAGTTTTTAAGAGGCAGCTGACTTTCAAGAGAGCAGTTTCATTCAGGGGAAGGAGGTTTAAGTCAGATTGCCTGACATAGTGGGGTGAGTGGGAAGTGAGGAATTAGAGGGGACTCTTTGGAAAGGTTTCCATAAGTAGGAAAAGAAGTGTTCAGAGAACGAAGTGTTCAGAGAATGAAATATGTTGTGCACTTACTCTTTAAAATCGGGGGTTCATTTTTCCCAGAGAAAGTTCTCAGTGAATATGTAGGGGATTGAGATGGAAGCATAGTGTATCTTGCGTAATTCCCAAACTCCAAAACAAACATGAAAAAAAAAAAACCCAGAGGGAACGTTGGCTCAGGAGAAAACACATTCATTCAGAGCACTTAGGCTAAAGTGCCAGTCCTTGTATTGAAAGCGAACATGGAATACCAAGAAAACTGAATGGAAAAGACACATACTGGTAAAATTTCAGAACTTCGAGGATAAAAAGAAAAAATGCCGGAAAAGCTTCCAGAAAGAAAAGCAGGTTCTCTTGCCAAAAGACATCTCAGAGGCAATACTGGATCCTGGGATTCAGTGTGGAAGTTTAGGGAGAGAAAAACCCTCTTGACCTTAAATTTCTAGGCCTAGCAAAACCAAAATTCAAGTGTGAGGGCAAGATAAATAAATTTTAGATACTTCTCTGTTACAGGATATACTGGAACAAAATTAAAAACCAAATTCATATATTGAAGCCCTAACCCCTAATGTAATGGGATTTGGAGATTGGGCCTTTGGGAGATAAGGTCTGAGATGAGGCCTTGGGTGGGTGGGGGCTTCATGAGGGCATTATTGCCCTTGTTAGAGAGACATCAGAGAGCTTATATTTTCCCCCACCATGTGAGGACACAGCAAGAAGGTGCCCATCTGCAAGCCAGGAAAGGAGCCCTGAGAGACTACCCATGCTGGCACATTGACCTTGGAGATTAACTTCCAGAACTGTGAAAAATAAATTTCTCTGTTTACAAACAAAACAAAACAAAAAGATGATAGTTAAAAAAAAAAACAAGTCAAAGAAAATCTACAAACAAAACTAATGGTACAGTCTAAATTATTGAAACACAGTGTGTAAATATAGAAGTTGGGAAATAAATGACATATGAGTGTCAAGGTAGAGGACAAAGGACAACACACTCAAATTCTTGTCTTTGGGAAAGAATACAGATACTGATTCACTAAAGATATTGATAGATTTGGAAATATTTTTATGTACCAGTGACAAAATTAGTATAGAATACTTAAGTAATTGAAGTAATGTATCTAGAAGGGAAAATATTTTGGATCCTATCTATCCAAACATATTAGGAAAGAGATAAATGAAGAAAATATAAGATACTTGCTTAAGGGAAACCCTAACATAGATGGAATAAATAATTTTAACATTTTAATAAATATAACAATAAATGTCAGTGAGTTTAATTCTATATTAAAAGGAAGAGGCTCAGATGGGATTTTTAAAAAATCTAACTACATATGTTATGTACAAGATACACATTTAGAATCTATCTAAAATGTAGTAAGTGTCCGTTTAACGTTTGTTGAATGACCTGAATTCATTTATTCCCAAATACCTTTGGGAGCTATATAATCTTCTAAAAAAATCCCTTTCCAATATAGATGCTAGCTATGGCATAGATGTATGTATTTAAAAAAAATATTGGGCAATCTGGGACCTCACATACAAAGTAACCTCAGTTTAGTGCTCAGATGTGGATTAAGTTAACTGTTCAACATTGTTTGACTTCAGAAAATATTTAGAAGCCAACTACCACTCTATTTTACATAGACTCCAGTGCATGTGTGTCTATGTACAGACCTAGCAGTCAAGCTTCGGTCAGGTCCTCTAGGCCTCTTCATCTGCTGAGAGATAATCCATATGATCATGGTCCATCTTCTGACCTGAGAAAAAAAATGTAATTTTAGAGCTTAAAAATACCTTAGAAATCATGTTCCCAGAATCCCCTTTTGCAAGAAAAACAAAGAGGCCAAGAGAACATAAGGCTTGATGCTCTGAAATAGATGTACCTGTTGGTTGCCCATTTATTGCCTACCCTCTATATTCAGCTTTAGCCTACATTTGAGTTAACATGGTCTTAATTGTTTTAGGTATATGAAGCACTGCTTTGAAAAGGCTAACACTAGTTTTCTCTGTAGAATGCCATTTGGGCTTCAGGACTAATGATAACTTATGGAAACAAGTTTGAGTGTATGTTCATTGATTTTAATGATAATCAATATCCTAGGAAAACATTAAAAGTATTTTCTGTGTATCTTTATTTGTGCCTGAGAAAAAAGCTAAAATATTAAGGGAAGAGTTAGTATGGAAGAATAGTTATTTTTAGAAACTATTGTAAACACTATATGCATGTCTTAGTAGAATCATTTCATTATGAAAGTCAGTTTTGATATTTCTTTAGGAAGGTATGTATACAATACTGCTTTAAACTAAAAAGTTCTAGAATAACTGTAGATGTATATCAGTAGGTAAATGGTAAAAACATGACCAGAAGCATTTATTTTGATATTTATAGATTCTCTAAAAAATTCTGTATGAACATAATGGTAAGTAAAACAGTATAAAATACAAAAGTACTTCTCTCTTACCCCACGTAAATCTTTAGTAAACCCTGAGACCATGCAACTCAGTTGAATATAAATGTGATAAGGATTTGTCAGAATTATCCAGATGCCAGTGCCTTATGAAAAAAGCAGGTATTTCATGGATTTACCCATTGTTCGTGTATTGAAATGTTTTGGCCAATCAACCACTTATTTATCCTTTTACTTTCCATTTGGGTATAGAATGTATTATTATTTTTATGGACTATCACATTAACTTATTTCTTTCAATAAATATGCATACAGTGATAGTGCTTTAAGTTAATTTTTTTCTGTACTATACCGTGATAGTAAATGAGAATGAGCTTAGCCAAACTGAAAACGTACCATGTGAATATGAGATTTAATTTAAAAACTATAGAGGAATCATTTAAAAAAAATCTAAATAAATACATGATATAACATATGTAATATAATAGATACAAAGATAACATCTATCAAAAAATATCATGTTAAAAAGTATCACTTTTTTAAAAGGATAGACTTACTTATAAAACACTTTTCCTGTTAACTTTTGGGACACTGAAAATTGCTCTAGTTGCGAATAATTTGAACTCAGTGGTCCAGAGATGTACTCAGCATGCAGTAAGGTGGGACTGGTCAGTGCTCTGTATGTAGTTCTGATTCGTTATCTATTGGGAGTATCCCCATCCACCTTCTCACCGAAGCTTGGAGATGTCAGCGAGCTATCCGTCACTCATCCCTACCAGCCCAATCACAAATAGTCTTATAGTGGCAATCATAATAGCTTTCTTCCAAAATGCCCTGTTTTGCTTCCCCATAGTCTGCTTTCCATTCTTCAATTAATCTCTCTAAGATTCAAATCAAACCATGATTCCTTGATCATTGTTTTTTAATCCCCTTCAAAGGTTTCACATTTAATCAGAGATACATTCCAGGGTTCTTAGTTAGACATAAGAGAGGTTTCTGATTCCCTCCCCATAAGTCCTTTCAGGAATATCTCTCACCCTTCTTCTTCATACTTTATCTTCTGTTAATAATGACAACGTGTGGTACTAAACCTTGAATATCCCACTGCCTCAGTTCCATATCCCCTACTATACATTCTTAAGTTCTTAGATCACTATTGGAGCCTATCATTTTCCCTTCAAAAGAATCTGGCTTCCCATCACGAGGTGACTCATTCATTTTTGTCCCTGGAGGGGACAAAAAAGTGACAGAAAAGTGTTCTGTCATTCCCAAAGCAGCACCCCCTTCCTTACAGGGGATCACTCTGCAAGTCAGAAAGTTTGGCAGGAAAGCAACCAAGCCCTCTTCTTTTTAGGAAAATATAGAATATCCAGGGACAATTTAGTTTACTTTCTTTTATTTTAGATTTTCAAAGATCATAGGGGGCTGCTTTAGGAATAAAATTGTTCAGATCTTAGAGTGTAAGAGTTTTAGTCATCTGAAAAAAACACTCTAGCCAGAAATGCTAGAGTTTATGGTAAAGCATCTTTCTTTGCCCTGATGTGCTAGTGTGCTAAATTAAATTCTGACACAGGTCAACAAGACATCCAGCTACTAGTTTACTCTTAGAAGCTGAATTGCATTTATCCTTTATGTGCTTCTGCATTTATGTTCCTCATTACCAAGAAATAAAACATTTTTCAAGCAAACCATTACTGCTAGCTTATAAAAATTCAATAGTTATCTCAAAAAGGGATGAGGTCATAAAATGCAATTGGCTAATGTATAAGAAATATTAACAAATAATTCCTACATGGTTACACACATTGATGATTTCTAACATGGAATGGTGTATCCAATTTACTAACCTTTTGCAGAAGGATGACAGAATAAGGATAAAAATGATGATTTAAGGGCTTGCACCCTAGATTTTCTGGAATTATGCTAAATATGATGTTTTATTATGTAATTTTCAGATACATATTTGAGGAGATCTTAAAAAACGCATCATTAAATGTAATTATTTCAAAATATCTACTTCAAATAAAAATAAATTAAAATGTAACATCATTGTTAAGGAATATATGCAGGAAATATACTTGATAATTGCTTCTACAAAAGATTTTATGTTTCATAATTTAATAACTTAATTGAAAACGGAAAACTCCTGAACATTTACATTTTTTCTATAAACATACTATCAATCTGCCTTTTGACCAATTTTCTGTTTTGTCGATTTTTAGAAGTGGCATAAAAGTACCCCTCTCCTTAACAGAGTCATAGCCAATTATATAATAAAATAATTTTTGTGGGGGTATTTTGAAAAGCAAGCTCTACTTTGTTACTTATAAGAAATAGTGTCTTGGTCCCTATAACCAGATATCTAACTATGGCAATGGAACGAAGAAATAATTTAAAGGGAGGAATTTCAGTTATCCTCTTAAATTTTAATGAAGTATTTCTCTGAAATCTATATATCTTAATGTGTCTTTATTTTATTTTAAATATGTTAATATTAATTTTTCATTTTCTCAAAAATTATTTAAGTATTTCTTGATATTTCTTAGTTTTTTATCTAATCTCATTCTTAAATTCTTTGGAAGTTGTCTTCTATCCACATATGCTATTCTTTGTTTGATTCTAGGGGAAAATGAATCTAGCAAATTTATAACCAATAGTATTTTTAACCAGTGACCTTCAGAGTTTCAACTAATGATGTCTAATTTTAAATTTCCTTGTTTCTAACAGTTCATGCCAGTTCTAGAAACGTCTTTTATATACACACTGTAGGCTTTTCCCCAACATGTCTGTCTTTTCATAAAGCACCTGACTATATAGACACTCAAATTGTTGTTGAGTGAGAGAATACAATTTTAAGTCTGATTAAAAGTAAAAAAAATTTTAAAAACCTCAGAAAACAGAATGATATCATAATGACTGATAATCTGGGCTGCTCTTCACTATCTAAATACCCCCCAGCTATAATATGCATAAAGAATGTGCATGCAAAATAGTTGCGCCGACTCTATTTCCAGTAAATATGGAAATGCATGAACACATTTAATAACTTCTGTTTATGAAAAAATATGAACTAAGAATGCATTGAATAGAATTATGTTATTTCAAAAAATGTATGGTCGCTTCTTAACAGAATTTGTCTTCACCATCGTAATCCAGTCAGATGATAGAATCTTTATTCTGACAACAAGTTATACATTTAATATCCTTACTATTTATGATGACAAATGAAATGTCACTTCAGATGTCCAGTTGCAAGGCTTAAAAGATGTATTTTCTCTTTTGAGACATGTTAGCAAGTCATTCTAGTGAAGAGTGATATATTATTTAGGAACTTAATCCAATAAGTGCGTTTTGAGTGGAGCTTAGTATTTTGATTAAAATAAATAATTTTACATATTTGAACAGTTCAGGTCATGTATAGTGGATTTCCTTGGGCTATGAGCCGCATAATATTAGAGACTACTTTTCATTTGCCTTTGTAACTTTAGTGCCTAACACATAAGTAATTAAAAAAATGGTTATTAACAAAAATTAATGATTGTTTTTAAGTCATTAAGTTTGGTTTTAGGTTAATGAGATTTAAGTTTTTTTTTAAAAAGTAGCATTGCAGTTATTTAAATAATAACCTGAATATACTTATGGATAATATACCTTGTTGACAAAAGAAACATTTAACATCATGATCATACATAACTAATTTTCAAGTACTTCATGAAGAATTTTACTTTTTTCCCATTAAACTCTTCACCAAGCAAGTAAAATAAAGGATTCCAGACATATAGAAACTTGCATTTTAGAGAAACAACTCCTGATATGAAATGGATTTATAAGATAAATGAACCCCAGCTAAGTGTAAAGCAGGAAGTGATTTTCAAACTCATAAGCCATTTTTCCTTCTCACAGGTTTATAATTTAGTAGAACGAATAAAACACTTAATATGAACGTCCATTGTCAATACAAAATAAAATAGAAGTTTAAAAGACAGAGGCCAATTATGATTAGTTGATTAAGAAGTATGAAGTTGATTAATCAAGTATGAAGGTAGTGCCTTTGGAGTTGAACTTGGGGAGGGGCTTTACTGCAGGCTTGGATAGAAGAACAGATTATTTCACATGGAGGAAGATTATAGAAATGATGCAGTGGTTTGATGATTTCCATGACAAAAAATAGTGCAATTTGATCATAGAATGTAAGTAAGACATAACTTTGAGAGTTTGTTGAGAAGCAGTGATGTTCCTGGCTCAGGTGGTTTCTGTAGAAATTCTAAGAAAAGTTAGCTAACAAGTGAAGTGAGTATTTATATTGCATGGTAGATTTCAGTGATAACTTATCAACCAATCTGATTCTCTGCTTGCCTGCACATTGACAAATAAACACATGATAAAATAGCAAATGGATGTGTGTATGTTTTCACTTTTTGATGACTTCAACTTCACATTATTATAATCCTTGATTTCCAGAAAAAAAACTTCACAACTGACAATTGACTATCAAGAGTTAGTTTCCAAGTCTATTTGTTTTCTCATGATCTACTTATGTATTTTTGGATGGAGAAAGAAAAAACATAAAACTATTATTAAAACAATGAATTTTCCAAACTGTTCTTTCATGTAGCTTTACGTATATATTACTTCCAGACACTTCTGCTTTTTATCAAGAAGAATATTAAAAGATTATATGAGAAAATGTGGATAAATATGAAAATCATCTATAGTCATTTGAGTTTTATACATGCATACAGTTATTTACCCACCACTTCATTGATACCATCAATATAAAGATATAGGAAATAACCCTGTATTTTCATAAGCCATGTACCATATGTACATACACAATGTTATGCTATACATTACTTCATTTGATTTCATAACTTGCTTTTCATTGCTTATACAAAGCAGATCATCTTTTTTATTTGGTTATGCTATTTTTCCTGTGTAACTAATGTAGTATGTTATCTTTGCCAACTCAGAATCATATGAGTATAAATCAACAACCCATGAAGAACTTTATTATTCAGACAGCATAATATGCTAAATGTTTACCTAAACCCACACTCACCACATAAGAAAATAATAGCAAAATTAAGAGCTTAATATTTTTCTAAGTTTGAGTGATTCAACTGGCCTTTAGTTTCACTAGAAGTGAAGAAAATAAAATCATCACAAAAGAGGCCACAAATGTTTTGAAAATATTCCATTGTGAGACATGGATGGACCCATAACATTTGTTGTTAAATCTTACTATTGACAACAACCCTAAAACAAAGATTTCTTTGGCACATAAACATTGGCAAAAGAAATTCACTTGGTTAGAAAATAATTTACGTTATTCATTTACAAATTCAGATTCTTTTAGGTCTGAAACAAGAGGTCTATAATATTAAAAAAATACTACCATAGTGTTGTTTTTCCACCTGAGTAAAAGAAATAAATTGTTAGTATGTCTTTTATCTTACAGGGAATTTAGTTATATCAAGCCCTCATATTAGTTCTCACTTTTTAAAGGTAATTTTTCAGATAAATTATATTGACAGAAATAATCAAAAATTTCATTAGAAACTTTTGATTACACAAAAATATATAGTCACGTTCATAGATGATTGAAGGTTTTCAAATACTGCGATCTGTTATTAAGTATTAACTCTAATGCTCATATAACATTGATTATTGATGATGAGTAGAATTGACCAAAGTGACGACAGTGAAGAATATTGAAATTTAATTTGTGTTATACCCGTGTTTGAGAGATTTAACTCACATTCCAGCTAATAATAGGAGATCACATAAATGCTAATACCTCTCTTTAAAGATAAGTACTTTACTTGTGTTCAAACTCCAGAAAGAATTAAAAATTTAGTATGACACCTTAAAATTTATTTCAGCAGTGTCCACCAACATAAACTCAGAACCTCAAATTTCAAGGTTATAGTCCCTGTAACAAATGAACTATTTTTCCCAAAAAATAGAATGTAGGCTATTCTCATGCTGCCAGAGTTGAAAAGTTTTCTTCTAGTAGAGCACGCAATAAAATTTCTTACTAACAGCAGTTGTTTAAAAAAAAAAAGGTTTTGGGGCGCCTGGGTGGCTTAGTCGGTTAAGCGTCCGACTTTCGCTTGGGTCATGATCTCGCGGTTCGTGGGTTCGAGCCCCGCGTCGGGCTCTGTGCTGACTGCCAGCTCAGAGCCTGGAGCCTGTTTCAGTCTGTGACTCCCTCTCTCTCTGACCCCTCCCCTGCTCATGCTGTCTCTACCTCTCTCCTAGAAATAAATAAAACATTAAAAAAAAAAAAAGATTTTGTAGTTATGGAAAAATTTCTTTGGTATTCTTTGCCCAATGCCAAAACTACCTTAGTGTGACCATCAAAGCCTGCAACTTATTTATGCATACATAAACTCTGACTTCAATGTTCTAAGTGATAGACACGCACGCGCGCACACCCTCACGTGCACACGCACACACACACACACACACACAGGGTAAAACATATCGTTAACAAAAATTACTACTGAATTTCTTTTGCTGTTTCAGACTCAGAAAATTTTCAATTACATACAATACTTTAAAATTCTGGATAGTACATAAGAGTCTAGATATAAACTTTCTAAGTAGTCAGTTTCCCAAACCATTAAATGATATGCGATTAGATATGTCTTATTAGCATAATGAAGCAGCTGAGGCAGCACATACTGCATACATAAATGAATGAAACGAAAGCATGTTGGCAGTAATGGAAAATAATGATGGATTTTTACAAGATTAAGCCAACTGACATTTTATGAAAATTTCCATTTCCTGCCTTGAATTTTATCTAAACTGACAAAAACAAACACACATTTAGATTTCTCAGATTTCTCATGGGATGTACTCTTGGGTAGAATATCTGGAAAGAATTTCTGACAAATCAATCTGTCAAGTGCCATACTTTAATAATTACATGGGGATTTGTCAGGATGGACAAAAATGTGTGCTGGCCTTTTCTCCTTCATAAAATTTAAAAAGTTGATAGAATTAGTGCTTACAAAATACAGTGCTAAATTATACAAAGTAAATTGTAACATTTTACCAGAAGATTAAAGATTGATGGGAGAAGGTAAAATTAAACACTCCCAAATTTTGATATTAGTTCTGGCACTATCATTAAGACACGTTTTACTCAATCATCTTTGTCATGTATTAAAGTCCTGGTCTTCAGGGCCCAACAATTGTCTTGATGTAACAGAGACACCATGATTACCTGCCCCTCACCCCTCAGGAATCCCCTTCCCCTACACACTCCTCTAAGCCAGAATCAACAACTATTCCACAAATTAGGCATTTGTTTTATTAAGATTATTTTACAGTAACTGTACCAGAAGCATGGAACTCTTGCAGAATTCCAAGCATATGAGTTTTTCAAGAATATATTATGGAGTCTCTCTTTTGTTCAATTTATTTTTTCTTTCCCCATTGTCACTGATGGCTAGATTTTTTTTTTTTTTGAGCCTTTCCTAGGAGGTACAATATCAAAGGATTAAATCACAGAAACTTGGATTCATCTGTTTCTTTTAAACATAACTTTTAAAAGAGAACACACTGTCCTACCTGTGGTTAGAAAAGGGATGAACAACTACTTGGGGCAGGACAGGAGAGAATGAGAATTTCTTTAGCCACCACATATGTATGAGCTTTTAAGGAAACCAAGGGCAACCCCATCTTTGGAAAAACACTCCATTGAGTGAATATTTACCTTAGGAAAGCTAGGTTACGGATTATTCATTCCTCAAGAAAAGTGCTGAAAAACTTGTGGGGGTGATTACTATTCAGCAAAGCAGCAGCTGTTATACATTCAGGATTCTATCTCTGAAAAACAACAGTTAACACTGTGGTTGTATTTTTTCCGATGTATTGCTTGAAAACATTGTCAGAAAAAAGTACACTATTTGTTAATTAAGCTGACTTAAAACCTGATGTTTCACTTTATTGACTGTTATTATTGTTTCTTGAAACCTTGTTCTTGTTTATAGATTTTTTTTACTTGAGTTCAGAAATATTCCAAGTAGATCAGCCTAGCAAATTTAGAATTGTAAATTTAATCAGTAACTTCTAGGTATGTGTAGGAACATATTGCATGAGACAGTAATGTAATTGTGAGAAATGTCTACACACAAGCTTTCATATACCTTTATTCTGTCTTTAGAATTTGGAATGATGGGAGATCATACAATTAAAAGTCAGCGACCTCGATCTGTTCATGAAAAAAGGGTCCCTCAGGAACAAGCTGATGCTGCTAAATTTATGGCACAAACTGGTAATACGTTAGTTACATTTTTCTATTTATTGTTGTTAATTTAATGAAACCACTGCATGTTTTCATAATCTTTTGCTGCACATTTGTCAGTTTTTGGAGCTGATATTTTTTTGAGCCATTTTTTTTGTCACCAGTTAAAGTCCATAAATGAAGTAGCTGTGAGTTGAAAAGCACCAAAAAATATGTGTAAGATTTATTTTGCTTTTACTATGGGACATTTAGGATTTACATATTATTATTTACTTATGTTAATTAACTACTTAAATGTATCATTCAACTTTTAAAGAAAGTCAACAAAGTTATTTCATCAATAATTGATTGTTATAGGACTTTTCAGAATTAGAATTTAAATAGGACCTTAAATGATGAAATTTAGTTTAACAATAAGATGTTGGATTTTTAAAATGTCATGCATCATATAAATATTAATTGTTAAAATGTATGGAAATTAGAAACTTTTTTCAGATTTCTTTTATTTGAAAAGAGAGTTTTGTTATATAAGCTAAATAATAAAAAAATGACAATCTTTATTAGTAAGCTGTAATATACTCCAACTAATTAAGTATCAACAAAGATCACATTCTGGTTTGTAAAATTTTTAAGTCTAAACTAATTAGATTTTTTTCAAATAACTCCCTCAAAAAAAAAAGAAAAACATATATATACACATGTAAATACATTAATATGTTGGTTCATCATAATAAATGGGCTATAATTTCATCTGTTTACATTGCATGTAGTACACTCTTAGATGAAAATGTATTTAAAATGTGTTATGAACATTTTCAGCTGTCACCTTTATTTCAGGAAATGCAAACTAACAGTTTTATCTATGTCTTTATAAAGTTTTATTCACTCCAATCTGGATGATCTGTTTTACCATTAATACAGAAGTTTTGAGTACTTGATCAGCTTTTTGACATGACATTCACTGGTTTTGATGAAATTCTCTTGAAGAATGAGTATTTCCTTTAGTTTATATTTTCTTAAGATATTAATTCCGAACACTAGATTTGAATCTACAACTTAAAAAATGCAAACATTCTTAATGGATTGTGCTCTTTGGTATTGGTGGTGAGTAGTAGAGTTTAACACCTTATTACAAGTAGGTCAAAGAGTTCTTCAGAACAAGAAGAATGTTTACAATAAATTCTACCTTAAGGACATATTTTTAGCTTTTTAAATATATATGTTGAGCTAGATCCAGAAATGAAGGAAACTTGCTTATCCGGATTGCTTCTGGTGCAGCTTCTAATTTAACAAAAGGTGACATATTTTTACTATTTGCTTGTACAGGTCCGAAGGTGCATTGCCAGGGTCAGGTAAATTTTCAACTTATTAAACGTATTTTTCTCCCTTACATGGAGTGAAGCAGTCCCAGCCACTGACCAGAGATTAAGGAATATTTGACTTCAAATAGAAGCTTAGGGCATGGTTTAACTACTCAGCCTCCTGAAGGAGCCATCTCACCGGGGCATTGCTGCAAGAGTAGAGACTTTCTTCCTTTCTGCAAAAGAAGCAACAGTCATTGGCTTACTGAAATTACTTAAAAGTGGGGTCATTTGGGAGTGAAATGGAGAACCAGTGTTTTAAATTTCCAGTAATGTAGTAAAATTAGCTAATGCATACATATTCTGCAATTTGGCTAGGGCATTTTCTAGAAATTCAGTTTTTGGATTTGCCCATGACATCAACCAAGAGAATTCAGTTTTCAACCAAAACCTCTCTCACAAATTCAAATCACAAGGAACATTATGTTTTCTTAGGAAGAAATTACTAAATCCTGTTTTCATTTAACTGGTTTTTTTAAAGCATTGTTTCATACCTAAAACATATTAACACGTGATTTGGTAAAGTAGAGGAAACACTTGTCAAATAGATTTATGAGGAGCATTAAAACCACTTCCTTATATTGTTAACAATAATTCAGAAAAGGCAATGAACTCCAAAATTAAAAGTTCTGAAAATATTGACTTTCCTTGAATTGGTGCAAAATAAATCTTTATGATTTTATTTTAAACCATAAATGGTATAGGTTTAAATTTAAATTTAAATTATTACAACACTGATAAAAGACTAGAAAACTGTATTATTTTAAATAGTTTTAAAAATATGTAATTTGATATGAGACAATTAAAAAGTTATAAGAAGAGAGGAGCTGTTTATTTGCCTTAAATATTTTCTAAGCTATGCTTCCTTTAGGTGTTAAGGTAGTTAGTCTGAATACATACAACTAAGTGTCACACAGTCAAATCTTAGAAAATTGAGAAGTTTTTTGGTAAAACTTTCCTATTTGTCTCTCAAAACAGGAAATTTATGTGTGTTACATATAAATAATCATAAACAGTTACAAACATTAATGTGAGAATGAAGGAAAATGCAATAAAGGTAAAATTGAATGATGAAACACAATATAATAAGTATTTTATATTAGTCATGAGGGAAAACAAAACAAATCCTCTAAGTCTTTAGAGTTAAGAATTATATCTCAAAATGAATAACCTGGCCTCTTCAACCAATATGATCAGTAAACCCTGTTTCTGAAAAGCTAGCTTTCTATAAAGTAATAACATGAATGGAAATCATTTTTAAAAGAGTAACATTTGGGAATATAGCATTACTGATCAAAATATCTGGATCATTTTGGTCAGTCCAATAACTGAGATAGGCTAGTTTAAATATAAATGAACAATGCTCAAATAGGACACAATTTATACTTATCACAATATATATTTCATTCAAGGGAAATGAAGTGATAAGATACAAATATTTAATATAGACATCTAAGTTAGATGCCAATAAGATGGCTTATGACAATTTAATTTTACTTTCTGAGACTTTTTAACATCATAGTCATCCAAGGATCTTATAAACATGTTTAGAAAAGTGGTCCTGTATTCCCAGTGGGGAAAATAACTTATATTAGTAATATATATTATAGCATGTTATCTAAAAGAGAAATATAAAATTAAAAGATGTTTCTAGTATGATTTTAACATACTAGAAAATTTTATATTAATATTTTGTTTATAATTTAAAATGTACTCATATACATTATCTCATCTAAACCTCACAAATACATTTTGAAGTAGATCTATTACTCATTTTATTCAGAGTTTCAGAGAAATAAAGTGACTGTCTCAAGGTCACAGAGCTAATATTCAGTAGTTTTCCATCAAACACAGATCTTCTGACTTTAATTACAATGCTTTTCCAGTCCCTTTTATATTTTGTGTCAGGATAAAGAGCCTTAATAGTGCCTTAGATACTGAAGCATTCTACATGGTGTTTAATGTGCCTTCTCTGCTACAAGTTAAGGAGCTAGATTAGTTTGTGCTATCTCCAAAGACACACATATTAAAAATAGTATACTTTGTATTATACTTTACTATTTTAATGTCAGTGAGTTTAAAAAATTTATATATCTTTTTTATAAAGTATATGAGCTATTTCTCACAGTGATCCAATGTGCTTAACTGGAATAGTCTTCACACCTTTTGTAATAAAGAAGTGACAGCATGGAAGTCCTAACTATTTAGTGGAAATGTCACTTGAAACTATATGATATGAGATATAATGAGGTCATTTTGGTAGGTAGGCTGGTAATTAAGTGGCAAAATTTGATTCATAATTTAAAAGCCAATATAGACTTTATTCATTTATTTATTTTGTTTTTGATCAACAAAATGAACCATCAATTTGCGTGAGTGAAGAAGGCCAGTTCTTAGCACTAATTATCAATCTCTTACATTCTGCACATCACCGCTTAGCCTGTTCAACATCATTATAGTATACATTCAGAAGGAACCTAGATTTTTAAATACTTGTACAGAAATACATTTAAAAGTAGATCTTGATACATCAGTATCAAAAACATTTGCTCAGTTTAATAAAAACATTTTTAATGCCATAATAGCAATGCAAGGGTAAGAGGAGGACTGCTTTTGTGGAAAAATCTAACTAATTTTATCCATAACCTTTTTCATTTTACTTATAAAATTCACATTGATCAAGGTTTTCTAGCTTTTAATTAATAACATATAACCCCAATATTTATACTTACTGTCATCGCAACATGAGTTGAACTATCAAAAGAAAAAGCTTTGCCTTATATTTTTCCTAAATTTACATGGAAATTTTTCTTTGCTAAATATATATGTTCATATATACATATATGTGTGGATATTTTTTAACCATTGCTATATTTTTGGGGTCTAGAATGATTTTTTATCTTCAGAGTATTCTTTATTGTAAATGAGACTATTATGAGGCATGTCTTTAAATATTATTCAAATGGTCATCCAGTAACGTTTCTAAGAAGTAGTTATATATAAATTGGTGATGGCAAAAAAGACTGAAACAGTCACGGGTAATCTATAGAGTACTTTCAGGACAAACATTGATCCAACACCAAAAATAAGTCCCATTTAATGTAATACATCGTCCCAGTTAACCACTGTCCGTGCCCTTATTATATATATCTAGTCATAAATGCATTAAAATCTATGCCTCTGGGTGCATAATGCAGATCAATATAAGAACAAATCTTCATAATGGTGCTACCCAAAGTGTGGTTGGTGGACCTGTGCTTATCTGTGAACTAGTTTTTATGGGCCTCTGTGGAAATAAAAAGTATATACCAGGATGTAAATTCAACTACATTACCAAGCACATGTTTAATTTTAGCTGACGTTTTGTTTTTGTTTGGAAAAAAAGAAATTCTCAGTGAAGAAATCAAGTTGAGTTACATTCTTGTTCAACTTCCTTCTGTCCTGGAGTATCAGTCTATGGTCCCGCTGTCTTGAGTAGCACTGCAAGTTATTTCTAATAATTTACTAACCCTTCAAAACAAGAAAGAAAAAAAGAAAGAAAAGATGGACAAATAGATTATTATATTATATTTTTTAATTCTATTCCAAAGGCAAATTCTAAACAGAATTTGTAAAGTATAAATTGCCCCTTGGTTTGTATAATCAGTGATACAAAGTATTCAGAAACACTTCCCACAACTAAATAATTAATTTAAATAGCTCCTGCTAGCAGGTAAATGCCCTAATTTACTATTTGGGAAAAAGCAACTGCAAGTTTTCAAATCAGTGTTAAGAATCTATCCTGAACACGATGCCTGAATAGAATCAAAAGCCCACTGTGATGGTCTTAGAAATTCTTGACTTTACGTCCTTTTGGGACATGACTTTAGATAATAATGGAAACTAGACATAATTTTAGTGTGATATTTATTCCAAGAAAAGTAATTAATTCAAACATTCCTTGCCTTTTTAGGGCCCTATGTTGAATAAATTAATGTTAATCCCAGAGAAATATTCCTTAATTTTGAGTAAAACCTACTCCTCTACTCTAGATCATGAGAGAAATTGTGAGCAGAAGGCTTTTTAAACAAATTATCACAAAAAATATAGCTGTCACAGGATGAAAAAAGTAAAAATAGCACTGTGAATAAATTATATATAAATGTCAGTGTTTAACACAATAAAAATTAGATATGCCCAGACTCCCAGACCTCCACCTCATCCAGCATTAGAAAGGAGACTATGCAATAAAGGATTAGGGAAGAATACATCAATATATTTCTGTGCACCAAAGCCAGAGTAAGTTTAGCAATACATTTTGCTCCCTCTCCCATCCAAAGTACAAAGCTTTAGATTGGCTTGAAGAGAATTCCTTCAACAATCATTCTTGTAAAATGCTGACTGGTCCCTTCATAGTACCCATGGCACAGTATCTTTGTGAAGAGTAGCTTTGCTAAAAAGGTTATAGCAAACTTGGACCTTGCATCAGTGTAATATGTATCTCTCTTTAAATTTATTTTGCTCTGAAATGTTTTCTTGTACCTTTTGATGTCATGTCATATTTTTACATTTAAATTATTCTTTCATGTCGTAGTATGATGGTATGATGCTTAGTAGATGACTGTTCAAAACAGTATTTCATGTTTATCTGTTGTCTTGCACACAGGTGAATCTGGTGTGGAAGAGTGGTCCCAGTGGAGCACATGCTCAGTTACTTGTGGTCAAGGGTCGCAGGTGCGAACCAGAACTTGTGTATCACCTTACGGGACACACTGCAGCGGCCCATTAAGAGAATCAAGGGTTTGCAATAACACTGCCCTCTGTCCAGGTAGTGTTAGCAGCAACTACAACTGTGGATGTTATTGAATTGTGTCATGCTACGCATTTGGAAAGATTTGTTATTTTCATATGAACTGGGTATAGACATTTTAATTAGAGTGGATAAGTTTAATTCTTTTTCAATTGTGAAATTTTGTTATATGTGTAATTATTTATGCTTTCAGAGCAGTCAAGAAATTACATAAGTGACTCTCCTACTCATAACAGCTAGAAACTTGGAATTTATCTATCTGCTTCTAAAAATGTTTTAAGGTTATAATAGCTTTCCTTATTTTGGGTGGTAAGAATGTCCAATCAAATGTTTGAAGAAAATGTGACTTACAGGCATACTGGAAATGTGATATGTACCCATTGCTAAAGGCAGTGGTTGATATAATCTTTAAAGCTGCCAGCTGCTTTCCTATCACTTATCTGACCCTATCAGAGAAAATAGTTCCCCTGACCAAAGGACTTTCTGTTCATTTATTTCACTCAGTTGGTTGTCTGATGACCGAGCCATCCACTGCATTGTAAATTTTAAAGTCATCGATGGGGGAAAAAATCTTTAATGCTAAATGACACACAACACTGTAGCTTACCCACGTAGGGTGAGATTTTCCATGTTACATCAACATTTTGTTCTCATTTGAGACCTACATGCAAATCCCATAGGCATTTTGCCTTCTCAAATTACTAACTTTCATGTAACAGTAAGTAGTAAAAGGAATTTGGGCTTTCTTTCAAGAAGTCCAAAGTACATGATATTGTGAATCTCCAAGTTTATACATTCAAGTATTTGGTGGAAGGGTGGTAAAACTATCAACCACTGCAGCTGACCCTAGACTTGCATTCAGAGCCTTTCTGTAGGCATCCAAAAGGAGGTGGGCATAAAGAAAGGGATTAGCTCTGCAGTAGCAGCTCTTCAGCTGTAAAAATTTTCAGATGAATCCCATTTCCAGAGATGGCTGATTTTGCAGTTGCTAAAGGCAAGAGTAGAGAGTGGGTGGCATGGGGGAAGGGCAGGGATAACCTTAGTTTCCCAGCTGAATAAGCAAGGACAACCCATTAAAAGACAGTCTGGAGGAGTTATTGTTTAATGGGTACAGGGTTTTGATTTGCAAAATGAGTAAGTTCTGGAGCTCTGTTTTACAACAATGGGGATATATTTAACAGTACTGAATTGTACACTTAAAAATAGTTTGGATGATAAATAATTTTCTGTTATGTATTTTTTATCACAATAAAAGGAAAGACAATCTGGAAGAAACAAAAGGGAAAGGAAGTGGTGGGCAGAATGTGGAGGAGAGGATGCACTGAGTTGGGAAATCCTTCTATAATGAAATTAGAAGATTCAAAGCAGCACATGAAGGTAGAAGTTAAAGCTAAACAGGGCAGCGAACTATCAGTAAGGGAAGACTGAATTAGCAGGAAACAGCAATAACTCCCTCTGAAAACGAGAGAAATCAATGAGAGTCAGTGGGAATTAAGCTAGATAAGAAGGAACATCAAATGAAAAGAAAATTCAGAGGGAAAAATGCTTACGGAGGTCACAGAAGGGGATGTTAATGACAAAAGATGACAAAAATGGGAGAGAGCAAACAAAGACTCTAGGTCTGTTAGTGGAGAGAAGGAAAACCTCCAAGATCTGGAGGTTTTAGGAATTATAAAATTTCTAAATTTTATACATAAAATGGCCTCATGAGTAAACGTTTGTGGATTTTTAGGTGGGTGTGGGTATAGTGCATTGTCTCACACTTAAAGCAGGCCCGGGTTCCAGGATCAAATTTCCTTTCCTGAGCAATGAGAAAATTGTCAATAGAGAATTAAGCTGTGCTTGATATGTACATTTATCTTGTCAGCATCCTTTTGAAAAGTCAACCTCCCTTCAGTATACAAGGATAGAGTCTAATGGCAAATGTATACCCAAGTGGAAGTCTGAGAGGGTGCTAAAATGTTCTCTACCATTCTCCATTCAGTGCTTATTCTCCAGCCACTCATTATGCAATTCATATGGTTGACATATGGAAACCTCAATCCTTCTGCCAGAGACCGCTGATTAATTTCTTCGCTCGGCAAGGAGAGCATCTGTAGTGGGACCAGAATGCTCTCCCTTTCACTCAATGTTTCATGGTTAGAAAACTGAATAATATTCTGATTTTAATGTTGTTCTTCAATTTCTTAAACCTCCTACCATTATTCCTACTGAAGAAATACGTACTAATTATTAGTTCCCCTCTTCACCTTCATAAACTATAGGTTTGTCTTTTTAAATTTGGTTAAATAGGACTGATGATAAGAAATAATGTACCTTTTAACCATTGTTTTAGTTTATGTGTCGACTTTAAGAGAATGGAGAGTTTTGCTGATTTCTTCTTAATTTTCTAAAACTGAAGAATAATGTAATAACTTAATTATTTTAAAAATGTAGAATAAGTATTTCACTGTACAAAATTGGGATATCTTTTGGATGGTTACTGTATTTGTTATGAAATATTTTGTGTTAAATATTTGTTCAGTCACTTGCCATGCTGGTAAATATGTACATTTTTGGACATAATATATTATAAAAACAGTAACCAAAAGTGAATTTAAAAACTTAAATAGTATCTAACCAGGGTAAATATCTTTCTAAAATAATGCTTTAAATTTCCAAAAAGAAAATTAGCTCAGAAATCAATAACCTAGTTGTTACACTGTGGATATTCAAGTGTGTTTGGCATTTAATTGATGAAAATGACACAAGGACCAAATGAATGTCAAAGCCACTTTCCATAAAATGTATTTAATGATATAATTCGAGCTCATATTTATTTGCACTACTAAAGCCTAATCAATAGAGTTATAAATTAGTTGTCTTTCACTGATACTATTCTAATTTCAAAAGGGTTTTCTTAGTTAAATTAAATAATAATGTGTTACTTCTAATATGTATCCTAAGAGGTCCAACCTTTTGCAAATTGTTGCTTTGACATTACAGCCTCTTCAAAAATTATGACTTAGAGCAGAAAATGATAGAGGTGGAAAGACAGTAAATTGAGGAAGTAGAGAGCTACATTGAATTGTGAATTCACTGTCCTGGTTTCTGACTTATAGTTTTATGATCTCTTCCAGGGTTTCTCAACCTCGGTACTGTTGACATTTTGACATGGATAGATCTTTGTTGTGGGAGGCTGGCCTGAGCATTCTTGGATGCCAGTAACATTCCTCCTTGCCCTGAGCTGTGAAAATCAAAAATGTCTCTAGACATTGCAAAATGTCCTCTGGGAGGCAAAATTGCCTCTGGTTGAGAGCCACTTGGTCTACTCTATGTGTTTTCGAATCCTTTAGAAGTTTCTTTGGGCTAAGGAATGGTTCTGATTATTTTTTTCTCTAAATGTCACAGTATCCACATCTATATATTTCTTAAGAAAAAAAGCCTTGTTGTATATCCCAATGTAAATTTTAAGGTAATTTGTACACTTATTTCAAAATCCAGTAGTAATATAATTTGTATATGGTATATTCCTCATTTCATCTTTAGATAACATAGCGTAGGGATGTGATACTATAGCTAATGTCTAAAGAAAGAAGAAAACTATAAAAATGGATTAGTTTACGTTTCTTGGCACATTTTTCAAATGGACTAGATTATTTACAGATTTTCATTCTTTACTGAAAGGTAAAAGAAATCTATATAACAATTTGCCACTAAAATAAAAATATCTTTATTCTTTAACATAAATCTAATAAATAGCATCTATAAAATTATATCTGTTATAATTTCCTACTAATTCAATAATTACTAAAATTATTAATAATTTTGTTTCCTTTTCAAATGAAAAATGTATTTTTTGATTTTCTTAAGTGATGGAGGAGTCATGAAGTTTCACCATGGAACAATAAAGAGTGTTCAAAAGTAGGGAGTGACATACGTTACAAAGGATTCCAGGTTCATGATTTAAACTGTCAAGATTAATTAACATTTCTTTGAGATTAATAGAGAGAAATCTGCCAATATAGCAGCTTTCTTTTCCTGGGTTGTTCAATGAATACAGAGCAGTGTGATTTGATTGAGGGGAAAATGAACAGAACCAACAATATGAATACAATAGTCTATTAACACTTTATAGATAATAGAGGAAGAGAAGATTGTTTTTAAATGGAGAAATATTGGTAATTAAAAATAAATGCAAAATCAATTAAAGATCTGTTTTATATGGCAAAATACATTCAGATGCAATATTTTGAAAATATTTTGCTATCATTGATCATATATACCTATATGTAAATATATGGATATGTGTATTTTTTTTTCTTAGAGTTATTTCTTGGAGTTTTTTCTTAACAGATTCATTAGTTATTCTTATACCAATGGATACACAGTAGCTTTGGTTTTCCAAACTTAAATGAGAAAATGTAAACATATTAATTTCTTTCACTCTCTTACTCTTTTTTCTATGTGCTATTTTCAAAATATGTTTTCCAATAACTTTCACAGAAACTTGAATAATTTTTCACAGAGTATTACCCACATTTGGCTAACTTTTACAATACTTGAATATATTTTCACAACCCATTAGGGCAACTCAATAGCATAGGTAGAAGAGAATGGGGTGCCTCATAATTAAGATTTCATATATGTGCTTTAAAAGTAACAACTTGGTCAAAATATTCATGCAAAAGATTCTAGATATACTATATTTACTTGCATAACACCCCTGACACTTTATATGGATTCTGCTTACCCCTACCAATGTTGAGGAGAAAATGAACATCTTTTTATCAACCATTGTAAATTTCTCTTTTTTTTAAATTTTTTTAATGTTTTATTAATTTCTAGGAGAGAGAGAGAGAGACAGCGTGAGCAGGGGAGGGTCAGAGAGAGAGGGAGTCACAGACTCTGAAACAGGCTCCAGGCTCTGAGCTGGCAGTCAGCACAGAGCCCGACACGGGGCTCGAACCCACGAACTGCGAGATCATGACCTTAGCAAAAGTCGGACGCTTAACCGACTAAGCCACCCAGGCGACCCCAACCATTGTAAATTTCTATTTCTCTTCCTTATTCTAGTGGGTGTCAGACCAAACATCTCTGCTCATGAATTTCTAAGAGCATGGTAGGACCAACATCAAGACAAGAGCTTTTGAACCAAAGAGCACATTATGCCCAGATTCTTTTTATTTGTATTATCCACAGAGTGTTTATTTATATTACCCACAGTAATATTATATTTTTATAATATTGTATTTTCACAAATATTGAAAATTGAGAGGAGACTGTGGCAAAGAAAGGATCTAAACTGTGAAATCTAATAAACTTTATGCAAAAGATGCCAATATTGATTCACAGTGGCTATTATGGAGGAGCACAAATTATGTTCATATTTCTGATTAGTTTGAATATATTGTAATGGCATAATTGAAGTATTGGTATATGTATAATTATGTTAGGAATAATCCTAAGTAGATCATTTGCTTTCTCTAGAAATTTTTATTTATTAGGAAGATTTCCAGTACATCAAATTATTGGAAGAAGAAAGAGATCTTCATATTTGTCACTCACTTTAAAAGAGGGTAAAGAGGAGACTTATGTGAATAGATACAGTTTTTACAATTTCCCTCTTATTCAAAGACAGTGACTTTAAGCACACACATTTTTAAATGCAAAAATACATGTATTTTCTAAATGTGATGTTAAAATGCATAACATTAATTTTTCAGATTTTTCATTTTTTGACACCATCAAGATCATTAATACTGAAATTTTATAATTGTTGGAAGAATTAAGTTGGCCTTACATATTTAAATGCAAACTCAACTCTAGAAGATCATATCTATTATAAGAAATTTAGTTTTCTATAGTATCTTGTAAGTTTATATTACATTTATTTAAAAATAACTCATGACTATTCTACCATGAAGGAGAGAGGTGCATTTCCATTCAAAACTAAATTATTTAAAGTTTATGACATAAATAACTGTTCAGATAAAGGAAAAAGCCATACAATTTTCCATTATTTTAATAAATTTTTGAATTACTCTTTGCATTTTTTGGCAAATAAGAATGTTAAGTCAACTGTACTTTTAAAATATTTTCATGCTTATCTGTTAGATGATGTTTTTTCTTAATAATTAAGATAAAAATTGTTATGACTTTATCTCTCTGCTTTTGTTGTTGAAGCTTCTTTGCTTTATTACAGTACATGGAGTTTGGGAGGAGTGGTCACCATGGAGTTTATGTTCATTTACATGTGGTCGAGGCCAAAGAACAAGAACAAGGTCGTGCACACCTCCTCAGTATGGAGGAAGGCCGTGTGAAGGACCTGAAACACATCATAAGCCCTGTAATATTGCTCTGTGCCCAGGTGAGCCTATTTTCTGCATTTAGTGAACTTTATAGTCGTGTGTTTTGTATATGGGCCTTGGTATACATATGAAATATTAAAAATACAACCTTTATTCAGTCACATTGGAAAATGTGCCCTTTGGTTACTGTTTCTTGCTTAAAACGGAGTACTTTCCTTGATTTACTCATATGCAATGGTTTATAATATTTCCTCAACTGAGTACCAAAGCTCCCTTTTATTTGGTTTCTATAGATATGTATATTAATTGTTTCCACTAAGATTTTATCTATACTTGGTCCTCCCCTCTCAGAAAATTATATAAGAGTCCCAAAGATTTGAGATTAGCTATTGTCTTGATACTACAACTGGAGAGACTGTCCTAGAGGCAATCCTTTTGATGTTATTGTCTCACACTCATTCAATTAAGGAGTGGGGATGTACCACTGATCATGTATAGAAGTGATACATACTTGCTAAGAAATCAGACTTTATAGATTCACTGCTGGATGCATAAGATGGTTAGCTCATAAATGACATATAACTTCATATGATTATGAAAACTACATAGGCTGTTTATACAGTATATTTCTTATCTTAAATTTTTCTTTAGTTTAAAATGTTCCAATGCTATTTTATCTGAACTTGGTAATTTCACCCATAATTACAGAGAGAAGTCTTTAGAATCCTGTAATATATTTATTATGTGTTATAAAACTACAAAATAAATAAAAGACTGATCTTCAGTTCAAGGAGCTTGCAATTTATGAGAGAAAATACACACAAAGAAATGATAGAATCTCCCAGGACTATCCTACAAAAAGAGATAGACATGAGTAGCAAATGGCAAAGGGTAAGAAGAATGGCAAAGACCAATGTAAATAACCATTCATCTACTCTTTCAGAGACTTCTCAATTGGGCCATTCTGCATGAAAGCAACATACTTGCTCCAGACATATTATTTAGCTCACATTCAGTCCCATTTGTACTCTCAATTCTCCAAGATAATATCCTATGTCATGAGGCAATGATTTAGTTCCTCTGCAAATTTTAAGTATCTAAAACATCTTGAACTGTGAAAAGCCACCCAAAATGTAGATATACAAGTCATCTAATAAGTTTACTTGTTCCCTTTGACTACAGAGAAATAGTTTTAGATTCCTATATGAGGAATATACATTTAAAGATGTAATAGTTATTTTTACTCCTAGAATTTTATGAATTCTATAAATTATTAATATAACTCATACAAGTCAATGTGTATGTAATTATGAATATTAAGGAGTCAAAATTATGATCCTCTGCAGATCACTCCCAGAAAATCTATTTTTGAAGTCAGTTCTGTTATTGCTATCTCTCTATAAACATACAGACAAGCATTTGGACACACACAAATATATTTACAAACTGCCATTTTTCTAAAGATTTGGGCCAGCTTATACAAATTAGATATTTTTTTAAACTGCTGAGCTATGACATTTACAGAGAGTCAATTATAGCTCATTGCTATTTGTCCATGAATGTGGAAAAAAAGGTAATGTGGGCAAATGAAAAATAATAGCTAACTATAGAATATTTTTTAATATATTAGTTTTTATTACATTTTTTACCCCAGCTAACCCTAGAGGTAGTAAGAAAAAATGACACTAATCAGTTAAAATGTTATCAACCATGTTTCTTATAGTCTACTTTCCATGAACTTTTCTAGGAGTAAAATATTTGGGAGTCAGTAAATAGGGATGCTAAGTTTTTAGAAATCAGATATGAAAACATAATTTTTAAGTGGATTTAGTTGTTGCTTTATCACTGAAGTAGTAACCACATGTGTTTTCAAGCTAGTTGAGTTTTAGCAGTATTATTCTGTCATTGGAATCACTCTAAGACCATTAAAATTAGGTCTTTCTTTTGAGAAGGTTTTTAAATTTTGGAAGTTATGCTTATATTTTTGTAAATCTGGCCTAGCTCATATTTTCTTATAGGTTAGCATTATGGATCCATATTGGGTACTTAATAAATTTATTATGTGTTGTTTCTGATTCCTATTATTTCTATTCTTCAATTTAGTTATATCTTAAAAGATGTAAAACTCTTACCATGTTGTATCCCAGTTTCCTTACTATTTCAAAGGGAATTTTAATGGCTATGATTAGAAAAAAAGATTTTATACTCTACTGAAAATTTTGACATTAGGCCTTTGAAATATGTAAGATTTATTTGGCACAAACGCTTGTAAGCTCCTTAGAACTGTCTTATAGCTAAACTTAGGTGCCTTCACTATATATAAAAGCATCATCATGTGTTGACAAGATGCAAGACATTACTGAGAAGAATAATCTCAAGAAATTTGCAATCTCTTCAGAGGATATAGACCTCTTCAGAGGATACAGACATAAGCATGTGAAAAGTTGAATGCAGTTTGAAAAACACATATAAATACTCCACTTCAATGAAAGGTGATTATAGACTGTGATTATAGGTAGTGTATCAGGAATGAAGAAAGTGGGCCAAGACCTACATCTGGTTCCCCTTGGCTAGACCAGTTGTCAGGTAAAGACCAGAAGAGAACAAAAGAAACAATTGAAATGACAAATTGGGTCTCTGCTCACCATCTCTCTAAAATCTGACCATGTGTCTTGTGGTAATTGGCAGTGATATTTGTGTGGGATCATGTCACAACAGCATTCCAGCATCATATTTTTAAGAAATACATATAAGCACTATAATGAAGTAGATACTATGATGTGTATTTGTTCACATCAAGTAATGAATTATATTTCATTTATGCAAATTTTGATATCAGCTTAAAAGGGAATGACATCCTATTTTCCTCAGGTACTCACCATAGTCAATGTCCAACTTTCTCCCACTTCTTTTGAGGTGAGGGAAAACTATCTGCCTGGGATCCATATAGGGAGAGAAGAAAGAAAGGAATAGGTAGATATGACATATCCTATTGTGAGTTACCAGTTACTAACTTGTGTATGATTTCTAAGAACAGATACTAATGTCAGCGGAGGGAGGTAAGCAAGAGGCATAGAGCAACAAAAGGGATTCACTATGACTCATTCATTGGCTATAAAATAATGTGACCCCATTTTCCCTCCTTTTCACATCTATACTAATAATTAAATGTGATATTATGGAAGGGTATGTGTATGTACGTGTATGTCCAATGGTCTTTGGTCTATTTCTCTTATCTGACAAAACTTAGAACTTCTGGCTGTGTAACCTATGTTTTTTTTTTCTTTTCTCTGATTTTTCATTGCAATCCCTAATTGAGCATCAAATTCAGAGTAGTACTCATTAGTGTATATGAGGAAATTTGCTTTCATTGCCTATCTATGTCTCTGCAACTTTGTACCGGCTGTATCCAATACATTACTATTGAATGGATTTTCTTGATATAGACATATCTAAACTTTTAGTTTTCATTGCCCCTAAAAATTATAGGACATCGTCTGGGTCTATTTAATAATACATTGATGTAATGTAGTAGAACTTAGACTTTCACAAGAGAACACATATTTAAATTTAGGTGTCACCTTTTAATATCTGTGTTATTCCCCGGATTTTTAGTCTCTTCGTCTGTAAAATGGGAACAATAGTACACCCACTTCACAGCACTGTGAGAGGACTTTGTGAGATGCTGTAAAGGAGCTAACTTGGTAAACAACAAATGGTGTATAAGTATCAGAATTATTATTATGTCAGTGCCCTATATATAGTCAAAGTCCATTTGGATGACACTTGTACTTGAACAAGTTGAATTTGTTAGTCTTGGCATTGAAGGAAAATTAACATAGGGAATTGTGAGTCATGTCAGTTAGAGGGACTTAGAAAGACTTCTTAAGGGTTTGGGCCTGTTTGAGATGATTTCAAGGAAGATTTTAGGAAGTGGGACTTTACTCTGGATTTTAGAATATCAGGAAGTGGAAGGGGATTCTATTATTGGGTATCTTAACAAGTAATCCAGGAGGAAGGAAAGCTTCCTGTAATTGGTGAAGAAGTGGTAGTCAGTAATATTAGCTGAGAGAAGAGAGTCTCTAAAACTTTGTGGTTTGCACTGTGACCATGTTTCATTTTATCTCACGTTATCACAGTCTCAGAGTGACCTTGTCTACTGTTAATGTTCTTTGTACTGGTTTTAGATCCAACAGGAGATAACACAGACTCGCTATGAGCACCAAGCAAGCTGCTAGTCTAGCTGTAAGTGTCAGAACAGTTACTGGATGTCACCTTGTTGGTGATTCCCCCACTAGTGTGATTTAATCACTTTACATGCTTCTGTTTTTAATGTTTTTGATTTTTATTATTATTCAAATGGAGAAAGAAAAGTGTTAGACTTGATGAAATGTTCATATTTTCTAGGTAGGCTCTCCATTAAAATTATATAGATGTTTATGTCCAAAATAAAATTATAGCCTTCTCCAAAATTAAGTTTTTAGGGAAAAATAAAATCTTAAATTCTTAGTCCAAAGCCTCAAAGTTTATAGTTATTTTCTTTATACTATATTACTTTGGAGTAGTATTTAAAATATTTCCCTCTGTCAGTAGTTGAAGATGTCAGGTTTGGTCTTCTTTGTTTCAGTTTTGACAGTTCTCATTTTGATTTAATTCGTGTAGTAAAGTCCAAATAATAAAGAGGAGGGGATAAGTAATAATTGAGTGACAGATTGAAGACTAAAAGAAATGAAAGAATTATTGACAAATTAGTTTTCATTTATAGGCTGAAATATATATAAGTACATTGAATTAAATGATTCAGTGGCAAACATAGTGGTCTGGAATTCATAAGACATGGATTAAGATTCAATCCCAATCTTTAATTATAAATATTTACTTAAGCAATGTATTCATCTTCTCTTATTTGTAAAATGGAGCCAGCATTCATTACCCCGCTGTATTAGAGGATTGTTAAATGATTAAAGTTAGTTGATAGAATCTTGAAAAGTATAAAACAATTTAAAGTGGAGGATATTTATCATGATTTTTATGATAGTATTACTTTAAATGATTTAGAAGAAATAGGTGAAATAAATTCAGGACATTGTGATAGTTTTTGTTTCTTATGGACAGCCTTAATCACAGACTCAAAGAGATTTATAGAGGAGGACTTTACATTTTCCCTTCTAACCTTCAAGGTCTTCCGGCTGGTTTAAGATTAAAAATCCAAAGTTTTATTACATGTACACAGAGGCCCAATAATGAAATCGAGTCCTAAAGAAATGACCAAGGCAGGCAGTTTTTATACTTTTTAGACAGAGACAATAAACTTGTGAGGAATTGACATGACAAAGAAAATTTAAGTTTGGGAGCTTCAGTTAATAAAGAATTCTAAACAGAATTTGGACTGGGGTAGTACATTAGAAAAAAGTAACAAAGAAGTATTTATCTAGCCTTCTAGGCTCTACAGCTCCTATTTCTGGTGGTAAGGGTGTCTCTTTACCTCCTAATGTAGGGAGGGTACCTAGTGTAGGGAGGTTCACATAGGAGATTTACTTTATACTTTCTAGAGACAAGGGGAGGGGCATAGTACTCTTTTGCATTAGTTGGTTCTTAAGTAACTTTTATTTAAAATAATCAACATGCCAAAGTGACACATTTTGTAGTGACCTGACCTTGGCCCCATACAGATTACTTCTGCCTAGTTCATACTAGGGAGAAGTACCTATATAAGGGCTAATTCCAGTCTGTGCAGCTGGGCTGTGTCACACTGGTTGATAAGTCCTGCATTTGAGAAATGCATTCCTATGAATCCAGAACCTTTCAGAGAGATCCTGTCAGGTTGTATTTTCATATTTCAGATATATTCAAATTCTTTTGCAAACCCTAAGAAGAATGAAAGAATCACCCAAGGTTAAGTCCTCAGAAACACAGCTGGACCCAAGTATCTCTGTTATCTACAGCAAGAGGCTTCAGTCTCTTGTTGACCTAAAGTTTGATTCCTCAGCATCTGTGAGGGGGTGATCTGCCCACAGTTCCTCTGCAGGGAATCCTTTCAGTGAGGGCAGTCAGTGGAAGATGCTAAACATTTGCCTGACCTTGGTTAAAAAGTTCCTGGTTGTCTCTGCATGAGAATGTTAAAATTTGAAGTTCAAATGCTATCTCATTAACCTGTTCTTTAATTAATTTGCATTTTTGTCTTCTTAACCTTCTAGTCTGTTGTATGGCTTTTGAGTTCATTTTGTGTCATATCAGATTTTTAGCATTTTTCTAGCGATCTTTCAGTGTTAGCTTATGAGACTTTTAAAAATTGTATCTTTATTAATCCTGGCTTGCTTTCTTTTATTATTTAAGATTTTTTTTCTCATGTAAACTTTGTCTTAATTTATTTCCCAACTATCTGTTTATTCTTATTGACCTTACCATGATAACTTGCTTCTATTTTCAATTTTAATTTTTTTAACGTTTATATATTTTTGAGAGACAGAGAGAGACAGAGCATGAGCAGGGAAGGGGCAGAGAGAGAGAGGGAGACAGAATCCAAAGCAGGTTCCAGGCTCTGAGCTGTCAGCACAGAGCCGGATGCAGAGCTCCAATCCAGGAACCGCGAGATCATGACCTGAGCGGAAGTTGGACACTTAACTGACTGCGCCACCCAGGCGACCCCAATTTTAATTTTTTAGATGATACTTCATGGTGGTTTTTCTCCGTTTGTGATTTATCTGAAAATGGCAAATTGGAACCAGGTTTATGCTCTCCAGCCTATGCCCAAAGCAAGAGGTAGGCTTGTCACATTTCAATCTTATACCCTTAAGGGGTCTTTCCAGTTCCCTAGATAACTCCCAACTCAGTAAAAATCTGAGTTTTCCAAATTTGCCATCAGTAAATCAGATAGCCTTATACCGCAAGATAGAATTCTTCTCCCCAAGTATACCTAACTTCATCAATCAGCAATAATGAACCCCAAACAGTTGCCAAAATGATATTTTTGTTATCCAAAATAATCATGGCTTGATCTTGTGGTTATTGTTCTCCAACCTATTCTAATTTGTCAGCAGTTATTGGTAAAGATGTGAAAATACATTGAAACACAGTATTTTCATTAAAATGTATCACAGAATTTAATTTGGCCTCTGTTTGTGGGAGACAGGATTTTCTTCCAGGTGAACACAATAGTAACTGTCTATATATGGCAGGAGGAAGTTCATATAATGAAGTAAACCCCAGGAATCTAGCAATTTAGAATTTGCAATTTTAATTATTCTGAGTCCAGAAAATGTAGTAATGTATCACATTGCTGAAGCGAAGCTTTAACTGTCCCCGGGGTGACATTGTTGTATAAGGAAGCACACTGCATGATGGTAAGACAGACTGATCTCTCAGCACTCTCCCAGCTTCAAAACACAGCCTTATTATTCTCTGTTCTTAGTCACCTTTGTAGGATGGTTCATAGTAATAGGCATTTGAAATCTCTAAATTGAAAAATAACACTACAAAAAAAATACAATTTCAAATGCTTCTGATAGAAATGAAGAGAAACAGAAAAAGCCTAAGAAGGTGTTAATTCTTAAACGAGCTGCATATTATAGAAGAAATTATGTAATTTAATCCAATATTTACCAAATAATGTTCCAAAAAAAGGAAAAGAGAGGAGGGATGATTACATTTCAAATACATTTTGGAGGCCTAATTTTAAACAGTGTTAATGTAATATATGACTCCCTGCATTATGATTATAATGGCATCACAAATTCAACATATTCAAGATAGACATTTTGATGTCAGGGCTATATACACCCTGACGTGTTTGAATCCTAGTCTAATTCAGTTCAGCATAAGGGTCCACCATTTACTTGTTTTGGTAAGTCAGAAATCTAAAAGTCCACCTGGATTCTCTGTCTCACTATACTCCACTGCCAGCCTATCTGCTCTACATCTAGACAGCATCCAAGTTCATCCACTTCTTTCTGTCTCTACTGATGGCACCATAATCTAAACTACTCTCCCCTCTGTCCGGGCTGCAGCATAGTCCCCACCACCTCACAACACTGAAGCTTGCCCCTGTACAGTTCATTCTCATCACGACGTTATAGTATAAATTATATCACATCACGTCTCTATTTTAAAATCCTCTCATGGCTTCTGACCTTACTTGGTCACAAGGGCTCCAGGGCCCCACAGACTTGGCTTCGCATACTTTTGAGTCCGCCAGTCAGCCATTCCCCCTTTTTGTGATCCCCAGAAGCCCCAGCCTTTTCTCTTTTCTGGAGTACACAAAATTTTCTTGGCCTCAGGACTTGGCACCTGTGTAAAATTTTCACAGATCTTCACATTTCTGCCTCCTGTTAATGACTCAGGACTCAGTTCGAATGTGTTTTTTGTTTTGTTTTATTTTTCTTAGAGGCATGGCTGAGCATACCCTATCACGTTGTCGTCTTTCATCACATTGTCTCTATAACACTTCTGGCTGAAACTCCCTTGTCCATGCATTTATTTACCTGTTTATCATCTGTCTTCATTCCCCTCTCAGACTATATGTTTCATGAGAGCCGAGCTTGGTGGGTCTTGATCACCACAGTTTTCCCAGAGTCTGGCAGAGTCACAGTGAACCTTCTTTGTATTCCTTTGCCTATGAGTGTGTTGGAGGGCCCCAAGAAGAGGTTTAGAGTGTTTACATTTTCCCTAATTATTGAGAACTCTCTTCTGACCGAATGATAAGATGTTAATCATCTTTCAATGGGAACACAGTTTTAGAAAGAAAGCTTTGAAGTATTTTCAAGTTTGTGGATTTGCAATGATTCTGGAGTGTATCTCTTACAGATGCTGCAAGTCTGTGGTATAGGCAGGTGGAAGGTGGAGAAAAGGGTCATTTTTTTTTTTTTTGCTGCCTCCATACTCAATCACATGGAAAGCAAACCTGAATGCAGGGATGAAGGATTCTCGGCAAAGCATCAGATAAAAACCTTCATTTTTTTGTAGTACTTAGAAAAGTGATTATAAAAATAAATATAAAATAGATCATATAATGAATGGTTTATTTTTAAATATCTTGACATTTATACCTAAAATATAATACATATGTCCTTCTTGGAAATGGCTAAATTTCTAACACAAAACTCTTAATTTACACCTCTCAAGATCCTTGACTTTTTCCAATTTGGTAAAATAACTCTGCCATTTCCTGAAAGGTCTTGAGTCTCATGTCCCTAAAAAGAAACAATAAAATGATTTATTTTCTAACTTTAAAGATGTCAAACTGAAAAAAAATGAAATAAAATAATGTCCCTTACATTAGGCATTAAAAGAAATTCTTTCATATGTATGTCTGTTTTCTAATGCTTTAAATTAAATTGACATATCTCTCTGGTTCTAACGTCTCAATTTTCCCAGTAACTTTGACTTAACATTCTAAAAGAATATTGGGTTTTCCTCTTTTGTCTCAGTTACATGGCCAAATAAGATCTTTCATAATGGTGCACCTAATGTTCAGTAAAAGGAACTAGTTTTCAGTGTAAAATTGAACATGGAAAAGATCCACTTGATATGATTTCAGTTTCATTGCTATTTCTTTTCTGTAACTAACTTTATAAGCAAAACCGTACCTATCTAAAATATATGTTTTGTTGATGTGTTTGGTAGTGTGGAACCTCAAAAAGTCCCTCAAAAGTTTAATGTTAACCCATTCTTGAACTTCAATCAAAACAAAATGTGTACATTGGCAGAAAGGACTAATACTATAAATGTATGAATTTAAAATGTTATTTATTTATTATTTACTAATGGTGATGCACAGTCTTCTTTCAGGAAAAGCCTATTGAGCAAAACACTTCACAAATATTCTCATTTTTCCTAATCTCTTTTCAGCAAGGTCTTTTCTTATTCCTCACTGATAACACAACACCCTGCCAAATTATCTTCTCTCTGATTTCCACATTTGACTTGCCCATACCTGACTCCACATCTTCTTAGCTGGAAAGACTTATCCTCTCTTCTTTGCCAGTGAGACTGTAACTGTTAGATTCATTTAAAAAAATAAAGATAACTACAAGTTTACCTCAAGCCAGAATTCTCAAGGACATCACATATTCCTTTCTTCTAGTCACTCAGCACTCAATCAGGTTGAAATCATCTAATTCGTCTTTGTTTATGTGTTGCTTTCTGAATGTTGTCACAAATTTGAATGCCTCTATATTCTTTTGCCAATAGAGGATAAGGTGCAGGTATGAATCTTATTTTTGTAAACTTTTCTAGGAATGCCTAGGATAGTGAGGGTCATTATGCAAGCTCAAGAGGTATTATCTTTGAAAAGCAAACTTCTGAAGTGAGAAATGCAGTCATCTTTAAAGCCAAAATAGAGAGAAATGGAAAATATATAGCATTCCACTGATTCACTATCCTTTTCTTTTTTGTCTGGCAAATGGACTACATAGCCAGTAGGATTATGTCAGGTACTTTTAATGAAGTGAAATGCTAAAATTACATGAATGAGATGATTAAATTGGTATTTCCTGATTTTTAATCTCACAAGGGGTTTATTAAATACAGCTAGATACCTATTAAACAATCTTCTTTTTTAGTAGCCACCTGCAAGACCTGAAATTAGGTTGACAACACTTACTCATATTCTGCCAAGCTTTTTTGTTTGTTTGGATGGGTGGATGAGTTCTTACAGCAGTGTTATCTTATATTGGTATTTTGGATTTATGGTGACTTCTCTCTCACTGCAATGAAACTAAGAACCAAAGAATGATACGGGGAAAAAAGCAGACAGTCATATACCAAAGCATTTATAATACTTTTTTTAAATGTTTTTTTAAATTTATTTCTGAGAGAGAGAGACAGCATGAGCAGGGGAGGGTCAGAGAGAGAGGGAGACACAGAATCAAAAACAGGCTCCAGTCTCTGAGCTGTCAGCACAGAACCTGATGCAGGGCCCGAACCCTTGAACTGTGAAATCATGACCTGAGCTGAAGTTGGACACTCAACCGACTGAGCCACCCAGGCGCCCCCTAACATACTTATATTCTGGTTTATGCATTCTAAATTGTGTAGATATTTTTTCCTGATTCCTTTGCTCACTTTATGGTCTATAGGATTATGCCTTTGTGGGTGCTGTCTCCTTTGTCTAAATTATCCAGATCTTACCATAGTAACCTAACATAATTATCCCTAAGTAGATGTGATAATTTACTTTATGTGCCATGTTAAGATGTTACCGCTTTTAACCTTTTATTTATGTATTTGTGCGCATAATGTAATTCTTCTACTAAATTACAAAATTTTTGAGAGTAGGATTCATAGTCTTTTATTTCTCTATTTCTCGTAATATCTATCACGTTATTTCTCATTCTTCACGACTTGCCTGAAACTTCACTTTGTCCAGGAAGACACCCCAGACCCTCCAAACCTTTAGAGTGTCTTGAAATTATCCTTTGAGACAATGCTATACAATTTATTTAGCATGTAGTTGTTTCATTCCTTCTTTAAAAATGAACTCTATGAGTTATTGGTCAGGATTTATTGTATTCACTTTTCTGTGTACCCATATCCTAGCTCAAGATCTCACACTGTTGAGTAATCAATAAATATTTTTTGAAGCACTAGTGACTCAAAAGAGATATTGGATACTAAAATGAAATAGAAATGAGAAAATAAGGTAATAATAGTTTGGGGGTAATAAAATCTAATGCCAATGTGACTTTCCATTGTATTCACTTAGAGTTCCCTGGTTGGGATTCATCTGCAAGGTTAATTTTACTTTATACTTTCTGTAAACCCCTCTCTATTGGACCATCTTTTTATACTATCTCTCTTTCTACTTTGGCAGTTGATGGGCAGTGGCAAGAGTGGAGTTCATGGAGTCAGTGCTCAGTGACGTGCTCGAATGGGACTCAGCAGAGAAGCAGGCAGTGTACTGCAGCAGCTCATGGGGGCTCTGAATGCAGAGGGCCCTGGGCAGAAAGCAGAGAGTGCTATAACCCTGAGTGTACAGGTGAGGCCTGATCACTACATTTAAAGAATGCCTGCCATTTATAAAATGTGGCCAGGACCATGCCAGACCACCATGGAATAATTAGATAATTATGCATTTCTGGTAAATGAAGCCACTTGTACCAGAGCTCATTCTACTGTATGCCATACTAATAAAGCAACAAAATTCTGGAGATTCTTAGATTAAAAACAGATTAAGCTGATGAAGTCTAGCACTGAACTTGTCCTTTTTACAAGTAAATTTCAATGTCCATTTGAAGATTCTGACAAATTTATATAAACTTACGTTATTTTTTTCAATATAATTTATTGTCAAATTGGCTAACATACGGTGTGTAAAGTGTGCTCTTGGTTTTGGGGTAGATTCCCATGGTGGATCGCTTACGTATGACACCCAGTGCTCATCCCAACAAGTGCCCTCCTCAATGCCCAGCACCCATTTTCTCCTCTTCCCCACCCTCCCCATCACCCCTCAGTTTGTTCTCTATATTTAAGAGTCTCTTATGGTTTATATAAACTTATATTAATCGAAGTGCTCTATATTTGACTAGCAAGCCGAATACCTGAATATAGCTTATTTGTGGTGATAGATTAATAAAAAATGAATAGACAGTAATGGTCCTCAGATTTAAAAGTTCTCAAAACAGCTGCAGTACTACTGCCATTGACCATGACACATTTCTTACAGCCAATGGTCAATGGAATCAGTGGGGTCATTGGAGTGGATGTTCCAAGTCCTGTGATGGCGGCTGGGAAAGGCGAATAAGGACTTGTCAGGGTGCAGCAATAACAGGACAGCAATGTGAAGGAACTGGTGAAGAAGTGAGAAGATGCAGTGAGCAACGATGTCCTGGTGAGAATGAACTGAGTCTATCCCAATGGAAATATTTTGTTACCTAAGAAAAAAGGATTAAAAATATTGTCACTAAGGGCAGTACTTCCTCAGCTGAAGGACTGTTAATGATAAGTAGCAATTTACTTGTTTCTGTAACGTATGGGGTTTCCCCTGTTTATGTGTCATAGACTCTTTCGTCCATGAGTTTTTAAATTATTTGCTGCAAAATCACATTGAAAAATGTGATAATATAAAGGAAGCCACATTGAATAATAACATGGCTAGACAGGATTTAAATTAGTTTGTGGTACTATTTTTTTTCACTGTGTTCTTAAAGTATTTGTTTAGTGAGAACACAAAACCAGTTGCCTTAGATTACTTATGATAGAAGTAGAAAGACATAAGTGATAGATAGCTGAGTGAGAAAATAAAGAGATGATATTAAAATTCAAAAACTTTTAAAGTTTACTGTGAATCCATCCCATTGCTTTGCCCTATTTGTCCCATTTTCTGTTGGAGGAATGCATCTTAAAATGAAAACATAAGGTCTTAATTAGTAGTAAAAGAATGGGAGTGTTACGATATTAAAGAATTTTACATATAAGGATAGAAAAAAATGAAAAGTCAACAACTGCCTAGATTACTGGTCATATATTTTAATAGATCATTTTACAACAAAGATTCTTTCCTAATTGTACATACATTACATAAAATATTGTTGACATACTGAGGACTCAATAAATAAATGAAAATTATGATTTCAGAAGTACATCATAGGTAAAACTATTATAAACATACTAAAAAGATGATAGGATGAAAATTTTAAGTTTCATAGCTGTATATAAAGGAGGTGCTGAACTTAAAAGAATTTGAAGATCCTATTAGAGGCTATTTGCTGCTAGTAATGCCTTGTGGGCAAGCTAGCTTATCTCTCTGGCTATCTGGCTCCAGTAGGTATGGAGAGTACAGATGTTTAAGGCTCCTTTTCAGTTCAGAAAGCAATGGATTTCCAAACATGACTACATCAGTTTGGGAAAAAAACAAACAAGGCATTCTAAGAAATATCCCTGAGTCAAAGCTTTGTTTTCCTCCATAGTTAGAATTCTAAAGACTTCTCACAGTTCAACATTAATACCAATAGAAACTGGGCTCTAAGAGTAACAGTGTGTCAGTAGGATTTTTTTAGAGCTTAGAAAAGATCTAAAATTAGCTTTGTTAATTCTTAGACCACCTGAATGCAGAATGGTAAGTAACCAGCAAATAGAATTTTGTTGAGGATGCCTATACAAGATTAGTAGTGTGAAATCCCACCTGTGCTCCATAAGAATTAAGAAACATTAAACAAAAACACTTATTTGCCCAGAAAGAAATTTCATTTGAACAGTAAGACATGATTAAATAAGACCCTTTTAATATTTGAAGTTATCTAAACTAGTGTGAACATGCCAAGGATCTTAACTGGCCATTTAAAACTGTCTTTCATCTGCATATGTAGAATTAAAAATTTTGTTGCTGCAATCACATTTACAAAGATTGCCACCTGCTGTCTGGAAAACATTTTACATATCTGTTTACGAAAAAGCTATTCTACCTTACACTCTAGGTTTGTTTGCTGGCTTCATGAAAAAATATTATATAAAACTATTATTTTGTATTATATATATGTGTGTGTATGTATATGTGCACATGCACCCATGCATATGGTATTAACCTTAGCGTTTTCATTTTACTCTTTTCAATAATGTAATTTGAAATCTCTTGAAATCACCTCCACATATATAAGTAATGTTTTCTTAAAAATTTTTTAAAATATTTATTTGTTTTTGTGGGGAGAAGGAACAGAGAGAGAGAGGGAGACTTACTGTCAGTGCAAAGCCCGACTTGTGGCTTAAACCCATGAACTGTGAGATCATGAACTGAGCTGAGGTCTGAGCTCAACTGATTGAGCCACTTAGGTGCCGCAAAATGTTTTCTAATGAAAATGAATTATTGAAATAAGCTAACTAATCCACAAATTAGTGCTTAGACAGGAGTAAAATAAATGAATATATGAGCCAAGCTTTTGAAAATATCTTAAACTGGTTCCTTTATACAAACTGGAGTTATCCATCAAAAATTATATATGATTGTCAATTTCAAATATACCTCTGCATCTGTATAGAGTTTTCTTTTTATCAAAATAAAGGAAGATTTCCTTTCTCTTTATCCTTTCTCTGTTCTATGTGCAATCATCTCATTCCACATTATTTTGTCAAGAGAGTATGATTTATAAATAACTAAACTTCCCATAGTGGGTTTGATTTCTGTATTGGCATTCAAACTCTGCACAATTGCTTCCCTGTGGTCAATATACATTATTTTTGTGTCCAGCATACCAGACTCTAATGGTAATGATCTGTCAGTAGGTTTTTTTAGAGCTTAAAAAAGATCTAAAATTAGTTTTGTTAATTCTTGGGGCCATATGAATTCAAAATGATAAGAAGTAATCCCAATTTCCACCATTATATTGCTCTAAAATTAAATGTTGACAACATATCTTTTCAACAATTACTAAGGCATTTTTTTCTTTTTGTCAATGACAAAGCTTTAACAAATATTTCTTGTAAAACAATGTATTTTTTCTAGTATTATTTTTCCTAATGTTTATCATTAATTTTTCTTCAGATTGCTGGAAACTACTAGTATTTATTTTTATGCTTCAGTTAATTTGGATGCAAAAAAATTAATCAAGTTTGCCAAGAGACCCTCTGTTGTCAGGAAGGAGAAGTATAATGTACGCACATCTTTGTCTGGATAATTAATGAAAATAATGATTAATCAGCTGGATTTAATCAAAAGCTGTTATGATGTCTACTAAAAATGGAAAATGAAAAATATTTTCCCAAAGAGAATAAAATTCTTTTACTATTAAATACATAAAATACATGTATTAAAAAGAGCACCACTACCAAAAATAAGATAATGTTTTTGTCTTCAAAAGAAAAGAGACTTAGAGTGATGAAAAAATTATATATGTATATTTTAAATACTGTTAGTTGAGGAATAGAGTAGCTCATAGGGAGACAATTAAGTTGCCTAATTTTTACATTGGCCCAATTCACCAAATAGTGATTTCATTTATCTTAATCTCATTGTACATCCGCAGACTTTAGGGTTAAAATAGTAGAAAGGTAATAGCCTCTCTGATTTTGTGTTGCTACAATATGAAAACCGACTATTTTTAGCCTTTGTAGTTTTCCCCAATATTTCCCTGGTTAATATCATTCAGAAGGCAGATGTTACTGATGTTACTGGTGGATTGGCCTATGTAAACTTTGAGGCTTCCTGGGGAACTCCTTGCTCTGTTCCCAGGGGAGGGGTTGGCTATTCCTAGGCCCAGTTCTTAGATCTATTATTCCTTAGTCATTAAGAGTAATGCTAGTTGGGATCAACTATTCACAGGTAGAAGTTATACTTAACTTGTACATAAAATGCTCTTTTTGGAGTTACAGTTGTTTTGTCTGCAAGTGGTGAGTAAACCTACAGGGTGAATGTGCTGAGAAAAACTTGGGAAATAAGAGAACCGTATCATAGATGTACACAGTATATTTATGTATGTACATTTATGTCCTGAAGATACTCCATAGACCAGAGATGTAGCAATTATTGTGATATTTAACTCTAAGTATTCATACCAAAGGTAGTCAGCAGCAATGTCCGTAATCTCAAACTTGTATTGAACATTGTAGTGCATTCATTTTAGAATTTACGCCCTGTAATGCGGTAAATAGAAGCCCCCTCCTCACTTAGGAGAAATGCCATCCCGTGAGTGACTGTTCCTTATTTCTGTAACATTGCTGTCTAATGAGATTATGTTTTCCCTGGAGACCAAGAGAGACTTTCATTTGGTTTCTAAGTGATTTTCTTTTAATTTAGCTTTGGTGGGAAGAAAGAATCACAAAGGTTGCTTACCTAAGCTTCCTAACTTCCTTGAGTTCCTCTCCTCAATTATACAGACCTGTACTTTCAAATTTTAGCAGACATAAGAATCTTCCAGAGAGCTTGTTAAAACACAGATTCTTGGGGTGCTTGGATAGCTCAGTTGGTTAAGCATCCGTCTTTAGCTCAGGTCATGATTTCGCAGTTCCTGGGTTCAAGTCCCACGTTGGGTTCTGTGTGACAGCTCAGAGCCTAAAAGCCTGCTTCAGATTCTGTGTCTCCCTCTCTCTCTGCGCCTCCCCCACTCATTCTCTGTCTCTGTCTCTCTCTCAAAAATAAATAAATATTAAAAAATCTTAATAAAAAATAAAACACAGGTTCCTAAGCCAAATTCCCAGATAATCAGATTCAGTAAGTATAATAGGGGCCTGTGAATCTGCATTTCTAACAAACTCTCAAGTGACATTGATGATACTGCTGATTACCCTTTGCAGATTATCCAAACATTGCCTATAGCAAAAATAAGTAAGTATATAAATAAATACATAAATACATAAATATTAGGTGATAAAATTAACAAGAAAGTGGAAATCAGTCCTCTACCTCAGCTACACTGGTCAAAATTGAGATATCGCTTAAACAAGACTGCAGAATTTTACGTTGTTTATACCACTTCATAAATGATGAGGGAATTGTTCCTGTAATCAATTAACACAGTCAGTCCGTTTCAAATCTCCCTAGCCAACTCATTCTTCAACCAAAATAAGCTCTCTTTATAGTTGTTGCTTACAAAGTAGGGCTATTAACTAGTCATTGTGGACAAAAAAGGATAATTTAGTCATTTTCCGACTTTCAGTTCTCCGATTGCTATTGTTCCTGTTCCATGGAGAGCAGAAGAAACAACTTGGGTATCACTGGAACACTTTTGACATAAAGCTGTGCACCTTCCAGGACACAGAGCTTCTGTAGTCCTGCTGTCCCAGCAGCTCTGTCCTGAGCAGGAGTTCATTTTCACTGCCTCATATCCTCCAAGGTTATTAGCTACTATATAATATATGCTCAAATGTATAATATTTGGGGTGGGGGTAGGTATCAGAGAGCAGGATGAGGTCTTGGCTCACATTGACTTATTCTTTCCTCAGTCCCAGTTTGGAGGAGTGGTGATTTAATCACTATCACCACACTGATTTTTGTTAGAGACGAATTTAACAAGTTAGCCTTCTACGTTGTGCAGACCACTGCAGTTTTGAAGCTAAATGTAATCATTATTAGAAACCCAAATATATGAGTGTAAAATTTGCATTTCTTTTTTTCTAAAGAGAAAAAATATATACTACTCTGTATTGAAATATTCACATGTGAATTGGCACCTGCTCTCCCTTTTTCATTCCAAACCACAAGGGTAATCACTAGCAGTGATTTTAACACTTTAACACTCCTACTCCATTAGAACTTTTATTATTTTCTATCAAATGCTATGTGCATATCCTATAAGGAATTATATTCATACCTGTTCAGCTTCCCAAAGTTAAGGCAGATGTACCTTAATCTTCTGTTCTTAAACCAACAGAAGATTTTTGGATACAGCAATGTTGCACCCAAATGTTCACACCAGTCACTCACCTAAAAACAACTGAGTTCAGTGTTGACAGTAGGTGGCACTAGGTATTGACTTCTTTCATCTCAGTGTTCTATTTGTTCTTGCCAAGTTACCTCTGATACATTCTAAAAAGCAGGGAAATAAATTAGAACTTGAAAATACTCCATAGGCAAGAGAGATCACCTATTGCTTAATAAATATCTAAGAAAGTATCCAATCCTCCTGAAAAACATGAGTTTTATTACCTACTCCAGTCTACAGTTCTGCAACAAATCAGCTAAATTTTATAGGCAGAATTAAAGAAGAACCAAGGGTCTAAAATAATCAATGTGTATACCAGATAGTACTATGTGTCCATTATTCAAACCTGTTGCTATGGAGAAAATTATTGTCATAATCTGTCTTATCAGGTTGCTCATCAGATGAGACTCTGGGAAAAGTCTCATAGCTTCTGTCAGGGTAGAAAACTAAAAAGCAATTTACTGTAATCTTATATTCCCCTACCTTGTCCAATTTAGGACTATCTGGCAACATGTCGATCATTCTCAAACTGAAACAAAATTTAAGCAGCGCTTTTTACTATGGTTTTATTCCTTCCATTCATCCACATTGTTTTTATAATAAAAATAAGAGTATATTAAGAGCCACTTAATTATTTCTAAATTAATAAAATTCAAGCAATTAGTAAAACTGCCCTTTGGGTTCAATGTTTACCAAGACACTGAACCTTAATTAGTCCTTGACTTTTCTCATCCTCACTTATTTCCCACTCCTTGTGTGTCCTGACTTGGGAAGGACCCTAAGATCCTCCTCCTTGTGCTCTTTGGTTGCTCTCAGTCTTCAACTATCACTTGTGAGAAGCACCCACAAAGCTGAATCTTTATGCCTAATCTGTTGCAAACACCTAAGAGACCTTTCCAACTGGGTTATCAAATGATTCTCTGTGTCAGCAAGAGAACATTTCTGTCAGCCACCAAATCCTTCTTGTCATCTGGAGTACTTTTTGTAAGTTTATTTATTTATTTTGAAAGCAAGTAGAGGGCTGGGGGAAGGGCAGAGAGAGAAGGAGAGAGAGAGAATCCCAAGCAAGCTCCACACTGACAGTGAGGAGCCTGCCGCGGGACTCGAACCCACCAACCGCTAGATCATGACCTGAGCTGAAATCAAGAGTCAGATGCTTAACCGACTGAGCCACCCAGGTGCCCCTCATCTGAAGTAATTTCTAATTCTCACCTTTCCTAGTGATGGATTCCACTTCCATCAAATGTTTCCTCAGTGGGCCTGCTCTCTGTTTCCTTGGATACCATTTACTAGTGAGAAAGACCATGTGGATAAAGTTCCCCGGGGAGGTGGAGTCAAAGTTTGGCTTTGGGCCTCAGTGTACTCATATGTAAAATGGGACTAATAATATGTGCTTCAAGGGATTGTTTCAAGTATGAAATGATACAATGCTATAGGTAATTAGAATTATTAAATAGCAGTCCAGGTCCTCTTTCTCCATTACCCATATTATTATCACAGTCACCTTTTCTAATCTCTTCCACACAAGTTCATCTGATTATTCTTCCCTTTTCATGACCTTAGTGATGTGACTCACTTGCTAAAAAAAAAAAAAAAAAAAAAAATGCCATGGCTCCTTATTACTTGCCCAATGCAATGCATACTGAAATCCCTGGTAATGTAGTATCTCCATCGATCAGTTTATTAGCATTCCAGGGTCATCACTGTCTTCTCCTTTATAGATTATAACATACATAACAGATCTAGTCCCTGGTTCCTGGGCATTGGAGCATGGATTCTCTTCTTACTCTTACTTATTCACCTGGTCTCCTCTAGGGTCCCTCTTCCTCTTTTATTTCACCTGCTGACATGAGAATATCTTAGGAGCCCAATCCATTAAAAGTTGCCTACATCTTTAATCATTCTTATTTTTTCCACAATTGTCTGAGTGCTTTCTTCTTTGAGCCCCTACAGGGGGCTTGCTTTGTGCTTTCCTTATTATATATTATTATTATATTATATTATTGGATATGTTATTGTATCTCTTAGCTGGAATTTCAGCTCATTTAAAAATGAATTATCTGTATTATCTATATCTATAGAATTAACAGTTTTCTGATTCCCAAATCCCCTCCTCTGCTTTGAATCTAGTTGAATGTAGGCCATTAGACTTATGCTCTTTTGAATGTTTTTGCTCCATATCATAAACATTGTTAGTGGACTATTTGTATAAAGTAAAACATGCAATACAAAATGCAACATTCTATATAAAAGCATGTGAGTAAAAAATTCAAAATGACTATGATAGTTACCTTTTATAATTATTTTACTCTTTCAAAATTCCGTTAGTTCACCGAAGTAGAATTTGTATAATAGAGTTTGTGGCACAAGACTTCCCTCTTTAGAAATAAATCATTGAGATGTTAGAATTAAGAAAAATATGTGTATTTATAGCAAGTTACTCAATTTCTCCCAGTATCAGCCCTGCCTATACTTTTAGGCCAGAGCTCCTCAAGGCAGTCCCATTGCCACCTGTCAGGCTAGGATTGATCCCAGATATACTCACATAGGGATCCCTAAGGCCTCAGGGCAGCTGGCAAGAGAGGAGGCTATGGCGGCCAGTCTCCAGCCTAGAATAGCCTTGCCTGTTAGCCTAGTGTGCCTCCAAAGGTTTTCATTTTCTACATGTGCTATGACCTGGAAAAAGCACCATTATCCTCAACAGTTCCTAAGATAATATAAAAAGGCAAGTAAATGCAATTTTCTAGAAGAAACACCAAATGTACCCCAATATTAAACTCTTGTCTCTCTGAAAGTTAGTAAATAGTTACTTACAATTAATCCTCCCAATTAAAGTTAGCTGTCTTTTTTTTTTTAATTATTAATCTTGTTAATAGGTTGGAACTAGAGTGACCCTTGTCTGCTAAGGTGAAATAGAGGACTAAAACTAAGTCAGTCAGATTTTTCCCCGGGTGTGTATGTGTAAACACTATCTAGTCCTTGAACAGGCAATGCAACACACATTGTCTGCTAATGAATTTAAAGTTTGTGGTTTGCTGGGACAGCTAGCTGGTTCAGTCAGTACAGCATGCAACTCTTGATCTCAGGTTGTAAGTTTGAGTCCCACGTTGGGTTTAGAGATTACTTAAAAGTAAAATCTTTAAAATATTAAATAAAGTGTGTGGTTTGCTACCTTAGACTTAGAGACACATTTTTTTTTCTAAATATATAAAGACCTTGTTTACCACTATAACAGATGCTTGGAGACAGTGTATGATTCTCAGAGAACGGACTGAGAGACTTGATGGACATAGGTCTACCTACCACCTCTGTGCTGATTGATTTCTCTATGCCTTGGTCTCCTCACGTTTAAAAAGAGAATAATAATTGTATCTACCTCATTCTTATGAAGAGAATGAAATGAATTAAAAATATAATGCACTTAGAAGAATGCCTAAGTCACCATGATATGTATGTATTGCTGTTATAATTTTATGTTCTTTCAACTCGACACTGATAAAAACCATTTCTGTGTGAGGAATGCTATTACAAAACACATTTGATAAATGCCTTTCTTTTTCCCTCAGACCTTAGCAGCACCATGAATTCTTCACTTGAGTAGTTCCCGTGCTGACATAAGAGCTGTAAGCTCTGTGAGCATAGGGACCGGATCTGTCTCATTCACCTCTGCATCCCCAGCATGGGGAATTCCCAAAACACGAATTAATGAATTGCCAGCAAGTGAAATTTGAAATTGGGGTCATGCGTAGTACATGTTTTTTCTTTTTCTTTTCTTTTTTTTTTTCCTGAATGCCAACTCTACAGTATAGAATCAATTTCTCTTTAATGCTGAAATTCTAGCATAGGGGTGAAAACTAATTTTCCACATCAAATTGATTTAAGCCCTGTATAATTTTTGCTATTTTTAAGAGACAGAAAATCAGTTTGAATAGACAGATTAACAGCTAATCACTAGGTAATTGCTACCTTGTTTTAAGACAGCATGCTAACTACATACTTGTGACTTCAAGTACAGTTGTATCTTACAAATGAGTTTTTATATCTTTGCAATAGTGATAGCAGACAGTGGGATCTTTCAGCTGATGAACAGAGTTACTGTTCCATTTTGCTAAGACATAAAAAACAAGAGTCCTTCCTATGGTCCTACAATAATATGCTTTTATTTTAAGCACAGAGAGTTATGTGTACTAATTATGTATTTTCTTTTCTAAAAAATATTTATTTATTTTGAGAGAGAGAGAGAGAGAGCAGGGGGTGGGGAGGGCAGAGAGAGAGGGAGAGAATCCCAAGCAGTCTCTGCACTTGCAGGCTCTATCTCATGAACTGTGAGATCGTGACCTGAGCCGAAATCAAAAGTCAGATGCTTAAGCTTAACCAGTTGATCCACCCAGGCGCCCCTATGTATTTTCTAATTTACAAAATATACATAGGTAGCATTAAACAGGAAAACAAAACTTGACGTAAATCTCTCTCTTTAGCTTATGTCTTACTCCTGAACTTTAGTTTCATACACCAGCTTTAATTTTTGATAATATCAAATGTTCTCAGATATCTCAAACTCAAAACTATTTTCAGCATCTTCTCTCCCAACCCTGTCTTCCTTGTGTGCTCTGAGGCTGTAGCACAGCAGGTACTTTTCCTGGGAACCTGAGTTTCATCTTTTATTTCTCTCTCTTCCTCATATCCTACATCCAGCCATGGAGCTGAGACCATTCTACATCCTGGATAGATTTTTGAATCCACCCGCTTCCAATTGCCATTTCCTGTGATGCCACACCCCTTCCCTGATCACCCCATTTAGATTATCACAGGCCTCCCTGCCTTCAGTCTCACCTTCCTTCAGTCCATTCCCCAAACTGCATGTATAGCATTCAGAACATAAGAACAAAGTTTCCTTGCCCTTAAATTAAAACACCTAGTTTATCTTATTATTTATTATCCCTCTGACTTCCATAATTACCCACTTCTACTCATCTTCAACTTTATACTCTAGCCATTCTGAATTGCTGGATATACCAAGGTTCTCCTTGCCCCCTAGGTCTTCCACATGTGGTTCCTAAGGCACACTTTTCCCTTCCTCCTTGGCCAACTCCTACTTACCCTTTACACTCAACTTAGACATCCCTTCGGGAGTCTTCCACTGACATACTCTCTCCCATAGTACTCCTAGAGTACTATGATTAGGAGTAGCCAGGACTTCCTCAGATCATAGTGGACATCCCACTGTATCCCTCACCATCTTGGGAGTTGAAAGACTCTGACTATTTTTGTTCATTCTTTTTGTGTGCGGTATTTTACAAGGTGATTGGGACATTGTGGGAGTTCAGTAAATATCTGTAGAATTAATGAATTCCATAACGGGCACTGAGGAGAGTTCAGAAATTTTCCCATTACTGGGGGCTTCATAAACCTAAGATGGAAGAATTTTTTATTTTAATATCTAGGCTGTTTTGCTTTTGGTATGACCATAAATACACCTATTTTCTGAACTAAACTTTTTAAAGATACACTCTTCAAAGAATACCAAATCACTTTTGATAAAATATTTAAAGCAGGGGTGCCTGGGTGACTCAGTCAGTTAAGTGTCAGGTCATGATCTCACGGTTTGTGGGTTCAAGCCCTGTGTCGGTGTCTGTGCTGATTCCCCCTCTCTCTCTGCCCCACTGTGCCTCTATTTCTTAAATATAAATAAACATTTTAAAAAAATGAAAAAAGAACATTTAAACCAGGTTTGAGATTTGACACTACTACTAAAGAGCTGAAAATCCTCCAAATTTGCAAATCTGTCACCTTCCTTTCTTATTATTTGTGTACTGTGTTTCCATCTGCAAGGAATACAATGTATCAAAGCTTTATGAATTCATGGTGGAGAAAAGGTTTGTTGACCTTTCTCAGTCTAAAAAATTACTGTGATTTTGTTTGTTTTGTTTTTTTGGTCTGGTTGAGGTAGACCATACTGATTGTCTTAAGTAAACGAGAATTAGTAATTGAGGGCTGTGGTTGGAAAAAAAAGTTAATCAGCTTCTTTCTTAACTAGTTAGAATATATACAGATCACAGTGGGGGGTTCTGGACTGGGTCCCCAGGACTCTTACCAAGTCAGACACAGCCCTATAAAGTCAACCTTTGTCAATACCCAGTACCCTGGAAACTCATTTTGGCTAATTTTTAAGAAAACTTTATAGATAGCTAACTCCCTCTCTTACCTTTCCTAAGTGAACATTCCTACTTACTGCTGGTCTATGTACACACACGCGCACATACACACACATACACACACACACACTGTCCTCAATAATTTGTAGAATCATCCTCATCTTCTGTCATCTTAAGTACTGAGATACGGAAAAATAGATCTTTTGAAAGTATTTCGTAATTTTGGTTTAAACTATATGTGTGCGTATCTACCTATCATTTGCTAAACTTGTAAGTACTATGTATCCTAGGAGTGAAACAAACAGAAAAATTATTGTCTTCATGGTGCGCACATTCTAGCAGAAGGCAGTAAATAAATACACAAACAAGCAAACAAAATAATACTGTCAAATAAGAAAGCTAGAAAAAAATGTAGAAGTTATAAGGGAACAGCATTTGGGGGAAGAGTAAAACAAAGGAATGTGTAAGTGTTTGAGAGGAGTCAGGAAATCCTGGAGAAGGTAAGATTTCAGTAAAGGTTAAAGGCAGTGAAGACACAAACTGTGCAGACATTTAGGGAGCAGAGGTAGGGGTATCCTGGAAAAGAAAGAGCAAGTGCACAAGCTCTGAGGTAGGAGCCTCCAGGAATAGTGGAGAAGCATCAAAGAGGTCAGTGTAGCTGAAGGGGTAGGGGGCTGAAGATGGAGACGAGAGCTGAGGTAAGAAGCTAGATTGAAGAGCCTTGTAGCTCAGGCTTGTTTTATCACTAAATGTCGTATTTACTGGAATGGAAGAAATTTTATTTTTCCCACGTACTATACCTTTAAAAAAATTAAGCGCTGACCCATATTCCCCAGCTGACAGTTACACGGCTTTTGCCCACCTGAATTTTGAACCTCATCGGTGTCAGCTGCGAGTCCGGTAAACATTTCACCCTGTTGGCTCGCCCCTGCCATCTAGTGGTTAACGCCTGAAGTTACTAGAGTTTCTGACCACACAGAAGACTGTGGGGGAAGGGCACAGGGAAGGAGGCTCATTTTGGGCAGAATAACAATAGGTATGAAAAGCTTTCTGAAACTACCATAGGGGGATGAAGAAGTCTAGGGTGCAAATCGCTTCATCATTGGTTTGTATCAAGATTAAATCAGAAAGAAAGCCTGAATACTATCGCACCCCATTTTATGATACGTATTTCAAATTTCATCAATAGAACTAAAGAAAATAGAGTTCAAAACATTGAAAAACAAAAAAAAGTACAAGTGAGGTGAATATGAAGGATTACAAATGAAGAGTTAATGAGGAAGATAATGGACAGAAGTTGGGTGTATAGATGGAACAAAAAAATAGTAATCAAGTGTAATGGTATTAATTACTGCTATATCTGTATTAAAAATAGACTAGTTGTTTTACATAGAACTCAGTATGTAATGAACTATGCATGATGTAGTTTGTGAGTTTTAACATTTACTATGATTTTCCTCTTTTTTATATTCAATAGTAGTTTTGGTTGACATTTACAGAAACATAGGAGAATGTGACCTCGTGTAGAATATTTGGAGGATGACAATTAATTCTGTGTGGGTGATCCATAGGAGAATAAATATAAGGCATAACTGAAATGCTAGCTTGAAGCTTGCTAGAAGGGTCTTTTTTTTTTTTTTTAAAATCACAGAAACCATAGTTATCTTTATCCTGTCAGTACTGGAGAACCATGGAAAGGTTTCAAGCAGCAAGTTATGGGATTAAGCTTCATTTTGGAGATTACTTTGTTAATGTGGCATGAAAATTGGATTACAGGTAGAAGATGCTAGGGAATAAATAGTTCCACTTTATATCCAGTTCAGCTCAGAAAGCAGGCATCATCCTTAACCCCTTGGTCCCTCATTCCCCCCATCATTTTGTATACCACTTTCTAAATTTATCTTGCATCCACCTTTTCTTCATCCTACCTAAAGCTACTATCGCTTCAGTGCCCAAAGCACTGCATTAGCCTCTTCAGTTGTCTTGCCCCACCTACTGCTCTCCCATCTCTTTTACCCAGGAAAGCAAACTGATCCTCTTATTATTAAAAACGGAATCGTGTTGATCTTTTGTTAAACCCTTCTGTGGCTGGCTGTGAGGCCCTGCAGGCACCATTGTTAGCCTGTCTACCAGCCCATCATTCCATACTCCTAAAAGTGTTCCCTGCGGCTCCACTGGAGGCCAGAGGGGTGAGGCTAGCCTGGCCCTTTCCTAAGACCCAAGGGCAGGACTTGCCAGTCTGGCTTGGGAGTGGTGGTGATGAATACAGATGGAGTCGCCATAAATCAAAAACCTAAAATAAAATAAAAAAACAAACAAACATTGCAAACACATGGTATAACTCAAATGGAAGTAAAGACAGCCCCCTACAAGGCTCCCTCCTCCAGTACTGTAAGAATAAAAATAACACAAAACTAAATTAAGGGAAGCAGCAGTTACCACCAGCCAAGCAGGTGCAACCTGCCACTTCCACACTGACCACAGAGGTTAGCAAGCTGGGAACCACTTTGTTCAGTTTGTCTGATCCCCACCCAGGAAAGAGCAGAAGTTTCTGGCCCTGCTACCCCAGATAAATAAAATATTGTTTCAAGATCATAATGTCTCAAACTGTATTCTTCCCCACTAATAATTATAATGTATCCTAAATGAGCTCATAAAGTCTGAAGTAGAGTAGATTAGATTAGCATGGGTTAAATAGCATATTGTCCTTAAAGGAAGACATTTCTCCCAGGAAATGATACTCATGAATATATTAGGTGCCTATTATCTTTGGTCCTTATTTACTTGTTAAAGGTATTTATATAATCATATATTGATTCATTTATTTATTCAATTTGGAGCAACTTCTGTGTGCCAAACTATTAGGTACAAGATACAGAGATGAGAAAACAACAGGATCCCAGGAAAACAGTGAACACAATTAGGTGAAAATATAAAGGGCAGTGCTGTGTGAAAAGCACAACAGTAGGTGTGTCTAGAGAAAGGACTAGTATGTTCTTTCTAGGAGCACGGTGTGAGGTTTAATACAAAACACAGTGCAGATAGACTTCACAAATCCTTTGGCTTTCTATTAAATTATTTCTGGGATACATCTGTTATTCTTGAAATGCCTTTTAAGTTTCTCATCTCATAATTCAACTGAGTTTTTGAAAATTATAAGGCTAAAAGATCAAATCGGTTTATTTTTACATGATGTAGTATGATTGACATCATTGCCCTTGAATGAAGAATAAAAAGCTATAGATTTTTGCTCTTTATGTTTATTTCCTCTTAACACTTAGAGCTAATAATTCTAATATGGCTTTCAGTTTATTGCAAATCATTTTATTTCACAACGTTTCAAAACATCATGAATATTGGAAAGATTTTTTATTTACATGTTTGAATGTAATGTTCAATTTATAACCAAATTCAAATGACTTTTTAAAAAAGTCTACACAGTAAGCACTTTCAAAAGAAGCACATTTTTGTGAAGATTTTGTAGGTAATGAAATGAAACCTGGTGGGTTTTTTTGATTATGAAGACATTACTAACATTTCAGTAAATGATATACTTTAAAGAAAATGAAAGAACTCTGAAGACAGAGATGCATTTGAGGACTGTTTATTGCCAATATTTAGAAAAATAAACACTGCTGGCATTCAGGTCCCTCTGTTTTAAATTTCAGCGCCTTATGAAATATGCCCAGAGGATTACTTGATGTCGATGGTGTGGAAAAGGACCCCGGCAGGCGACTTGGCATTCAATCAGTGCCCACTGAACGCCACAGGTAAAGTACGAATGACTCACCCAAACCCAAATGATGATCGCCCTCCAAGAACAGCATGCTATGTTTGCTTATGAAGTCATGCTTTTGTCCTATATCCTATATCCATAAATAAATCTGTCCAGTAAGCAATAAAACAATTTTAGTAAAGTGCTTCATAAATGGAGCCAATGAACAGACCTAGAAATTATTGCTGATGCAATGGTTTCTCAGTGTGATTAACATGCACTATAAAAATAATCAACGTAACACTTTTATATGCATGTTTTTTAAGGCAAGAAAATGTACAAACCTAATTCTTTAGCCTGCCTCCCAATTATGTGATGCCTTCTAGCATCTCTGTTACAAAGCTTCTCTCTGTTCTTCGTGACACACAGGCACCACTAGCAGACGCTGCTCTCTCAGTCTTCATGGAGTGGCCTTCTGGGAACAGCCGAGCTTTGCAAGATGCATATCCAATGAGTACAGACACTTGCAGCATTCAGTAGGTGCAAAGCCAGCTTTAGTACTTGCTCTGTTTATTTTTTCCTAATGATCACTGTGTGAGAATTTAACCTTCTGCTTTATAGTCAAAGCCGCCAAAATCACCGAAAAATGCCTAAAGGAAAAAGTGGTGTGACAGAAAGCTCATTTTTATAAGTCAGTGCTAAACTGTTTTGTTCCTGGGGTTTAAGTTTTTGGGGATCCTGCTATTTACATGAAAGGATTCCTTGTCTAGTTGGGATGAGGCCTGAGCAAAATATGTTATTCAGTTTTATCTATAAGAACTAAACTGTATATCAAAATTAGAACAAATCTGTGTTAAATTGTGTATAAGACTTATTTCAAAATACTGTGCATTTTAAAATTATATTTCTTAGTAGTTGGGAAGTGATAAGTGGTGTCACTTAGGTATCAAATTTCTCACCGCATTTTGACAGCAAGACATTGAAAAAAAGGACAGTGTTATTGCACCAAAGAAAATTAATTACTTGCAGAAGATTAAGTGGACCAAATTTTTCAAAAATTGCCCCTCTGTTCCCACACATCACTGATTTTTTCACAAACTATGATGTATGAATATTTTGAGCACAGTTAAATTTTGCTTGGTGTTTTACAAGTGCAAGTCATTGTCATTATTGGAGGCTGTTGTTATTTCATCCTGACAATCAAGAGGAACTCTATCAATGAATAAACATTGTGGAATTTAGAACAAATATGATCATGAGCCAGCTGGAAAGTTGAACATTGGCAGGGATGATGTTTAGTTAAGAGCCTTCAAGTTTTATTATGCTTATGTTTTCTTCTAATTCTTTTTTTTTATTGTCACTCACAAATATGCATAATTCTTAAAAAAAACTGAAGATTCTTGCTTGTGGATGGAAATTCAGTTCATACAATAATAACTCATATTATTGATGTAAACATATTTGATTATCAAAAGAAACAAAAAAAATCACATTAAAAATATCTTAAAACTAAATGCTAACATGTTTACTTACCAAATCAATAATAGTAATTGAATTGATGATTATTGACTACTTAGAGCCTTATTTCTGTTATCTATGTATATATTCCTATGTGTATATTCCATATACAGATATGACATTGATATAGATATAGATATAGATGATATAGATATAGATAGGGGAGTTACACAGAAGTAGTGACATACATGTCAATATACGCTGGTTACCCACAAATACCTACATTTAAAAATATATATTTCAGTTCAGCTCATGATCTCATGGTTTGTAGGATTGAACCCTGCATATGACTGTGCTGACAGTGCAGAACCTACCTAGGATTCCCTCTTTCTCTATCTCTCTCTGCCCACCGCCCCTCCCCCTGCTGTTTGCTCGCTCTCTCTCTCTCTCTCTCTCTCTCTGTCTCAAAAATAAATAAGTAAACATTAAAAATAAGATTAACCAAAAATTTCCTTATGAATTTAATTTTAATGAATTTTATTTTTCCCTAATTTTAGACATTTAATTTTGTTTACTTAATCTTAGTAACATCACTATTCAATTCTTGTTAATCCACAGTAATGAATGAGAATAATTGCAGGGAATAAGTAAATCATAAGTTAATCCTTATGAATTTGTTAATAAGTAATATCACTTTTTTGCAGAAAATTTTTACTTCCTAAATTCAGTGTTTTATATGGTAATATGCAATGAGTTTTCATTTCATCTGATAATGGAGAGAAACAGAAACACTGTGTGAAATAGAAGAATTGATATCGAACTGTGAATTCCATAGAAATCATTCAGTCAGTAATTTGACAGCCAATGTGTATATGTGTTGGCTGACTTGCATACATAAATCAGATGCATGATACTGTAGAATATAAAGCAGTCTCAGTGTGTTCAGCTCCTACAAAGTGCTAGACACTCAGCCTGGGCACTTTGATAAACCAATTCTGTACCCACAAGAACCTGCAAGGTGGATACCTCTGCCTCGGTTTGCACAGAAAGAAAGTCTACAAGCGAACAGTACAGTTTTGTGAGGCAAAGAGTGCAAGTTGTGTCCAGCTACAATTGTTTCTCTTTTCTGGAGGCCATGTGACCACTTGAGTTTTTGATTTGAAATCATCTGCCCTAGATTCTGGTATTGAGAACACCATTTTTGGGTGATGTGTTTTTTGGAAAAGCCATGTGATTTCAAATTTTGGCTTTGCAAAATGCAGTTGATAACATCATTTTAACATCTCTGGAAGTTTCAAGGAAGAGCAGATGACATACTATACGTTAAATGCTTACAAATTGTAAAAGAACTTTTGTAACTATGAGGTATTAATATGTACATATTCAGAATATACATTGAGTTAAAATATTATCTTAATAAGAGTAAAATTTTAGAACTCAACCTAGTATTAATGTGAATTACACATTTGGAAAAATAATACAGATGGAGGAATAGATAGGTAGATAGGTAGATAGAGGGATGGATGTATAGAATTGATGTCACATGAATTATGTTTATACACCTATACAAAAATAGACACACACTTACAGACGCATATATATACACACATCTAGTACTTACCTAGGGATCATGATCTCCTTTACATGTTTATGGAAGTATAGGACCAACTATGTCTTAAAATAATGCTTACCTAATACATCAGCTTCATCATGTGTACTCAATACAGTCAATAGGAGATGGAAATGAAACCAACTTCCCTTCATACTCTTATTCCTATTGCTTCCCATGCTGTCTGAGTAGCAAAGGTAGATAGTGCTTGTGATGTAGAATGGTTCTGATTCCCACAGATTCTAAAATTACTTTGAAGATGTATCTCCTTCTTTAGTGGAATTTATTATTTCACAACTTAATTGTTCTATTTCCTTTGAAGGATTTCATTCTTTGCCCGCTCTATAATCAGAAAGGTCATTAAGTGTTAATTGTTATCTAAATAGGTAGATCTATGTTTTCCAGTTCTTTTACATATAGATTACAATACATGTATATATACGCATAGATTACAATATTTTAAATACCCATTTTACAAAATTACAGTGATAAACCAAGTTTGAAATGACTTTTTATCATCAATAAACATTAGTTGAGTTTGTTCTATGAATTCTCATAATTATAACCCAGTCGAGATAGACTGGGTTGGTTAAGCAGTTTAATATATAAAATCACTAATCTATCACATTGAGCATTTAGTTTGATTTCTTTGAAGGTGGAGACCATGTGGGCTTTTTAAAAAAATATTTCTCTAGTGACTAACACACTGCTAAGCATATACTATATATTCCATAGACGCTTATAAAGAATGACTCTGCCACTTTTCTAATCAGTGGGGGCATACTGGCAGCTGGAGGGTTCTCAGGTGATATGCCAGGCTTAATGTTCATGAATTTTAACTGCATGAAATTAATAAGTATTATCCCTCATGTGCAATTTTCCTAACCCAAAAATATCTAGAAATGTGGAGTGATTGATGATATTATTTTATGAAATTATTTGGCCATTGCAGAAGAATTTCATTAAGTTAATAATCATGAATTTGTTTGAAACCTTATAAGCTATAAAATTAAACATGATCCAACTATTATTTATTGAAAAGACAAGCCACAAACGAATGCACACAACTTTTAAAAATTGAGGATAGAAGAATAAAGTGTAGTGGGATTCTTGAAATTTTCATATTTTCTCTTATATTAATATTTCCCTTCATATTCTGGGATATTTTCTGAATTTTATACCAAGCAAAGTAGAAATAATTATACAACCTGTTGAGAAACAGGCACAGGAGTCAGGAAAATTGAGAAAACATTTTCTTGTTGCTCATAAAGCTCTTTGAAGAATAAGGATGAATATTGTGGGCAAAGTGGGCCAGCCTCTCCTTGTATGAAATAGACAGATCAACCTATCTTTGGTACACCTGGGCAATCACAGGCAACTTCTTCCTACCTCAGTCATCTCCCTCTCTCTCTTCTCTTTCTAATTCTCTCCCTCCCTCTGTCTCTTTTACACACATACAAATACATGCTTACACACACACACACTCTCTCTCTCTCTTTCTCTCTCCCCCATACTACACTTGAAGTGACAGACTGCATATAACTAGCAGGATATATACTCTCTGCATGTAGAGAATTCTAAAGCAAAAGTTGAACCACCACACATACCATGTCTTTTCCTAAATTCACCTGGTATGTGTCATTCATTCTTCCCTGGAGAGGAATGAGGGATGGGATTGAAAAAGATCAGATATTACTCTAGTAGAAGTCCTTCCATATGGAAATATGTGGAATTGGGTATAAATGTTCCCTTTTAAGTATTGTCCCTTAACACCCTTGTTTCTGTTTTTCAAATCTTCATTTAACAAACAAAGAGGGGCACCTGGGTGTCTCAGTCTGTTAAGCATCTGATTTTAGCTCAAGTCATGATCTCAGGGTTTGTGAGTTCGAGCCCCATATCAGGCTCTGTGCTGACAGCTGAGTGCCTGGAGGCTGCTTCATATTCTGTGTCTCCCTCTCTCTTTCTGCCCCTCCCCTCCTTGTGCTCTGTCTCTGTCTGTCTCTCTCTCTCTCAAAAATTAATAAACATTTAAAAAATGGGAAAAACCCCCACAAATACAGAAGTGACAGTAATAGTCCAAGTCATTGAAAGATTGACTTTGTGGGAAGGGATGTCAAAGCGTTTGAACCTTGATTTGAAGACTTTGTTTCTCCTGTTTTTGTCTAATTTTATGGGTAGTTTATTAGGACAGAGAGATAAAAATAGACATCTTTCTTTAGAGGAAGTTTGAGGGGAAAGGAGAGAGACATAGAGGGAAAGAGAACACAAGGGTCAAAGACAGAGAGAACTCAGGATCTGAGCTCAACCTCATAATTCCACAGTATTTAACATGTGGTCCTGACTAAAATTAGAGCTCACTGTTTAGCAAATGGTAATAACTCACATTTATTGAATACTGTCTACCCTAAAGGAGCTGATGGGAAAAAAATTAGAAGTAATATGTTAACTAAATATTGATGTTCTAAGTAATTCATAGGTCAAAATTCACAATATATTTCAAGGAGAACATAGTGAATATCTTAGACTTTACATTCCATATGGCATCTGTTCTAACTATTCAACTCTGTTGTTGTAACACAAGGGCAGTCATAGACAGTAAAGTACACATGACAATATTCCACTAAAACTTTATATAAAACCAGGCAGTGGTCTCTATTTGTCCCACAGGCTAGAATTCACTAAATTTGAGACTATACATTTTTAAATTTGTCTTTGTTTGCTTTGTCTTGTTTTTTTTTTTTAATATTTCAACTCTTTTAGAATTCTCCATCGAAGTCTATTTTGTCCTTTTTTCTCCTCTATTGTCTTTAACACTTTAACCACAGACATTTTAAATTACTTATAAGTGAAATCTAATATCTGGAGAATCTGTGAATGGGCTTATTTTATCAGTCACATCATCTGGCATATGCACTAATTTTTTATTAAATAGCAGACATTGTGTAAAACACATGTAGGAGTTTTAGACAATGTTGATGTCCACTAAAAAGCATTCCCCCTTTTCTGTTATTCAGATACAGTGAGGAGCCCTTACTTGAGTGCAATCAAGATTTGAGCTGGGTTGAGAAAGATTTGCAGTTTTAGTAAAACTATCTCTGCATAGTCCTCTTTCCTCTACTGTGTGTCTTAAAGGCTTTGGATGGAGAACCTATGTTTGCCTATCCCATCAACCCTGAGAAACTGTAGAAGATTCAGTTCTTTCCTTCAAAAGATAGCAGCTCATTGCTTCAGCTTTCTGTCCAAGCAACTTCAAATGTTTTTCCAAATGCATACCTACAAGGATGGAGAAAATTGCACTCTGCATTTTAGAAGTTTTCACCTTAACTTCTCAGCTTCCTACACATTTCAAAGACTCTGCCAATGTCTCATGAAGGAAAATTCCAGTAACATTTTAGGGACCATCAATTTTCCAGTACATTTCTCTAGCTCTGGCTAACTGAAAAACATTAGTTTTTCTTTCTTCACTGGAAGTCTTCTTCCAGGGTTGCACTTGCCCCTCACTTCTTGCCCCCACTCCAAATGACTGAAATTATTGGCTACCTAGAAAAGATCTCCTTTTTCTGGAAATTTAGTTATTTTATCCATACCTCTCTAATGCTCTAAAGAGTATGATTTTTGTAATTTATGTGGATTTTTCTAGTTTTAGTGACAAAAGCATCATCATTAGAGGAATTACTATACTAAATGAATACATTTCAATTGTATTTTTTAAAAAAATCTTAAATACATATCATAGTGTTTCCTAGGGAATTTTAAGGGAGTCTGCTATACAGGTATATAATAAAATACTTCTCAAGTTATATGTTACTTCCTTTCACTAAACTCACAGTATATTACTGATTATAACTATAAAAGCCAAGGAGAATTTTAAGATTCTCCCAGATTATGGACTTAGTGTGACTTGGAGAAGAAATGTTCGGGTTACTTTTAGCCATTGAAATTCACTGACTTGAAACTTATTCATAGGATGATTTAATAGAATATACTTCATAGAGAATTAGGCTAATGTCAAATGAAAAAATCTTATAAAGGAAAGTGTACTCTATTATTCAGGCATTCATCTATCCATTAAGCTACATATTAACTTATTCTATAAATATCTACTAACCTTTAACTATATGCAACAGTGTGCAGGAAACTGAGGATACATCTTGTATGTGACACACACAAATACAAACAAAGTAGACAGGAAAAGGTATAAGATAATTACAAATTGTGATATGTTGAGGAAATTAACCAAGTACCAACATAGAAAGAAAAGTTTGGGGACCACTTTAGATAAGAAAGTCAGAGAGGTCTCTATGAGGAAATAACATTTAAAGCTGTGGCCTGAAAAATGAGATGAATCTAGACATGAAAGAGTTGGGATGATGAGTGTGTCAGAGAATAAGAGTACATTCCATTTGAGGGAACAGCATCTGGAAAAACTTCGAAGTGTTTAAGGAAGTGAAAGATGATCTAGCCGCCAGAGGTAGTGAGCAAGAACAGAATGTCATGAGATGAAGTTGGAGAAGTAGATAGGGAAAAAATAATTCTGTGCCTTAAAGACCTTGGCTTGGAGCTTGGATTTTATTCTAAATGCAAAGGGAAGCCATTGATAGTAAGGAGTGATGTGATTCAATATAATTAAAGAGGGTTATATGGTGTTCTATGGAAAATAGACTACAGGGTAGCAGGACTGGAAGCTGTCTAGCCTGCTGCAGTAAACCAGATGAGAGATGATATTATCCTTCATTAAGCCTGAGTGAGCACATTTGGATGATGGTAATGTCATTTTCTGAAATGAGGAAGGCAGGACAATAAAAAATAGTTTGAGGTAGGTGTGTTTATGGGTTGTCAAAGGTTGTCTTGTACTAAGGTTTGAAATAAAGAACCTGGAGCACAGCTAGTCAGTTTAGTTGTGATGTTTCTTCAGCACAGTTGAGCTACTTGGATGCAGGTGCAGAAAAGGCATTTGGTAGAGCCAAAATGTTTTCTGAAGACCAGAAGTATCAGCAGCACCTGGGTACTTGTTAAAAGTGTAGAATCTCAAACCCTGTCCCAGACCAACTTAATCAGAATCAGCATTTTGAAAGGCTCCCGCCATGATTCATATGTGCATTAAAGTTTAAGGAGCACACTGACAAAAGAATGCAAAGAAGTAAAATGGAAAATGATATAAAAATGTAAAATGTAAAGAAAGTAAGTTTTTTTGGGGGGGTGACTGCAAAGAAACTAAATGGTTGCTAGCCAGTTCCATAGCATCACAAGACATAACTATATTAGGTGATATCTACTCTTCCTCTTCTGGGCACATGGGAGGATTGTGTTACTTCACTCCTTGAACCTAGGTGTGCATACTGACTAGAACACACCAGTTGGTTGTGTATGGAAATGGTCTTTGTCATGTCAGGCCTGAGAATGTCATTGCCAATGCAAAATCTTTCAACCTCCATCACCCCAAGAACCTCAATGACTGTGATGAACAGAGCCTTCCTGGTGACCTGTGTTGCATATGTGATGTGAGAAATAAATTGTTGTTTTTAGACACTAATATTTTAAAGTTGTTTATTATCACAGCATAACATATCCCATTCTGACTGATGCAGTATCACAAGAACTGGGAGAGTTAAGTAATGGAAATATAATTGAAAAAGCCATAGAGAAGTATTAGGTTAGTTAATGCTTTGTCTCTCATTGAGGAAGTTCCTGAAAAATTTGGGCCCCACTCTGTGATGACTATACTGCTTTGAACTCATAGAACATGCCGTGTCTATTTCTACTCCCTAGCTCAGAATATTAATAAGAGTTTCTAGATTTGTTTGTTGTTAAGAAAGGAAATCCAATCCTGAGTCTTTTGCTCAGGAATTATACTTTTGACTAAGTCTAGCCAAACTCTGCAATTAAAGCTAATTCTACGTTTTTTACTGTTAGGTAAAATTACTGTGCTCTCATTCTTATTTTAGAAATTCATAGGTTTATACCTAACTCACTTTTCTTCATCAGTTTTCTTCATGACTCAGTTTATTCTAATAACAACAATTTGGAATCCTCAAATTCATGGCATCCTATCTCTGATTTCAGGAATTCCTAAGGCAAGAACTTAGGATACCAAATACCCTTTGGCCAAAGTTTATTCATCCAAGCTTCTGTGCAACACACACACACACACACACACACACACACACACATTATCTAATTATATATTATAATGTATGCAGAAGGCTTCTAGACTAAATCTCCTCATCAACTTGTCTGTAGACAAGAATTGTCTTCTCAAACTTGAACTTCTAGCCCTAGGACAACTCCAAGATGAACACAAGCTTTTTATATCAAATATAGGGAAAACTAAGAACCATTAGTATAGGGGCACCTGAGTGGCTCAGTTGGTTAAGCATCCAACTTTGGGTCAGGTCATGATCTCGCATACGTGGGTTCGAGCCCCACATCAGGCTCTGTGCTGACAGCTCAGAGCCTGGAGCCTGTTTCAGATTCTGTGCCTCCCTCTCTCTCTGCCCCTCCCCAACTCATGCTCTCTGTCTGTCTCAAAAATAAACAAATGTTAAAAAAAAAAAAAGAACCATTAGTATAATAGAACAAAAGAACAAAAGAGGTCTTTTCCTTACAGGATGACCTCTCTTTCACCAGATAGATCTATACATAATTTAATATCATCATCTAATGAATGACTTTTGTCTTAGAAAATGATAGTTATGTAGTGAAATAAAGACATATATTTAGATTATTGTTTTATGAAAAGAAGTTTCTCATATAATTATCTTTTAATTGAAGCTGTTTAGAGCTGTGAGAACCTTTAATGTACCTTACAGATGGACTGTAGGAGTTGATGCTGAAAATAATATATAAATATATGATGTTTAAAGTGTGTCATTTGCACAAAGTGACTACGATAAACCTTTTTTAGGATTCACACAATAGAGACAACTGTGGCTGGCAGTAGGAGGCAAAGAGTGAAAAGAATAAGGTTATTTCAGAAACACACCTACTTTTTAAACCATGACCCTCACCATATCTGTCTATATAAAGAACAAGAAGGCTTAATCCAGAACTATAAAAAGCAATTATTTTTAGACTTCAGTTTTTTTTCCTTTCACTGTCGATCTTGTCAACAGTATTAAATGTGAATGACACAGAAACTTTTAAGACTTGCCCTTTGGAGCAAAGATGCTCATAGAGTGCTGCAGTGTGAGCAGACTAAATTACTGATAATTATAATTTTTAAAAGAAATATTAAAATTATGAACCTTTCTGAACTACTTCAGTGACAAAATTAGGAGAATTAGAAAATATAGCCCAAGGAAATAGAATCCTTGACATATCCATGGGGGAATTTTTCCCTCCACTTGTATAACACTACTTACAAAGCCTTTTATAGATGTTGGTAAATGGCTTTAGAAACATTTACACATTACATTCCAAAATAATGACCACTATCAAGTAATTGGCAGTAAGTACCTCAATAGCCTGGCAAGTTGCTTCAAGTCTCTTCCTTCTCATATTCTTTTTTCATGTGAAAAAGCTTTAGTGTCTCCTTAAACGTAGCTGAGAATGATTTTTAAATATTTAAGCATTTTGACAACTTTTAACAAATGCACATATGAAACCTGAGTTTAGCATGTAGTAAAGAGTAGCAATTCTGAAATCTACTGCCTGAGCTTGAATCTTAGTACAGTTCAAAAGCTAAACAATCCTGGGGGGTGCAGTTCACTACACTAAGTCAATACTCTTTTATCTGTAAAATGTGAATAATTATGGCAGCTCCAACAGTCATTTTAAAACTCAAATGAAGTAATCCATGCAAAAGACTGTCCCATGCTTGCCACATAATAGGCTCTCGATGCTTTATCATTGTTATAATTGTTGTTACTCTGTTTTAAAAGGTAGTAGTTATATAACTATAACTAGATATTTAAAACTTCTGAAATCTTTTGCCTCTTTATATTAATTGGATATCTTTTAGAAGACAATTATGTCAGGGAATGTAGAAGTTCCCCATTATTACATATTTCATTGTTTTCAGTAATCATGAACTGTCATGTTTTTACCTTGTCAACTAGTGAAGTTGATAGTTACAGAAGGGAAACTCCTTCTGTAATTTCAGCTTAATTTGGCAAACCCTTTGAGCAGATACCTTTGTGTGTCAGACAATGAGCTAGAAATTACAGGAGACACACAGATGAATTAGAAACTGCAAGTCCTTTAGGATTTTACGGTCTGGTATAATAGATAAGATAAGAATACAAACACTATAATATTATAAGATAGAGCAAGATTACTTCTATGAGATTTGAAAGCAGAGATCATATCATGATTGCAGTTGTCTGACAAGAATTCAAGAAGGAGAAAGGAAAGATAACAACTTTACAAAAGGATTTGGGGATAGCATTTAAAGTTATAGAAAAGCCTGAGTCAGGGAGCAAAGGCAGGATCCATGGACTTTGGGAAATAGTGAGTAGTTCGGTATCATTGGTATTAGGAACCTGCAGCACTAGTGGGACAGTAGGACAGACAAGCTAACACTTCACAGATTGTACTGAGTTCTGGATAAACTGCAGCAAAAATTTATTTGCAAATATTGCACTGGATCTGGGCTCAAAAGAAAGATAGAGAAATCCTTAGATAGCAGAAGTTTAGAAAAGTCAAACTAAAGCTCTAGGGGAGAGCTGATGGTTCAGCGATCTATGAGTATTTCAGATTATATGTGAGTCCCAGGTGCTGGAGGCTAAGATTCTAAAGCCCTCTTGGAGATACTGACAAGACCCCCTTCCACACAAGCAGTGATGCTATACCTATCCCCTTGCAGTGAGCTGACACTATTTTGAATGCTCTGGCCTTATGGACTAGAAAAACTGTAGGTTTAAGATGTGTCTAAGAAATATGTAGCTTATACAAGATTTTGGAAGTTAGAGGAAACAAATAACTTTTCCGAAACTGAAACTCCTAATATGAGCTATAAACAGAAGGAATTAGTATGAAAATTAACATAAAATGATTCAGCATAATTGAATTGCCTCAGAGCACCACCCGAAAAGAAACATACTCAAAACTAGTTTGTAACAACTCTTTCATAAACCAGCAACTTTAGCTCCCAAACACTAAATGCATCTCACTGAATGTGAGTTGACAATAATGACAAATATCATTGGGTCGAATCAGCAAATTAGGACCATTAGCAATGCAAGAAGTAAAAATAATAGAAAATATAGAAGAAAAGATAACATTTCTTTGAACTAATTTAAGAGATTAAAAAACACAAAACACAACCAAGGAATGGAAAAATATGAAAAAGCTTAAATGTTTTTAAGTAGAAAATATTGTCATTGAAATTAAAGAAGAGACTAAGTAACTAAATAGACACAGTTGAAAAAAGAATTAGCAATCTGGAATTTAGACCTAGGAAAAGGTCACTCAGAAGCCAAAACAGGTAAAGAAATGAAAAACATAAAAGAGCACTTAGAAAAATGAAGACTGGAATGAGAAACTTTAGTATGCACATAATAGAAATGTATATAACGTAATATAGATAAATTCCAGAATGAAAACACAACAAATTGTGGGAGAGGCAACATTCTATGAATTCGTTTATAAGAATCTTTTAAAGTTGAAGGCTGATAAGATACTCAGATTGAACAAAGTCAATTATAAATAAAAGCAAATCCAAATGAATATAATCCACATTATACCAAAAACAAAAAGAAAAAATTTAAAGCTACCACACACACACACACAAATAGTGGTGATTTACAAAAGATCAGCGATTTAAATGATAAGAGACTTTGCACTTGCAACAAATAGGGCACTAAAATCACATTATGCAAATACTATGGGGAAAATGAAAACATCCTTATCTAAAAGACCTGTTGAAAGTGAACATAACTTTTAAAGAAGTAAGACTAAGATTGAAAGAGTTGTCAGTCACAGAACCCTACCAAAATAATCATGTAAGGATTAGAAAACAAGGAAAATACACTCTGAAAGAGGATAACTCAAGGAACAATGGTTAAGAAGCAATTGTGAATAGACTGGTTAAAAAGTATTACTAGTTTAAAAAATCAGTAATAATAATAAGAATAAATAGTAATTTGAGGAATTCAAAACCAAGTGGATTAAATTACTAAGTAGCAATAGAAATGAAAGAGTAAGACTGAAAAAAATCACTAACTGAATAGAAATAATGGAAGAATAGGGTTGGGATGGATATAATGAGAAAAAGAGATAAAATATTAGAATTGTAGGTTAGGGTTATATTTGGATGGCCTTGTAAGTCAAACAATGTAGAAGGTATTTTATTTGATTTGTGTTTTTAAACAGAGAGGTGACATGTTTAAGATGAGAAAGTAGAATAGGTTAGCATGGAGAGACTCAGTGACACAAGTTGAGAGTGTTGTAATGAGTGTGATGGGAAGTACTGAAGAGCTGGACCGGCATGCATATAGGTAAAAAGGATGGATATGAAAAACAACACATAGCTAGTATTTGGAGGACTTAGAATTTTTTTTTTTTTTTTACAAATAGTTTATTGTCAAATTAGTTTCCACATAACACTCAGTGCTCATCCCCACAAGTGTCCTCCTCCATGCCCATCCCCCCCTTCCCCCCACATCCATCAGTCCTCAGTTTTGTCAGCATTCAAGAGTCTCTCATGGTTTGTGGAGGACTTAGAAATTGAAGATGCGTAGATAAGAAATGATAGCTGTCCCTGAAAAACTGCTTTTATCCTTTATCTTTGTAGTAATCCATCATAACAATGATGTAGTGACATTTGCTCCTTTTCAGAGACAAATCAAATAATCCTAGGGAAGTGACAAATAATTTGTTCACTGACCTATGTAGTAAATAGTAGAACCACAATTTAAATCCAAGTTTTGTGACTCCAGCTATTCTTTAAACTTAATATACTAGTAAGATTTCCAGAGACAATGCTTAGTAGGTAATTGTTGACTTTAACTTCTAACTTAAAGAGTTGTGGGTTTCAAATCAGATTTGATACTTCTGATTTTGATTTTGAAGAGAAACACAAAGAAGACAGCAGTTGAAAGGAAAGTAAAAGTATTTAAATAAGATATGCTATTTCAGTCTATATTTTTGAGAGACTGAAGAGGATTGGATGGAATCCAGAATCATAGAGATAACCATTGTGTTCAATCATAAAATCATAGAGATAAAAACAAAAGAGGACATAGAATGCAAATAAAGGACAATTTTAAATACAGAACAAGTAAGGTGAGCAAATCCAATCTGAACTCTACTTCTTCATGATCCAGGAAAGAGAAAAACAGACCAGCAGATAAACATGGATTGGTTACTCTAGAAATAGATAGCAAAAGAGTCGGCAGAAGGTAAGGAGAGAAACTTCCACAGCACACTTGTATTGTAAAAGGAAAATCAAGAACTTGGAATTGTTTTTCGACTAAATATGTTCTGGATGGAAATCTGCCTTATCCGAACACTCTTTATACCCTTTATAAATGCTACTAACAGTCTACACTCATGTGTACAAACATTACAAGGTATTTGTTCTGCGTGCTTTTCACTGGAAATGCCAGGAAGGATACTAATTAGTGCCAATTGTGAGAGCTGGTGGTATGATCTGGGCACCTGTCTGCAAAGAGCTGGACTGAGAACAACTCATTCCACATAAGCCTGCTAAGCAGCTGTCAGATGGCAATGACGTTAATTTACTGCCGACTTTTGCCGCATTTGATGCTGACCCAGACATGGAAAACTGCATTCCCTATCTCTGATTAGTTGAACCGTCCATTACCTTCTGTACTGTTTTTATTGCAAATAGAATACATGTCTAAATGTTTTATTCCTCAAGATTTAAGTCAGTGTTGTGATGCTTTTGTTTGAGGGTCGAAGGATATGTTAGATCTGTACAAGTAAAATCCCTCACAGATATAGGTAGGGGTTGCCAAAATCATAGACACAGAGCTGATTTGAAGTAGTTAGATGATGTTTACCCTGGCAACCGTTGTTATATTCTGTTCCTAATGGAGAACATTCAAATCCTCTGCAGCTTTGAGTATCACAGCTGTGATTTGCACTGCCAGCACAAAACTGAAGACTGGGTTTTATGACTTTTTTGGGGGATAGAGCCTATTAATTTCATTTCTCTTCAAAACTTTCCTCACACTCGACCTATTTAACAGGACACTTTTCAGGCAAGAACCTACACTGCTTCTTTAAGCCAAAAAAGTTCATTACATGCTATTTGATACCAATGTTTTCTAGTATTTCAATGCTTTCCATGTTGATAAACAAACTAGAACAACTTTCAAGTGTGCCTAACTTAATCCTCTGATCTAACAGAAACATAAAAGGAAATTAACTTATTCATTCATTCATTTAATTTGTTTCCTCAACATACTGAGTTAAGACCTCTAGGTGCAGGGAATATACTACTAAAAAAATAGACAAGACCTCTTTCTTCACAAAGGTTATATTCTAATGGAAAAGGCAGGAAAACAAATAAGCCAAGCGACAAATATACAACGGTAAGCTTGAGCACAGTGAAGTAAGTAAGTAAGTAAGTAAGTTGATTGAGAATGATAGAGAAACTATCTTACACAGAGTCAGGTAAAACTTCTCGGAAGAAATTACAGCACACACACACACACACACACACACACACACACACGTGTTTTTCTATGGGAAGACTATTCCAGGCCAAAGGTAGATAAGTTCAAGGGCCCTGATGCAGGCGTGTATTTAATGTTGTTGAAGAAACTCAAAAAGACCAGAGTGATTAGAGCACAGTGAATCAAGGGGAAAGTATTGAAAGCCTCCAGGAAATAGATCACATAAGGCACACAGACTGTGACGAAGGAAGCTTTCCTGTTTGCAGTAACTCGTGCTATCTTAGGCTAATGTGGGTTCATTTGAAATTAGTAAGTAAATAATTAATTAAAAAGAAATTTAACCCTTAGGAATATTTTTCAAATCTTATAGGAGACATGGTAAATTGAGCCTTTGTTGGGTTAAATTACATAAATAAGTTGAAATGTTTAAATAAAAATATAGGCAGCTCTGGTTCCAAAACCTCTTCCACTGTATTACATCACGAAGGTAGAGTTAAGACATCGTAACTGAGGGGTGCCTGGGNAAAAAAAAAGACATCGTAACTGAATACCTCTAACAAACTTTCACTGTACTATATTCTAAGGCTGTAAATAAGGCAGGGAACCTATCCTCAAGGTCCAGAATGACTAGTGGGACAGAAAGACATAGAGGCAACTTATTATAATTCAGTGTGATACAAGTAATATATATGTAAGATAAGAGAGCACAGAGAATGCTGTACCTGTTTAGGAATTTAGAAGAGTCAGGAATAAATCTTAGTGGTGTATAAACATGGGTTTATATAAGGTAGGAGAGCGGAACATTTAGTGCAAAAAAAGGAAGTTATGAATCACATGACTTCAACAGAAAATTGCAAGTAGTTATCAATAGCAGGACTGGAGTTCGACCTGGCAGTACACATCTTGGCAAGCTAGCTGCCTTCTACTCTGAGGGTCACTGTCCTTTCTGATTGGTCCACATTATGCCTGTATCATGGTTAAATATGTTAATATCACTCCACAGCAAGGCACATGGAGATTTAAGAGGCATACAGCAAGAGCTAGATCATTGGTTGATGGCTACCACTGTGGGAAATGCGGAGAGTAATGAAAGAAGAAAATAGGAAGAAATAAAATGCCTAAATATGTTATGTTTTCTTAGCATAACACAATATAAATAGAGTATGTCTCTAAAGATGTTTATTTTATCAAAATACTTTTAGGCAGAGTTTTAGAGCCTAAAGAAAAATATCTGCAGTGTCAAGATAATTTGTAACATACCCTTTTGTTTAGAAAATTCATAACTTTTGGATTAGTTCAGATTGATTGCATACTTTAAAGGATTTGTTGGCATGTATCTTAATGGGAAATTGATAATTACAGGTATTATGCCTTAACCTTTCTATTTCAATACTTTCTGGCGTGTTCTTTATTATCTTATATCCTTTTGATAATTTAATTTTATCACAAATGTAGCAATAAGATGATAAAGATTGACCTTTTAATAAACAAGTAAAAGTACAATGGATCATTGCTATCTCTTTACCCTTTCTTACCCTGCCATTTTTCCACATTGTAAAGATGTTATTCTTCCCTTGAACTGTGAGATAAGCAAATATGAAAAGTTGGCGGCAGATTGCCCTAAGCCATCAATTTAAGCCTTGCCTCTTAATTGTTCATTCTGCTGCTGAAGATCTAGCTGAGATTTTTTTTTGGTAGTTTTATTATTTATTTACCTATCTATTTATTTATTTAGATTTTTTTTTTGGTGGGGGAGGGGGAGCAAGCCGGGGAGGAGCAGAGAGAGAGGGGGAGGAAAAAAGAATCTCAAGCAAGATCAGCACTGTCAGTTCAGAGGCTGATGCAGGGCTCATTCCCACAAACCGTGATATCATGACCTGAGCTGATATCAAGAGTCAGACCCTTAACTAACTGAGCCACTCAGGTGGCCCTGTTTATTTATTTTAAAAATAATGCTAAAGTAATCTAGCTTTCAGTCATGTCATTGAACATCTCTAAAGTTCAGAGACAGTATCTTAAGCTAAAATGAAACTTTTTTTGCTGTTATATAAAGATGTGTCTATTTTAAGAGATATTGCAAAAATTATTAAGCTCAGACTGTAAAGTAAAAATGGATGTTTTGGTTTTAATTCCAGTATAGTTAACATACAGTATTATATTACTTTCAGGTAGAGAATATAGGGATTCAACAATTCTGTGCATTGCTCAGTGCTCATTATAAGTGTCCTCTTAATACCCTTCACCTATTCTACCCATCCACCACCCACCTCCCTTCTAGTAACCATCTATTTGTTTTCTATAGCAGAGTCTGTTTTTTGATTTGTCTCTTTTTCCTTTATTTGTTTTGTCTCTTAGATTCCACATATGAGTAAAATCATACAATATTTGTCTATCTCTGACTTCCTTATTTCATTTAACATGATATTCTCTAGATCCATCCAGGTTGTTGCTAATGCCAAGATTTCATTCTCCTTTATGACTGAGTAATATTCCATTGTATAAATATACCACATCCGCTTGATCCATTTATCTATCCATGGACACATGGGATGCTTCCATAATTTGGCTATTGAAACTAATGTTGCAATAAACATAGAGATGCATATATCTTTTTGAATAATAGTGTTTTCATATTTGCGTGAATCCCCAGTGGTGGAAATACTGATCATAGGGTATTTCTATTTAAAATTTTTCTAGCACACTCCATACTATTGTCCACAGTGGCTGCAGCAGTTTGCATTCCCACCAATAGTACACCACTGTGTCCTTTTTCTCCACATCCTAACCAGTACTTGTTTCTTGTATTTTTTATTTTAGCCATTCTGACAGGTGTGAGGTGATATCTCATTGTGGTTTTGATTTGCATTTCCCTGATAATTATTGATATTGGTTGGTATCTTTTCATGGTGTGTTGGCCATATATAAGTCTTGAGTGTCTGCTCATGTCTTCAGCCCATTTTTATTTAGGTTGTTTGTGTTTTGTTGTTGTTGAGTTGTATAAATTATTTTATCCTTTATCAGATATGTCTTTTGCAAATATCTTCTCCCATTCACTAGGTTGTATATTAATATTTTTGTTTGTTTCTTTTGCTGTGCAGAAGTTGTTGGGTTTTTTGTTTGTTTATTTTTTGGTATGGTCCCAATAGTCTATTTTTGCTTTTGTTTCCCTTGCTTCGTGAAACATATCTAGAAAAAAAGTTGCTACCTCTGATGTCAAAGAAATTACTGTCTTTGCTCTCTTCTATGACATTCATGGTTTCAGGTGTCATATTTAGGTCTTTAATGCATTTTGAGTTTATTTTTGTGTATGGTATAAGAAAGTATCCCTGTGTCATTCTTTTGCATATACTGTTTTGCATATCCAGTTTTCCCAGCACCATTTTTGAAGAGGCTGTCTTTTCCTCATTGCATATTCTTGCCTCTTTTGTCAAAGAGTATTTGACCATATAATCATAGGTTTATTTTGGGGCTCTTTTTTTAAAATTATTTTTTACATTTATTTATTTTTGAGAGACAGAATTGTGTGGGGAGGGGCAGAGAGAGAAGGAGACACAGAATCCAAAGCAGGCTCCAGGCTTTGAGCAAGCATTCAGCACAGAGCCCAATGCAGGGCTTAAATCCATGAACCAGGAGATCATGACCTGAGCTGAAATCAGACACTTAACCAACTGAGCCGCCCAGGCACCTCTATTTCTGGGCTCTTTATTCTGTTCCATTGATCTATGTGTCTGTTTTTGTGCCAGTATCATACTGTTTTGATTACTAAAGCTTTGTACTATATCTTGAAATCTGGGAATGTGATGCCTCTGATTTTGGTCTTCTTTTTCAAGATTGTTTTGGCTATTCAAGGTCTTTTGTAGTTACATAAAGAAATTTAGGATTATTTGTTCTAGTCTCTGAAAAAAATCTTGTTGGTATGTTGATAGGGATTGCATTAAATGTGTAGATTGCTTGGGTAGTATAAACATTTTAACAATATTGGTTCTTCCAGTCCATGAGTATGGAATATCTTTCCATTTGTTTGTGACATCTTTAATTTCTTTTATCAATGTTTATAGTTCTCAGAGTATAGGCTTTTTTCCACCTCCTTGGTGAAGTTTGTTCCTAGGTATTTATTGTTTTTGGTGTAATTGTAAATGGAATTGCTTCTTAGGTTCTCTTTCTGCCACTTCGTTATTAGTGTACAGAAATGGATTATGTATCCTGTGACCTCACTGAATTCAGTTCTAGTAGTTTTTGTTGGAGTCTTTAGGGTTTTCTGTATGTAATATGTCATCTGCAAATAGTGAAAGTTTTACCTCTTTCTTATCAATTTGTATGCCTTTCATTTCTTTTTTCTTGTCTCACTGCTGTGGCTAGGACTTCCAGTATTACATTGAATAAAAGCAGTGAGAGTGAATATCCTTTTCTTGTTCCTAGCCTTAGAGGAAAAGCTCTAAATTGTTCACCATTAAGTATGATGTTAGCTGTGGGTTAGCCTTTGAAGTATATCACCTTAAACCTATGTTGTTGAGGGTTTTTATCATGAATGAATGTTGTACTTTGTTAAAAGCTATTTCTGCATCCATTGAGATGATCATATGTTTTTTCCTTTTTTTATTGATATGATGTATCATGTTGATTGATTAGTGAATACTGAGCCATGTGTGCATCCCTGGTATAAATCCTACTTCATCATGGTGAATTATTCTTTTTAATGTGTTGTTGTATTTGGTTAGCTAATGTTTTGTTGAGATTTTTTGCATCTATGTCAATCAGAGATAATGACCCATAGTTCTCTTTTTTTGTAGTGTCTTTTTTTTATTTCAGTATGGGACTAATTCTTGTCTCAAAGAATGAATTTGGAAGCTTTCCTACCTCTTCCATTTTTTATTTTTTTGAATAGTTTGAGAACTCTTCTTTAAATATTTGATAGCATTCACCTGTGAAGTCATCTGGTCCTGGACTTGTGTTTGCTGGTTTTTTGTTTGCTTGTTTGTTTGTTTGTTTTACTATTAATCCAATTTCATTGGTAGTAATTGGCCTGTTCAAATTTTCTGTTTCTTCCTGATTCAGTTTTAGGAGTTTATATGTTTCTATGAATTTATCGATTTCTTCTAGGTTGTCCAATTTGTTGACATATAATTTTTGTAATATTCTCTTATAATCCTTTGTATTCCTGTGATGTCAGATTTTATTTATTCTCTTTCATTTCTGTTTTTGTTTATTAAGTCCTCTTTCTTTTTTTAGTATGTAGGCCTAAAAGTTTATCAATTTTGTTGATCTTTTTAAGAACAAGCTCCTAGTTTCATTGATTTGTTCTATTTTTTTCCTTTTTTAAGTTTCGATTTTGTTTATTTCATCTCTAATCTTTATTACTTCCTTCTTACTTCTGGTTTGGGATTTTGTTTGTTCTCTCTTTTTTTTTTTTTTTTCCTAGCTTCATTAGGTGTAAAGTTAGGTTGTTTAATTGAGCTTTTTCTTGCTTCTTGAGACCTGTATTGCTTTAAGCTTCCCTATTACAACAGATTTGGGACCATTTTGTTTTCATTTTCATTTGTCTCCATCTTATTGTGTTTTTTTCTTCTTTGATTCTTGGTTGACTCATTCATTGTTGAGTAGCATGTTTTTTAACATGCATGTATTTGTATTCTCTCCAGATTTTTCTTGTGGTTGATTTCTAGTTCATAGTATTATAATCAGATGCATGGTAAGACTTCAGTCTTTTCAAATTTGTTGAGACTTGTTTTGTGGCCTATTATGTAATCTCTTTTAGAATGTTCCATGTGCACATGAAATAATGTATCTTCTGCCTTTTTAGGATAGAATGTGTGCCATTTCAAATCACTATTTCCGTGTTGATTTTCTGCTTGGATATCTGTCCGTTGATGCAAGAGGATGTTAAAGTCCTCTACTTTTATTGTATTATTATCAATTACTTCCCTTATGTGTTTTTAGCTGCTTTATGTATTATGGTGCTTCTATGTTGAGTACCGTATTTATAATTATTATATATATTCTTGTTGAATTATTCCCTTTATCATTATACAGTGTTCTTCTTTGTCTCTTGCTACAGTCTTTCTTTAAAGTCTATTTTCTCTGATACAGATATTGCTATCCTGGCTTTCTCTTCAATGCCATTTGCATGAAAAATTATTTTTCCATTCTTTCACATTCAGTCTGCATGTGTCTAAGTCTGAAATTAGCCTCTTACTGACAGCATATATATGGACCTTGCTTTTTTATCCATTCTTTTGTCTTTTGATTGGAACATTTAGTCTATTTGTATTCAAAGTGATTATTGACAGGTATATATTTATTGCCATTTTGTTACTTGTTTTATAGTTGTTTATAGTTCTTTTCTATGTCTTTTGACTGGAGTATTTAGTTCATTTGCATTCAAAGTGATTATTGACAGGTATATGTTTATTGCCATTTTGTTACTTGTTTTATAGTTGTTTATAGTTCTTTTCTATGTCTTTTGACTGGAGTATTTAGTTCATTTGCATTCAAAGTGATTATTGACAGGTATGTACTTATCACTATTTTGTTCCTTGTTTTATAGTTGTTTACATAGTTCTTTTCTCTTCTGTCTTGCTCCCTTCTCTTAGAGTTAGATGGCTTTCTTTAGTAATATACTTGGATTCCCTTCTTTTTTACTTATTTGTTACTGGTTTTTGATTTGTGGTTACCACTAGGTTTGTAATTAACATCGTCTGCATATAGCAGTCTCTGAAGCTCACTTAAAAATTTTGAACTCATTCTTTACTCCTCTTCCTCTATTTTATGTGCATGATATGATACTTTACATCCTTTTATTTTGTGAACCCACTGAGTTGTTTTTATAGATATACTTATTTTGACTGCTTTTATGTTACTACTTTTCTTACTGCTGCTTATGGTCTTTTCTCTCTACTCAATGTTCCCTTTAACATTTCATGTTGGTCTGGTTGGTCTGCAACTAGACCACCTTTAATTTCTGTTTGTCCAGAAAACTTTTAATCTCTCCTTCCATTCTGATTGATAGACTTGATGGATGGCATATTCTTGGCTGCTGGGTTTTGTTTTTTTTTGTTTTTTTTGTTTTTTTTTTGGTTATGTTTTGTTTTGTTTTGTTTTTTCTTCAGTACCTTGAATATATCATGCCACTCCCTTCTGGCCTGAAAACTTTCTGCTGAAAAATCAGTTTATAGCCTGATGATGTTTCCCTTGTATGTAACTCTTCTTTTGTTGCTTTTAAAATTCTCTTTATCACTACATTTGCCATTTAATTACTGTGTGTCTTGGTGTGGACCTCCATGGGTTGATTTTGTTGGCACCTCTCTATACTCCCTTAATCTAGATTTCTGTTACCTTCCCCATATTTGGGAAGTTTTCAGCTATTATTTTTTCAAATACATTTTCTGCCTCTGTTTTCTCTCTCTTTTCCTTCTGGGATCCCTATAATGTGTATGTTATTATGCTTGGTGACGTCACTGAGTTCCCTAAGTTTATTTTCATTTTTTATTATTTTTTTCTCTTTCCTGTTGAGTCTTTCTCTTCCAGGTTGCTGATCCATTCTTCTGCTTCTTCTATTCTCTTTATTCCATCTTTTATATTTTTCTATTTCACTTACTGAGTTCTTCATCTCTGATTGGTTCCTTTTTATGTTTTCTTCTTCTTTGTTAATGGTCTCACCGAGGTCCTCCACTCTTTTCTCAATCCCATGACTATTTTTATGACGATTACTTTAAATTCTCTATCAGCATATTACTTATCTCCATTTCATTTAGGTCTCTTGCTCTGATTTTGTCTTGTTGTTTCTTTTGGGACATAATTTTCTGTCTCCTCATTTTGTCTAACTCTCTGTGTCTGTTTCTATATATTGGGAAAGTTAACTACTTCTGTTCTTTGAAAGTAGTGGCCTGTGTAGAAGAGGTCCTATAGTGCTCTGCATTACAAAGTGCCCTGTTCACCAGAACCTGGTGCTTCAGATGCATTTCCTATGTGTGTTGCTTGTACCCTGCTGTTATGGCCGAGCTTCTTTTGCCTCAGTCCCGTAATCTGCAATGGCTCTCTTGCCTGTTGTAGGTGGGGTTTGGTCCCTGTGTTGTCACTTGGCCACTCTGGGGCTACCTTGGTCTTAAGTTGATTCAGACCAGGCATTTGCCGGATATTCAGTCACACCAAAATAAAGGAGAATGTGGGAGAAGGCACATGGTGCCAGCGAGGTTCAAATGGGAGAGAACCTACAGCTGCTGGGGACCAAGGTAGACTAGTTTGGAGGGGCTGCATGTTCAGAAGTCCACAGGTGAAATGCCTAGTCTCAGCAAGGTTTGTGCAGTTCTGCTATGGGAGGGGAGCTGGAGTGGAGTCCTGACTAGAGTCAGAGTGTCTGCAAAAGAATGCATTGGCATAGTGCACTGTTAGTAAGTTGGGCAGGGAGTGTTGTTGGCCTGGAGCTGTTTCCTAAAGGTGGCTGTATGCATATGCTGGAGGGCAGGGGAAGGAAATGGAGCATGCCAGCTCCTTTGTTCCTGGAGAAGTCTACCAATTATCTCTACCCCTCCAGCACAAGCTCTGAGGTTAATATAGAAATTTACCTCTGTATATCCCAGGCATTTTTCAAACTGCTGCTTCTCTGCTGTATCTCTGTGGAGCTGTTATGTTGTCTCTTTAAGGGTAGAAATTCAGTTTTTTTCTCACCCTCCTGGCTCTCCCACTTATTTAAAGTTCCATGTTTTAAGCACTGCTGATTTAAAGAATTCACCAAATCCAAAATTTAGCCTCTCTGGTTTTCAAAGTCAAATATTATGGGGATTCATCTTCTCTGTGCATGCTTCCTGGTGTCAAAGTCTGTTTCTCCCTCTTCTTCAACTGTTCCTCCCTTCCCCCCATGTACAGTCCTGTGTCTCTACCTTTCTCATCCTTGTTGATGTGGCCTCTTCTCTACATTTAGCTGTGGAGTTTGTTGTGCCAGTCTTTGGGATGTTTTCTAGGTTATTTACATTAATGTGGGTGTTAGCTAGTTGTATCTGAGTGATGAGGTGAGCCTAGGCCCTTCCTAGTCCATCTTACCTGAAAGAAAAAAACGGGTATTTTGAAATGTTTATAATCTCTTGTCTCTGATCACACCTTGCTGAACTATCTCACTTGTTTATCACATGCAAAAGTATCTTTTAAAAATCTTTTCAATTAAAAACTCAAACTAATACAGAGTTTTCCCAATGCATTCAATTGTATGTTCTGAGTACTAGAAAAGGCAAATCTGTCATGCCTACACAAGTGTATACATTTGTTAGGTATTTTTCATGCTGGCTGTTTATCCATCTGAGTGTGAGGTACACAAAATTTATAGTTTTGAAATTCTCCCAAGTATTATAATGCTCTTTTAAAGAAGACTCTGCAATTTTAAGTAAATTTGTTTGGTGAAAATATGTAAATTAATAGTAATGAAGATTCTGATGTTCATTCTGTTCTTTTGACCATCACAGATCAAAGAACACCTTGCTAAGGGGCAACGAATGCTGGCAGGTGATGGAATGTCCCAGGTGACCAAGACACTGTTGGATTTAACTCAGAGGAAAAATTTCTATGCAGGTGATCTTCTGATGTCTGTGGAAATTCTCAGAAATGTGACAGACACGTTTAAAAGGGCAAGTTACATCCCTGCATCTGATGGAGTCCAGGTAAGGAGAGACAGTCCCCTGAAGGAAAAGACTAGTGAAGATGCAATCGGTTTTGGTCCTGAGAAGCCACTTTTGCAGCTGCTTTGGAGCCATTCTGGCCTGCAGGGAGAGAGTGCTCATTGCTGCAGGAGACGTATTCAGGTTGTGCTTAGTGTGAGCTCTGGAAATGACCTCAATTCCCTTAGTTATTGTACACCTCAGTGTCCTCAACCATAAAATGCACATAATACATACACCTCAAGGAGATACTGAATGAGAATGTGTGTAAAGTGTTTTGAGCCCTGAGATAAAAGGCACTATAGCAAATTCAAGGTTGTATCATGGATATTTTATTCCCACATTTAATATCACCATCTTGCCATAGGAGACTATTAAAAGTACATTAAACGTAATGAAAGCACATTAACTATAACATGCAAAGAAGACACAGTTTAAGTTTTGTTTGGGGTTTTGCTAGTTGAAGGGGGAAGGCCATATTCAATTTCATGGAACCATGGCCTGAAAATCTCAAGCAAACAGAGAATTGTTCTAGATAGGAAAATAAGAAATTCAATAACTCCTCACAGCATGTTTTTCTTGTCATGGAAGACTTCTAGAGCAACCTCGTTTATTTCCATAATAAAGTTTAAGTACTCACCCAATTTCAGTACTGCCTTTGCCATTAAAACAAAGCTCCTTGAATGGCAAACAAAACACATTTAATCCAGCTCCTGTTTGCACTTCAGATTAACTCTTTTTGTGCTGTAGGCTAAAATATACTCCTGCCAAGAATGCTGAGTTGATTTCTGCATTTCCAGCATAATGTTCTTTCTCTATCTCTGCATAAAGTTCATTAAAATAAAAATTTGGCAAAACTCCCAGAGTAGGTAGTTTTCTTTCAGCCTACTCTTCATTTGGGAATTTTATTTGCATTACATTTGGGGAATGCAGAGGGTGTTTTTTTGTTTTGTTTTGTTTTGTTGGTTGGTTTTGCTTTGTTTTGTTTTAATCAGCTATTGAGGGAAAGAGGGAAAGAAGAGTTTTTGAAGTCATGGAATCCTTATAAATGATATTGATGCCCTGATTTGTATAGAGGTACATATTTTACTTAAATTATATGCATATACTGCTGAAAGTAACTGCCATGAGAATTATTGGTGCTATTTTATATCATATCACCAGTGTCCAGGAAAACAGTTTTAATTGTAAAAATATGTGGAATGGAAGATTACCTTCATTTGAGCATTTCAAACACTTTTTTTTTTTGCAAAGAATGAAACAGTCTTCCAATTAAAAAAACTTAGTAAAGTAAGGCAAGTAGATCTTTTCCCTGTAGTTCTAAAATACTTCTATCCATTAGAATTTATATTAAAAAATAATGTCTGAAGACCTTTACACAAAATAGAAGTTGTAATTTCAAAAGACTTCAGACACTTATGTTCATAATTGAAACATAGGCAAATGCTTAATCAAATAATCTCTAGGGCCTCCTTTAACCCTCAAGAGTGTAGGGCTTTAAGATTTTTAGACACTGAAACTGAAGAAATTAAGATTACCAGGTTATATTGGGAACATATTTTGATTGAGCTACTCATTAGAATGCTTTGACTCAGTGAACAATTAGTTTAGTCATGGACATTAGCTGGCTTGACTTAAATAGAGCAGTTTGGCTGATTATTTTGTTGTCATTTTGGCATAGCCAGAAATAAGTCCCTCCATTTCCATCCCACGCTCTCATTAATCCTCGACATTATACAAGATTCTTAGCACGTTGGTGTCCTAGTCATCCCTTCACAAACAGCACTGGATTTGTCTACCACATTGTCTTTTCTGGTGTCTTTTCAGGCCCCTGGAATGCTCTCCTCCTCTTCTGGAATCCCTTCTTTTTCCATATCTGTCTGTCAAAATCTTAGCCTGGATCTAGCAAGTCTTTCTGAATCCCAGATCAGCAAACCACAAACTCCATCTGAAAATGATTTCTCTTTTCTGAAATCTCAGACAGCTTTGCACCTCTTTTATTCTACTTCTTACCATTTCACAGAAATCCTTTATACATATTTATTGTCTTTGATTGATTATAATCTCTAGTTTATCGCCTTACTCAACATCACCTGTACCTTACTTAAACTTCAGTGTTCTGTTTCCAAGGGCTCTGGGCACTTTTGATTAGCTAGCACTTCAGATTAATATGACAAAACTAATTATCTTGAATTACAAGTGTTCTTGCATATTCTACTTCTCTTTGTAGACATAGCAGTCTTACGCTGAAATTGTGATGTTATCTTGACTTTTCCTTCTTTTCTTTTTTTATAGGATATGCCTACACAGTGTCTCTTCTATTCCTTTCTCTTTTCCCACTTCTTTTATCCTAATTTAGTCTTTAATTACTTCAGCCTGCATTATTTCCATGGCTTCTTTCCTTTCATTCTCCCTCAGATCTTTACCTACATCTCTGTTCATCTTGTACCTCACAGTCCTATTAGTTATCTAAAACAGCTCTGATTATTTCAGTCGTTAGATCACAAACTTTCATCAGAGCTTGAAGACCTCCTGAATGACAACCCAAAGTCTTTATGTTGTCTTCTAGTACAATCCACAGTATGTTAGTTACCTACCTTTATAGTCAAATGCATGAATTACTCTTCCTTTTCACAGACTTGTGCCAAATTAACCACTACCCACTTCTTAAATGCACTGTGTGTTCTTAACCCTTGATCTTTGCCTCTTCTATGCTTTGAGACTGGCTTGGTCTGTCTCAGTTGTCTAAAGTAATTTTTTGGTACTCTGGGCCTCTCAATTCTCATAGCCCTTTCTCTCCTGCATCTCTTTATATCTCATATTATTGGCACTCACTCTAAATCTTGGAAAAGAAGACATTTTTCTGATCCGTCTTTGGATCCCAGCCAAGCTCTAGGACACCCCCCTCCTCAAACAAGATTTTGCATAGAACTGTAACAACAAAATTAGTAATTACGTAGGTAATACATGCTTTTTTTCAACCTTTTTTTTTAAGCGGGAAGTGAGCAAAAACCAAAGAAAGGTTAAGCAAAACTATGTAAAGAAAATACATTCTTTTCAATGTAATTAAGAGCCAGGTATTTTAGTTAAAATGCCTAGGAATGCTGGGTTCACCATAAGATTGATTTGATGCATTGATGAAAATGAGGTAGAATAGCTACAACCTGTTACAGTTGGGGAAAAAATAAGTTGTTTCTATGTCTTGGAATTATGAATCATAGTAATAGTTTTATTTTTGGAAACTGGTAGAAAAGATATTCCAAAAGTCTTTTCCCTCCATACATTCTTTTCCAAACCCTGGCGCTTTGCCATATCTTTGTCTTACTATGTTAGTCCTCTATATAGTTTGTCCTTCCTGTTTCCAATTCTGATGCAAGTTTCTTCCAAAACCAGCTCAAAACTCCTTTCTAGTCAAAAGTCTTCTCATCAAATCCCAAGCAAAATTCAAATGTTTCCCAATTGTTTGGCCTTTTGAAACCTTGTAAATATCTCTACTTATAGTATATCTCTCAGATAACATTGTGACAGTTCTCATAATATTCTAATTATTTGTTTCCAGGGCTTTTTCAGCAATAGAGTTTAAGCTTGTTGAAAGACTATTATATCTTGAAGCATAGTAGATGTTCCAATATTTGTTGAAGGGATTAAAAAGTGAGTAACAGTAATTTGGGGAAATTTACATTGTTCACACACACAGACACACACGCACACAACTCAGAACATCCAATTTAGAGAGAGGAAAAAAAGCGGAAAACATGTCCATTAACTTATTTTTTAGCACCAGTGAAAATTTGTCTTGAGTCTCATTTTATCAGTAGAGGATTGAGCTTGCAGTGCACACACTGGAGCTTTAAGACTTGACAGAATTAAATCAGACATATACAAGTTGAAATTCCAACTTGTCTAATAACTATCTTGGTGTCTTCAAACACATTGCTTAATATTTCTCTACCTCATTTATTCATATCAAAATAAGAAATAAAGAAGAAATAGTAGTATGGACTATTCTCATTATTCATGGTAGTTATATTGTATAAGTTTGCAGCAAACACTGAATCAATGAATAATGAACCATTTACTCCTAAGGAAAATATAAGATGAGGCTCCTTTGAGAATCTGTTTATACCATTTTCATCAACCAATTAATACATGACCTTGTTTTATGTGTGTTACTGTTAAAGGACATCATTTTTTAAATGTTCAGTTATTTTTGAGAGGGAGAGAGAGAGTGACAGAGAGAGAGAGAGTGGAGGAGAGGGTAGAGAGGAGGACAGAGGAAGATCTGAAGCAGGCTCTGAGCTGACAGCAGAGAGTCCAATATAGGGCTCAAACTCACGAACTGCAAGATCATGACCTGAGTCAAAGTTGAATGCTTAACTGGGCCACCCAGGCACCCTAAGAGACATCATTTTGAATTATTAATCATTAAAATTGAACTCACAGCCAAGAAACTATAACTCATGCCAGAAAAAGTTTTCCCAATACATACATTTTCTCTGTAAGGCACATAATGGTTTTTTTGAGTTTAAGAATACTAGATAGTCCTTCAGCACTGTGCTGGGGAACATTTAAAACCATGAAATCACCAACAAAAAGCATTAAAAAAATGAAACAAACAAACAAAAGCTAACCTGGGCATTAAATTGGCCATGAATAGGAACTTGTTTATAGTATGTGAGCTGAAACAAAAAGTCAGAACATCACCATGTTTGACTTCAGCTGTGTACATGTGCATTGGGTGACCCGAATTTTCCCCACCTCTCTACATGTCTGTGAATGACCATAAAAGCATTATGAGTTTTGATTTGGGGGTTACAGATAAATTTTAACAAGTAATTGATTTGCAAATATGGAATCCATGAAAAAAGAAGATTGACAATAACTGTTTTCCATGGTTGTTGTGAAACTTAGAAATAATACATGTTAAATACATAATAATCCATGCAAAATAATATTTGTGACTTTTCCAGCAGAGTACATAGGTACTCCATAATTCCATTATTGCTAGTATTATAACTCTTAACATAAAAGTAAAAGATGGACCTTGTTCTCAAGTCACTTACAATATCATGGAATGGGGGAAAAAACCTTTATGAATGAGAGTAGTCTATGGTAATCAGGAGAGATGTGAGTACAGTATGTTTCACTTATAGGAATTCTAGAAACATAAAGATCTGGGGTGCAACAGTAAGAAAAGAATTTGTGGAGGATTTAAGACTTGTGATGGAATCTGGAGAAATAAGCTTAGCACAGAGACAGTCATTAAACTGTGTAACTAAAGGCATAGAAATGATATGAGCATGGCATGTTCAAAAGACCAAGGATTGTAGAAAATAAAATGCATGTTGGAAAATGCAATCATAAAGACAGAAGAGTCAAGGCCACCAAAGTGTTTGGACTTGATTCTCTATAAACACTCACTAAATGTAATTGGTATTTTTGGAAAGATCTTGCAGAGGTAGATAATGTGGATTAGTTAAGTTGAGGAAGATCAGGGGAAAATACCCCGTGGAGAGGCTACAGCAGTGATCTAAAGGTGAGGAAAGTGTGCTTTAATGACAGTGGATCAGAAAAGGATAAGTAGTCTTAGTGGAAAGAAATGGAGGCCCTAGAGATAGTTTATATTTGGGGAATAAATAAGGAAAATATTGGAAAGAATGGAGGTATCCACAAAAACTCATCATGTACTGTGTTTCTCAAACTCACTGAAAGCATGGACAGATCTCCATCCAGACATCTTTCTGTTTCCTGACAAAATTTCTGTTGATCTAACTCAAGTGTTTTGTAAATTCTTTTGACTGTGACCCACTGTGGGACACAGTTTACTTCCATATATAATTGAAAACCAGAGGTTTACAAAATAATATTTACCTTTAGTGTGTGTGCTGCACTAACTGTTATGAAAAGTTGATCACAACCCTCTATCAGGTCACCACTTACTGTCTGAAAATCATTTGTTTATCTAACCCATTTCCTAGGGTTGAGATTAAACAGAAAGCTCAAACCTCAGTTTCCAGTCTCTTTCTTAAATGCAAACCATATTCTAGATAAAGCTTTCAGAGTTAAGTGACCAAGGAATTAAATTGAAAGCACAGTTAGTGATTTCAGATAAGGCAAGCATCTTCTCTTCTAAAACTCTTGATTAGGGGTGCCTGGGCGGCTCAGTTGGTTAAACGGCCGACTTTGGCTCAGGTCATGATCTCGCGGTTCCTGGATTCAAGCCCCACATTGGACTCTGTGCTGACAGCTCAGAGCCTGGGGCCTGTTTCGGATTCTGTGTCTCCCTCTGTCTCGGCCCCTCCCCGGCTTGTGCTCTGTCTCTCTGTCTCAAATATAAATAAACATTAAAAAATTTTTTTTAAACTCTTGATGAGCAAACATATATGCTATACTGTTGATCAACTGTGGCAGGTCACCCAGTGAGAATCTTGGGCATTGTTTCTCCTGTGGTTTCAGTGTGAGACAATTTTGCCTTTTGCATACAAAAGACTAGTTTGATAAATGTGGAAGCAACTATTACTATGATAATATAATGTACTGATAAGCCTCATCTGTGCAAATAATCTAATTCTTCTGACTAAATAAGATCTACTAAGGACCGTTAGAGTTGAAATCATGATATAACTTTAGCATTTAAGTTATTCAAGACTTGAATTCCTTTGCTTACAGAACATTGTGCAGCCATAAACATTAATAGTTTCCTTGAACGTAAGTAGGCGAGTTAGGGAAGGTATTAGAGTGTGATGATTAAGAGTGCTTGCCCTGGAGGCAGAATCCTGGACCTCAGGTCACAGCTCTAATGCTTATAAGCTATAGGATACTAGACAAGTTACTTGACCTCTATGACTCAATTTTCTTTTCCATCATATGGAGTAATAGCATGTACCTCGTAGTTAAATTATATATGTAAAACTTACATAGTACATGGCACACAGTAAAAGTTCAAGGAATGTAGCTACCCTTATTATCTGAGAAGGTGAAATTCTGATGGAGCAAAAACCTGAAGCATCTCTGAATTACAGGTACAAGCTGCCAATGCACATGTGTACTTTGGTATCTCTCTTGCAAAGAAAGGAAGGTCAGATGTTTCTCATGGCACCACCTCAGGAAGTATGGGTACTTTTTAATCCCTTATTACAGAGGAGAAGGGCAGAAAATGTGTCAAGGAAAATAGTCAGAAAAGAAGCATTAGTCTTTAAGGTCAACATTGCAAGGCCATTTGAAAGATAGACCGCAGGTGGACATAGAGAATGACTTTCATCAGTAACCAGGATTTCTAGCCCAGTGGGAACCAAGTTGTGAACAGGACCACAACTCCAGCTGGCTGTCACTCCAAGACATAAATGGCTACTATTTTCCATCTTAACAGCCTGAGAGGATATCCTATGGTGTGTGGCAAAGGGAGCCCTGTACAACTAACAGCTCTTTCTAGGTAGTATTTAAACCTTGCCCTTATTATAAAGGTGAAAATAAGAAATTCAACACCAAATAATTTCCTTAAATGGGTGAGATATTAAGCAATAACTCTTGCTCTGCAAGTCAATGTGATTCATCCTACCAAGAACAAACTTTGGAAGATGGCTGCTGGCTGAGGGAAACTCAGCATCTCCACAGGAGAGTGCAAGTGTATGCAACAATCAGGTGGGAAGAGGAAGGGAGGCAAACAAGTCTTGAGAGTATGTGTGATACTGCCTATTTACTAGTAAATGCCATGTAATGAAATAAATGATTTTGGTTGAGTTTAAAAAACACAATAAAGTATCTGATAAATAGTTTTATCCAATCAGAATTTGTCATTATTTCCTTTGGAGTTAAGAAAATACCGAGATATGCATTAGCACAATATACAGGCAATTTTCTTCTTTTTTCTTTTTTTCTTCTTAAATAGATTATTGTCAAGTTGGTTTCCATATAACACCCAGTGCTCATCCCAACAAGTGCTCTCCTCCATGCCCATTGACCCCCTTCCCCTCTCCCTAACACCCATCAGCCCTCAGTTTGTTCTCAGCATTCAAGAATCTCTCATGGTTTGCCTCGCTCCCTCTCCCCAACTACTTTTCCCTTTCTTCCCCATGGTCCCCGGTTAAGTTCCTCCTAATCCACCTATATGTGCAAGCATATGGTATCTGTCTGACTTATTTCGCTTAGCATAACACCCTCAAGTTCCATCCATGTTGCTACACATGGCCATATTTCATTCTTTCTCATTGCCATGTAGTATTCCATTGTACAGATAAACCACATCTTCTTGACCCATTCGTCCATTGATGGACACTTAGGCTTTTTCCATGTTTTGGCTTTTGTTGAGAGTGCTGCTATGAACATTGGGGTACATGTGCCCCTATGCATCAGCACTTCTGTATCCCTTGGGTAAATTCCTAGCAGTGCTATTGCTGGGTCATAGGGGAATTCTATTGTTACTTTTTTGAGGAACCTCCACACTGTTTTCCAGAGGGGCTGCACTAGTTTACATTCCCACCAACAGTGTAGGAGGGCGCCTGTTTCTCCACATCCTCGCCAGCATCTAGAGTCTCCTTATTTGTTCATTTTAGTCGCTCTGACTGGCATGAGGTGGTATCTCAGTGTGGTTTTGATTTGTATTTCTCTGATGCGGAGGGACTCTGAGCATCGTTTCATGTGTCTGTTGGCCATCTGAATGTCCTCTTTGAAGAAGTGTCTGTTTATGTCTTCTGCCCATTTTTTCACTGGGTTGTTTGTTTTTTGGGTGTGGAGTTTGGTGAGTTCCTTATAGATTTTGGATACTAGTCCTTTATTTGACATGTCATTTACAACTATCTTTTCCCATTCCATCAGTTGCCTATTAGTTTTATTGATTGTTTCCTCTGCCGTGGATAAGCTTTTCATCTTGATGATGTCCCAAGAGTTCATTTCTGTTCTTGATTCCCTTGCCTTTGGGGATGTGTCAAGTAAGAAATTGCTGCGGTTGAGGTCAAGAAGGTTGTTTCCTTCTTTCTCCTCTAAGGTTTTGATGGTTTCCTGTCTCACATTCAGGTCCTTTATCCACTTTGAGATTACTTTTTGTATGGTGTGAGAAAATGATCTAGTTTCNAAAGTCTGGGATGGTGATGCCTCCCATTTTGGTTTTCTTCTTCAATCTTACTTAACTATTCGGGGTCTTTTGTGGGTTCCATACAAATTTTAGGATGGTTTTTTCTAGTTTTGAGAAGAATGCTGGTGCAATTTTGATTGGGATTGCATTGAATGTGTAGATTGCTTTGGGTAGTAATGACATTTTAACAATATTTATTCTTCCGATCCATGAGCATGGAATGTTTTTCCATTTCTTTGTGTCTTCTTCAATTTCCTTCATAAATTTTCTATAGTTTTTATCATACAGATCTCTTATATCTTTGGTTAGGTTTATTCCTCGGTATTTTATGTTTCTTTTTGTGCAGTTGTGAACGGGATCAGTTTCTTGATTTCTCTTTCTGTTGCTTCATTGTTGGTGTATAAAAATGCAACCAACTTCTCTACATTGATTTTGTACCCTGTGACTTTGCTGAATTCATGGATCAGTTCTAGTAGGCTTCTAGTAGGCTGTTGGGTTTTCTATGCAGAGTATCCTGTCATCTGTGAAAAGTGAAAGTTTGACTTCTTCTCTACCAATTATGATGCCTTTTATTTCCTTTTGTTGTCTGATGGCTGATGCTAGGACTTCCAGCACTATGTTAAACAACAGTGGTGAGAGTGGACATCCCTGTCATGTTCCTGATTTCAGGAGGAAAGCTCCCAGTTTTCCCTCATTAAGGATGATGTTAGCTGAGGGCATCTCATAGATGGATTTTATGATGTTTAAGTAAGCTCCTTCTATCCTGACTTTCTCGAGGGTCTTTATTAAGAAGGTATGCTGTATTTTGTCCACTGCTTTTTCTGCATCTTTTGACAGGATCATATGGTTTTTATCTTTTCTTTTGTTAATGTGATGTATCACATTGATTGATTTGCGAATATTGAACCAGCCCTGTAACCCAGGAATGAATCCCACTTGATTATGGTGGATAACTCTTTTTATGTGCTGTTGAATTCGATTTGCAAGTATCTTGTTGAGGATTTTTGCATCCATATTCATCAAGGATATTGGCCTATAGTTCTCTTTCTTTGCTGGGTCTCTGTCTGGCTTGGGAATTAAAAGCGATGCTGGTTTCATAGAATGAGTCCAGAAGTTTTCCTTCAATTTCTGATTTTTGGAGTATCTTAAGAAGAATGGGTATTAATTCTGTTTTAAATGTCTGGTAGAATTCCCCAGGGAAGCCATCTGGCCCAGACCTCTTATTTGTTGGGAGATTTTTGATAACTGATTAAATTTCTTCCCTAGTTATGGGTCTGTTCAGATTTTCTATCTCTTCCTGTGTGAATTTTGGTAGTGAGTATGTGTTTAGGAATTTCTCCATTTCTTCTAAGTTGTCCAGTTTGTTGGCATATAATTTTTCATAGTATTCTCTGATAATTGCTTGTATTTCTGAGGGGTTGGTTGTAATAAGTCCTTTTTCATTCATGATTTTGTATAATTGGGTGCTCTCTCTTTTCTTTTTGAGAAGCCTGGCTAGAGGTTTGTCAATTTTGTTTATTTTTTTGAAAAACCAACTCTTGGTTTCATTGATCTGTTCAGCTGTCTTTTTGGATTCTATATTTATTTCTGCCCTGATTTTTATTATTTCTCTTCTCCTGCTGGGGTTGGGGTGCTCTTGTTGCTCTCCTTCTAGTTCCTTTAGGTGCGCTGTTAGATTTTGTACTTGTGCTTTTTCTAATTTCTTGAAATAGGCCTGGAGTGCAATGTGCTTTTCTCTTAGGACTGCCTTTGCCACATCCCATAGAGTTTGGATTGTTGTATTTTCATTTTCATTTGTTTCCATATATTTTTAAATTTCTTCTCTAATTGCCTG
>NW_027530514.1:3487658-3519740 GCF_008692635.1 Crocuta crocuta | reverse complement strand
ATGGAATGTTTTTCCATTTCTTTGTGTCTTCTTCAATTTCCTTCATAAATTTTCTATAGTTTTTATCATACAGATCTCTTATATCTTTGGTTAGGTTTATTCCTCGGTATTTTATGTTTCTTTTTGTGCAGTTGTGAACGGGATCAGTTTCTTGATTTCTCTTTCTGTTGCTTCATTGTTGGTGTATAAAAATGCAACCAACTTCTCTACATTGATTTTGTACCCTGTGACTTTGCTGAATTCATGGATCAGTTCTAGTAGGCTTCTAGTAGGCTGTTGGGTTTTCTATGCAGAGTATCCTGTCATCTGTGAAAAGTGAAAGTTTGACTTCTTCTCTACCAATTATGATGCCTTTTATTTCCTTTTGTTGTCTGATGGCTGATGCTAGGACTTCCAGCACTATGTTAAACAACAGTGGTGAGAGTGGACATCCCTGTCATGTTCCTGATTTCAGGAGGAAAGCTCCCAGTTTTCCCTCATTAAGGATGATGTTAGCTGAGGGCATCTCATAGATGGATTTTATGATGTTTAAGTAAGCTCCTTCTATCCTGACTTTCTCGAGGGTCTTTATTAAGAAGGTATGCTGTATTTTGTCCACTGCTTTTTCTGCATCTTTTGACAGGATCATATGGTTTTTATCTTTTCTTTTGTTAATGTGATGTATCACATTGATTGATTTGCGAATATTGAACCAGCCCTGTAACCCAGGAATGAATCCCACTTGATTATGGTGGATAATTCTTTTTATGTGCTGTTGAATTCGATTTGCAAGTATCTTGTTGAGGATTTTTGCATCCATATTCATCAAGGATATTGGCCTATAGTTCTCTTTCTTTGCTGGGTCTCTGTCTGGCTTGGGAATTAAAAGCGATGCTGGTTTCATAGAATGAGTCCAGAAGTTTTCCTTCAATTTCTGATTTTTGGAGTATCTTAAGAAGAATGGGTATTAATTCTGTTTTAAATGTCTGGTAGAATTCCCCAGGGAAGCCATCTGGCCCAGACCTCTTATTTGTTGGGAGATTTTTGATAACTGATTAAATTTCTTCCCTAGTTATGGGTCTGTTCAGATTTTCTATCTCTTCCTGTGTGAATTTTGGTAGTGAGTATGTGTTTAGGAATTTCTCCATTTCTTCTAAGTTGTCCAGTTTGTTGGCATATAATTTTTCATAGTATTCTCTGATAATTGCTTGTATTTCTGAGGGGTTGGTTGTAATAAGTCCTTTTTCATTCATGATTTTGTATAATTGGGTGCTCTCTCTTTTCTTTTTGAGAAGCCTGGCTAGAGGTTTGTCAATTTTGTTTATTTTTTTGAAAAACCAACTCTTGGTTTCATTGATCTGTTCAGCTGTCTTTTTGGATTCTATATTTATTTCTGCCCTGATTTTTATTATTTCTCTTCTCCTGCTGGGGTTGGGGTGCTCTTGTTGCTCTCCTTCTAGTTCCTTTAGTTGCGCTGTTAGATTTTGTTATTGTGCTTTTTCTAATTTCTTGAAATAGGCCTGGAGTGCAATGTGCTTTTCTCTTAGGACTGCCTTTGCCACATCCCATAGAGTTTGGATTGTTGTATTTTCATTTTCATTTGTTTCCATATATTTTTAAATTTCTTCTCTAATTGCCTGTTTGGCCCATTCGTTTTTTAGTAGGGTGTTCTTTAACCTCCATGTTTTTGGAGGTTTTCCAGACTTCTTCCTGTGGTTGATTTCAAGTTTCATAGCATTGTGGTCTGAAAGTGTGCATGGTATGATATCAGTTCTTTTATATTTATTGAAGCCTGCTTTATGTCCCAGTATGTGAACTATCTTGAAGAATGTGCCATGCGCGCTTGAGAAGAAACTGAATTCCATGACCTCAGGATGTAGAGTTCTAAATGTATCTGTCAAATCCATCTGGTCCAATGTGTCATTCAAGGCCATTGTTTCTTCAGTGATTTCTTCACTTCGGTGATTTTCTGTCTAGTTGATCTATCCATTGCTGTAAGAATCTATCCAACATTCTTATCCATAAGATTGTTTCTGTTTGTGATTAATTGTTTTATGTATTTGGGTGCTGCCGTATTCAGTGCATAGACATTTATAATTGTTAGCTCTCCCTGATGGATAGACCCTGTAATTATTATATAATGCCCTTCTTCATCCCTTGTTACTGCCTTTACTTTAAAGTCCAGTTTGTCTGATATAAGTATAGTTACTCCAGCTTTCTTTTGACTTCCAGTAGCATGATAGGTATTTCTCCATCCCCTCACTTTCAATCTGAAGGTGTCCTCAGGTCTAAAATGAGTTTTCTGTAGACAGCAAATAGATAGATTTTGTTTTTTTATCCATTCTGCTACCCAGCGTGTTTTGATTGGAGCATGTAGTCCATTTACATTGTGTTATTATTGAGAAATATGGGTTTAGAGTCATTGTGTTCTTTGTAGGATTCATGCTTGTGGTGGTGTCTCTGGTACCTTGTGTTCCTTGCAACATTTCCCTCATAAAGTCCCCCTCAGTAATTCCTGTAGGGCTGGTTTAGTGGTGACAAATTCTTTTAATTTTTGTTTATTTGGAAAGACTTTTATCTCTCCTATTCTGAATGAAGGCTTGCTGGATACAGGATTCTTGGCTGCATATTTTTTCTGTTCATCACATTGAAGATTTTCTGCCATTCCTTTCTGGCCTGCCAAGTTTCAGTAGATAGGTCTGTCACCACTCTGATAGGTTTCCCTTTGCATGTTGGGGCCCTTTTATCCCTAGCTGCTTTCAGAATTCTCTCTTTGTCCTTATATATTGTTAGTTTCACTATGACATGTCGTGTAGAAAGTCACTTCAAGTTACATCTGAGGGGAGTTCTCTGTGCCTCTTGGATTTCAGTGTCTGTTTCCTTCCCCATATTGGGGAAATTCTCAGCTATAATTTGTTCAAGGATATACAGGCAATTTCTTATTGTGATTCCAGTTATTCTCAAAGATTTTTCTTTTAAAAATTATTGGGGAATGTATTAGGTTTCTAGGACTGCCATAACAAATACCACAGACTGGGAGGATTAAGCAATAGAATTTTATTTTCTTATAGTTCGTAGACTGGAAATCTGGATCAAGTGATAGGCATGTTTGGTTTCTCCTGAGGCCTGTCTCCTCACATATTGCTGCCTTCTCACTGTGTCCTCATAGAGCCTTTCCTCTGTGTGTGCATGCTCCTAATATCTCTGTGTCCTGATTTCCTCTTCTTTTAAGGAGTCTCATCAGATTCGATTAAGGTCCACCCCAGCAGCCTCATTATAACTTAATTACCACTTTAAATGTTCTGTCTCTAAATATAAACACATTTTGAGGCACTGAGGGAGATTAGAACATCAACATACAGATCTGGGGTGGACATGATCAGCCCATAATGGGGAATCTTAAAGGACTCTAAGAATTTCCCTTTAGCAAAGGCATGTGCCAGGATCTTAGATGGCAACAGAACCTACTATGGTGGCTACTTATAGAGTTGCCAGGGTTAAACTCATGATGTTGCATGCATCTTGAACACGCTCATCTTTTGATGTATTAGCCAGGCCTGCCCAGACTTGGGTAATAAATGATTATGTAATTCCTTGTTAAGAAACAGCCCCTGTCTGGATCTGAGGATGATTTTTCCACACTGAGTTATGTTTGTATAATTTTGGCTCCTCTACAAGGCTACTGCTGATTAATAATACTTAGCATATTTTATCATATTCGTATCACTAACTTTTTCACCTTTCCTATTTATAAAGTTTATTTATTTGGTGGGGGGAGTGGCAGAGAGAGAGGAAGAGAGAGAAGAGAGAGAATCTGACAGCGTGAAGCCCAGTGCAGGGCTCCATCCCACCAACTGTGAGATCATGACCTGAGCTGAAACCATGAGTCATATGCTTAACCAACTGAGCCACCCAGGAGCCCCTTACCTATCTTTTTAAACAAGGATCCTAGAGTAGTGCCAATCTCATGCCTGAAAGCACTGAAATTTGGATGGATTCTTTCCACTTAGCATCTCTCATCCACTGCACCTCAAAGCATACCCTCTCTGCTACCTCTTGCTAGAGCACTTGATCCTAAACTTGGCCCAGAAAGACTGGTAGCATAGTGTTAAAAATTGCCCATCTAAGCTATTCATAAACTCCACAGGTTGAACTGTTTTACGTCATGGCAGAGCAACGAGATTAGTGTGAAAGACAGCCAGTGTTCCTGGAACGATGTTCTGATGTTTTTCAAAATGAGTCAGACTCTCTGTGAGATTTGTGATTTAAAGAAGGAAAAAAAAAAACCAAGGCTTTTTTCCCCCTAAATCTATGAACATCAGGGGATATTTGCTTCAGTAACATGCTGTTGTATTCCTCTAGATCCGGCAGATTGCAGTGGTCAACCTGGGAGAGTTGAGCTCTGCTGGTAGGAGAAGTCTTTTGAATACAGCTTGCCAAGTCAGTTCACCCAGGCTACTGTGGATCCCACTATTGACCTGTTGACCTTGATACCCTAATCCTTTTGACCCCCATTCATCCCCTGGTTTTCCAGTGGCTCAGTTTCTTATCTTATACTTCCTGTATATTTTGGTCCCAGAAACTTCCAGTGGGCTTCTTGAGTTAGAATCTCCTGCCTTCCTGACACCTTGATAGTTTCTCATTGCCAATATTCAGTTTATGTGCTGCATAGGTAAATATGCTACATAAAAGATTTAAACCACAGTTTCGAGACGCTTTGTCCTGATTAGTTGTGTTCTTATGTCTGTTCACCTGTTATAAAAAATAGTTGTAGTTGTCTTGAAAGGTTGTTTAGTTTTTTTAAAAAATACATTAGGACAAACCCAAAATTATTTGTACAATGATGTTACTCAATTTCATTTCTGTATGCTTTTTTGAATAGAAGACTAAGAAGTAGAGTGACAGATCAGAGGAAGTTGGTCACATGTTATCCATGCCTTCACCTATAATCTGGGTGTGTTCATGGTTTTATATATCCCACATGCATATGTCATTGGCTATGTTCACAGAGGCTGAAAAAATACATGAGATGTACTGTACTATACCTTGAATCCTCTTTGGATTTTTACCTATATTAATTGCTTCTTCTGTCTTCTCTAGATTAATCTCCCCAATAGAGTGTCTTCTTTCTGAATTTATTTGATTCTGTCAGTTTTTACTCTTGCTTCTCTTTGTATCTAATTATCTCTCATCTCTCTTACTTAATGCCTCTTCCTTTCTAGTCTGTCACCAGTGTTTTAACCTTGACTTCTTCCCCTTCTGCTCTATTCCTAGTTATATTTTCTTATTTTTTTTATTCCCAGAAGGCTCCAGTTTTCAACTAGAACTGATGATTCACAAATGTTTACATTTTAAATTTCTAAATTGTAGTTAAAACAGCCTGCTAGTCCTCGTCACGTAGATATATTGTAGACTCTTCATACCCAAACTGAACAAAATGAAGCTGACTGTCTTATTTTGCAGCACTGCTATTTCTTCTTTGGTATTTAGCATGGCTAACTGCATTATTCTAAATTGCCTGAACTGGGAGCCAAAGACTGGTAATTGATAATGTACTTTTCCTCTTGTGTAGTCTGTCACCATGTCATACTGCTTCCGTAAACCAAGCTACCATCATCTCTGGCCTCAATAATCAAGACAGACTACTTGTTGACCTTATTTTCCTTCTCACTCTTCTGCACTTTGTTTTCCACTCAGCAATCAAAGTCAGATTTTATATTTCCAATGAACTCATGTAGTAAAACTAGAGCCTGAGATCGGGGTCCCACTTTATCAGACCTTTTGCCTATCTTTTCCATTCTGTGACAATACTCTCCCTCCTCCACCCCATCCAGCCCCCTGTTTAAGACTACTTCAGCTATCATGGCTTTCTGTCTGGTTTTTAAAGCTTACCCAGACTGTCCCCTCTCCCCAGGGAAGCTGTACTTTCTCTTCTCATTTTTCTTGGAGCCCTCTTCCTCAGGTCTTCCCATGGTGACCTCCTTAACATTCTGTTCTCTGCTTAAATGTCACCTCATTAGAAAGGTGTTTTTTGCTGAACATTCAACCCAAAGCAGCCTTGCATAAACACGCACATACTCCTCCGAACCCAGTCACTCTCTAGTCCCATAAGCCTTTTACTTTTGTATCATCACCTGAAATTATCTTGTTTATTTACTTATTTATTGGCTTCCACTACCCACTATAGTGTAAGCTCCATGAGAGTAGGAACCTTCATGTGCCTTGCTTACTATAGTATTCTCAGTACTTAGAACACTGCCAGGTATACAGTAGATGTTCAATAAAAAAATAAGTAGATACTTTCATGTTTCTCAAGTATTTTCCATGTCTTCCCTCACCTTTCCTTTCTCATATCCACTTTAGATCTTCATAACTGCTCTTTTGGGCTATTGAAAAGCTACCCACTGGTGTTCTTTTCCCCCATCTACTTCCTTGTCAAAGCCCCCTGTGCTTTCTGCCTTATATTTGTATAACTCTTTATGTCATTCTTTTGCTGAACAAAGCAGCACTTTATTTTTTTTAAATTTTTTTAATGTTTTATTTATTTCTAGGAGAGAGAGAGAGACAGCGTGAGCAGGGGAGGGTCAGCGAGAGAGGGAGTCACAGACTGAAACAGGCTCCAGGCTCTGAGCTGTCAGTCAGCACAGAGCCCGACGCGGGGCTTGAACCCACGAACCACGAAATCATGACCTAAGCGAAAGTTGGACGCTTAACCGACTAAGCCACCCAGGCGCCCCACAAAGCAGCACTTTAATGACCAAATGCATTCTTCCAGGGGTAGGATAGTGGCAGCTATAGTAGTGGAAAGAGGGTTTGCTATGTTTGCCATAGAGTGCACTGTACTTTTGGAAGGGCAGGCTTCTTCATTGGTTGTTGCTGGATTTAAACCTGAGGACCAGGATCAAATATCCACAGCTGCTTCCTTTCCATTAATTAGGCCCTACAACTTCTCAAAAGTATTTATCTGTGCTTAGGATGGTCCCATGACTTCAGTATGCATTTTAAATAGGAGGAGCTTGATCCCATATTTATTCAAGATAACTAGTTTTTGTAAAAATAAGTGTCACATCTCCTTCCCTGGACATAGTGAGGATTCTGCTTGCATTGATATATGACAGAGGAGGGTGTTGAATGGAAAGGAGGAAGAAAATTAGGTAGAGACTATTTATTTTTTTTTAATTTCTCTCAATGCCTAGCCCATTGTCTTATACACAGTAGGCACACGTTCAATTTGAAATATTTGAGTATATACATTTTTTATGCTTCATGCTGTGCACTGGGGTATAGAGTGAATAAAATAGAAATAATCCCAACTGTATTATAGGCTGGTAGAAGAAAAAGCTCTCAGCTGATCATCATACAAGTATGTCATAATTAAAAATGGTGATATACTTGAAAAGAAGACTACAAGAGCAACTGTAAATCAGCATAATTTTCATATTTTAAGTGGGTGCTATACGACCAGATGGCTGCCTACATTACTATCCTCTCTTTTATGTTAAGGTGAAGTGCAGTTGTTCACCGTTGGGAAAATGCATAGCAGTTTTGCTGAGTCACTCATGCATGGATGTAGTGGTGGAGAGGAGCCAGAGACTCAGACGAATTCACGCTGAATTGAGGAAAACCTACTATTAGGAAAGAAAACAAGAGCCCCTTAGATAATCATTTCCTTTACATCATACTTTTATGGTTGTTTTTTTTTTTCTATAAACCGATTGTTTCCTTTGTCCATGGATTTTTTTTTGCCAAGTTTGAATGATGCAGATATTGGTAAATGAAAAATAAAAATGTTCACTAATTAAAATCAGGAAAAAAAATATGCAGATCTTGTAAACTTAGGGTAGTGGTGGTGATCTGATAAGGCCCTCTTATAGGAATGTAGACATAAAGGACAAGAAAGAGTTATTCAAGTGAAGAACAGGAGGTAGAGCAGTCAAAGAAAGGGAACAGCATTATATAGGTGCAGAGGCTAAATGGAAAAAAGTTTGGGATGCATGAAGAAGTCTGATGAACCTGGAATATAGAGACTGTGAAGACTGTGAGGCAAGATAGCTTAAGGTAGAGTTGGAGCCAGAAAAAGGGACTAGATCATGCATGGCCTTGCAACTACCAGCTTTCTCCAGTTTGGGGAATCAATGGCCTATCCTGTTCTGTGCATCCTTATCCTAATGGCTTGGCTCTGTCTCCTTGTTTAGCCTTTAAGCCTTTTTATGGTCCTCCTATGTTTCTAGTCAGAATCATCAAGATTCCTTAAAACTTTCATTTCTACATTATCAAATCTATTCCTTAGGGCTTGTCTTTGTCTTTCAGTGCCCAAGCATTTTGCTCATAGGTTAAGAGAAGGAGAACACATTTCCTGAAGCTCAGATATCTCCGATCACTAGCTTAACCTACAATTCTGTTCCCACACGGAATTCAGCAAAACCTAAATGCTCAGATGTGCTTCAGCATATTTATAGAAAATTTCATATAGTACATGAGAAATTTGTCAAGCAGAAACCAATCATAAATAAAACAAATAATTATTTACCACTTTCCATAAAATAGACTAGCCTTTTGGTCTCATATGGCCAAATCTAGCACTTGCACTTTGAATGTGGCAGAAACATTTATGTTTTCTCTTTATAGCAGACATTTACTGCACTGATTTTCATAATACATCCTGCAAAGAATAAGTGGAGAGTCATGCTCTTGACTTTTGTGTCCAACAAACATTTGCACAGTGCCCCTCACATAGTAGGTGTCCAATACTGACACCCACCTCCACCCCCGCCAGCAGAGTATGTTTCTTAGGAAAGAGGGTTTTCTCCTAAACAAATGATAGGCCCCGAAGTTCGTGGTGAATAAGCTCTGTGCTCTATATACTTCTTGGAGAGAAAGAGGCTATAAAAGAGAGGAAAGTGCCACTGGTTGTGAAAGTCTATAACAGCATTATGGGTGCATATTCACCATAATGTGGCCATAAATACAAATCATGCCACCAGTCATAAAAAAGATAACATGAAGGGAATAAAATCATAAAGCCACCATATATTGGGCATTTACCATGTGTCAGATACTGTGCTAAGAATTAGCTTCAAGCTTCACAATGGCTCTGGTAGGCAGCTATTATCCTTTCTATCTTATGGGTTAGAGAAAGAAGGCATAGATAGGCAACATTAGCCTAGAACCATGCTCCAAACTCAGAATCGACCAAGAACACTTAATTTTTCAGAACAGTCTAGGCCATAGAGATCAGGGCAGATAAAAACAAAATAAACACAAACCCACTGTCAGATGCCAACTCAGGAGCTGACATAAGTGACCTGACCTGTATGTCACCAAAAGAGAGCGATTACCAGAATTAGCATATTTCCTAAAGAACTTGAGTAAATAGTGCATCTGCTGCCATGGAAGTTGCTTCATACTTTTTTTCAAAAATGCTATCAAGTAGCCTAGAATGTTATGCATCCCCTTTTCAAAAAATACTGTTCTGTTTGATTCTGCTCTGTGAAATGTTTTCTCAGAAATGGAGATGCATTTGCACAAATTGCTTCCCATTCTCTTGGTGTCTCTTATTAGTGGCAGCATGCATTTGTATGAAAGCTGGCAGGGGTTAGGACGCAGACTGTGGTCATGGACCTCAGCACAGCTAACTGGCATGCACAGGGATGAAATCTGCAACTCTTGCCTCATTAGCACCATGTCCCCTACTGAGTTAACCAGCCATAGGCAATTGGAGAACTCTGAAGGTTAATTCTTTCTGCCCATAGGTAGAGTTACAGCTCAATGGACTAAGCCCTTAAAATGTTATCACTTCAACCAGGAAATTTTAAGTGGAAAAAGTGGCTGGTAGTACAAAAAGGTTAAACGAATTGAAAACAGGTCTAAAACAGGCTTGCAGTATTCTCAACAGTTTCATAAAATATTCTGTAACTTTGGCAGAGGTTATGACTTGAAACATGTTTCAACCATGTGATTACCAGGAACTATTAAAATAAATAGCACAAATAGGGCAATTAAATATAGGTACTCACAGCTTCAAAACACAAGAGGAGAGGAAATGAAGCAGCTTTGTTTTTCTTTCAAAAAACACCCAGGTGACTTTATTTGGAATTTGAATAAAGACCTTTTTATTCAAATAGGAAGGAAGGCTGCTAAAGCTAAAAAAAAAATGTCGATTATTTCTCCCTCAAGCGAGTCCTGTCCTGAGCGGATGTATCCGTGTGAGGCAAAGCTCCTGCTAAATTACATACAAAGCAGGCAGAAGAGATGGGCTCTGAGGACACAGCCAAGGGACTGATGTCCGTGTAGCTTAAGATAAATGTCATGACTTCACTTTGCACTTCTTAGGTCTCCTGTCACCGCAAGTCCCTATTCGTTTTCAACAGGCACTCTGGCCTTCCTCTCCTGGTTCCCGTGTTTGGAAGACACAGTGTATGCGGGAGGACAGGAAGGTCTCTCTCTGCTACAGATCCCTCGTGTGTGAAATGGGCACTAATACTGATGAACTGGACAGAGCCCTGGTCTCTGCCCTTGTGTACAAGGGAAATGAAAAATGAGTGCCCAGATGTGCCTATCTGCCCATAAAGGGAAAGCCACAAACTCACTGGGGGTGCTGCTAGACAAGGGAAAGCTGGTAGGTCTTTAGCAGTTAGGCCACAAATGTCACGGCAAGGATTGGGCACTTGAATAGGAACGTGCTATGGTGTCTTGCAATTCTTCCATTTGGCTTGCTGCCGAAAGGTAGAATAAAGAATAATTATTTGAAATAGCCAGGATTTCTTGAGCACTTACCATATGCTACCTACTAGGTACTTGGAAAAGTCCACGTGATCTTTGCAGTGGGGAGTTATAAAAGTTAAAGAAAAATAGCCCAGAAGGGCAGAGCCAGGGTCCAAATGAGGAAGCCTGTCACACGTGTCAGCCTTGCCCACAGTTTGTTCTTCACTACAGTGTTCTTCGAAATAGCAGTGGAATTAACAGTCATGGTTCACAGTCAACTGGATAACTTGTCTAGACATACACAAGGGATTTTCAACTGCCGAAGGAAGAAAACTTACTTGTAAGGAATAATTATCTAATGGTATGACAAAACACAACATAGAGATTATAATGGAAGAAATAATTGTAGGTGCTCAGAACTAATTTACGTATCCTGTTGTCTTCTGAGGTGTATGTGTGAAGTTACATAGAAATTCCTGAAGTGTGGTGCTGAGAAAGGGCCCTCTGAGTTCTTCTAGAATAATATGTTAGGGGCATAAAGCAATATTGCAAAGTGTATATATCTTTCCCACATAATCAGTTCAAATGGATGTTTTTTAAAAGTATATTCTGTCATGTAACATTAAATCCTTTATCTAATTTAATTTACAGAACTTCTTTCAAATAGTTAGCAACCTTCTAGATGAAGAAAACAAGGAAAAGTGGGAAGATGCACAACAGGTAAGATTGGAGCTGTTTCATACCTAAAACAAAGTTGGCTAAAGAAAGCTATAAAAATGTGTGAAGAAATTAATGGTTTGCTGTTCCCAGAACATAAAAGGAGACTTTGATTAGACACTTAGATGTCATCCTAGATTGTATTGTACTAATTTTAGAGAAAATAAGTGATCTCTTTTATCCTAACAATTAATGGAATGAATATTATGAATGTGAACAAACTCTAACAGGTTTGAGTAATTCGTAATGTTGAGGCATCAGTACATAATAACTATATGCCTTACCAACCACTTTCTGTCCTATCTACAGACTATGGGAGAAATAGCAAGTCCAAAAGCATATCTCCAAAACCAAACTGGGGGGTATTGACAAGGAAAATCAGTTGCGTTTACTATAGCACTATGTAGAGTCTGGATCAGACATACAGATGTGCATTTGGATTCAAAGCCAAAAGTTGTAAAAATGAGTTACCATAAGATAATTTGTATTCTGATTTTTTTCTCTTTCTGCCATGCATGATCAGTGTAGCAAGTGACCCTATTGATTTAAATGCCTTTCAAAGCCATTTGTGCTATACTGATTTATGTGTGGTTAATAACACTTTTTTTTCTAAATTAGAAAAAATAAGTGGGTTAGAGGTTAAGAAAGGGTAAATAAACATGTTTTTTAAAAATCCTGTGGAAATTTAATTTGACTGAGTGTTAAAATTCTTTAAGTTTTCTAGTCGAGACTTGTTAATTCCAAAAGAACAACTAATCTTAAAAATAAGAATGTTTACTGAGATTCAAGTGAACCATCTATCCTTTTCTCCCCTTATAATCATCTTCTGGGCCTTCAGGAGCAAAGCATTCCCTTTATTCCTGTTATGATTGGGGCTCTAAAAATAGTCCAGTGTGAGTCTACCTCATTATCAGGTACAAATTCTGTGCTTCCGGCCATAGCAAGAAAAAAAAACCACTCCTTCGTTTAAGACCTTGAAGCCATCTTTTTCTGCTAGTTTGAATTATATATTTGTCCTTGGCTTTCTTCTGGAGGAGAACCTCATTCACTCACTGTAAGGAAATGGTGTCTTTCCCTAGAATACAGCTGCAGAGACTAAGCACATCCTTCCAGAATGCTGGAGACTATTAATTATGGATATATTTAGAACAAATATATAATACCCTTTTTAAAACAAGACTGCAGTTCATCGGATGACATTCTTTATTGTGAGGTCCCAACTTGAACAAATAACGAATGGTAGCACAACTTCTCATCAATGGAAAATCCTAAATTCATAATACATCTATTTACTTGTGATTTTGAATTAGCTATATCCTTATCTTTTATATACTTTTCAGTAGTGATACTCATTAATGACTTTTTAAAGGTAACTATTTGAAGCTTCACAAAAAAACTATTTTGTAGCTTTTACTAAAAGATATTTCTATAAATGCAGCCACGTGGGAAATGAGTTTCGAGGTTGATGGCACAAAGGTTGGACTCCATTTGTCACACATAGTTCATCTGAAATTCACCTGGTAATTGGAGTGACCACTTGCTAGTTAACTGACTTTATTCAAAGAAAGAAAAAGTAAGCTTTTTCTATCTTCATGAAGGTAGTTTTGCAACTTAGAGCAAGCTGCCTGCTGAAGTTACGTTTCTACTCTCCAGTAGAACTGAGACAGAGGCCCTGTCTTCTTTGTTACCACCTCTGTCTCTCTCTGAAAGACATCCTGGGTCTTTAAGCTGGTAAGAGTCTACTAAGCTCTTAAAAAAGATTTGCATACATTTCAAAGAGATGGAGAAAGAACTTCTCAATTATTAGTCTTCAAAAGCAAATGCTTTAAGAAAACGGATGAAGGATGTGGGGCTGGGAGAGGGAGTCTCTCATTTTCAGAAGGAAGAATTAAGCCTCTTATTTTTAATTTGTGTTTACCGTTACATGACACATACTCATATATACCTACACAAAAATAGTAGAAAAACATCTGGTAGTACCAGAAAGCTTGGAGCTGACAGAAATTTCATGCAGATTTTTGGAATGATGATGATGGACTCTTAAATTCATAATCAATGATTGAAAACTAGGTAAGAAAGAATATCACTCCCCAAATCTTTCCAAAATTAAAAAAAAATTTACAGGTATCTATGCCACAAATTTTTAAGTGTCATAACCATTGTTCATGTCTTCAAATATATGTGGATAACTGTACTATGCACCTTCAGTATCTGAATTTTAGCTGGGTACAGGCAACTTTACACACCACACCTGCTATTCACCCTGCCCAATGTGTCTTCCTTCTATTCTGGTCTTCTGGCTCTGACTCTATGTTTTTCTGCTAATCAGGCTGTCTCTTACCCTTCCGCACTAGGCTTTGCAAAGACAAAGCTGCTACAACTCTAATCCACTTAATTTTTTCATGCCTAGAAGTGGCAGTACTGAATGGCTAAAAGAAATGAACCTAACTTCAAAAGATGTTTCTACTCTAATGTGGTTATATAATGCAGGCTGACTTTATAAGCATTATGGGTTACTCATACTAACATTCATATGACTTTTTTTTAAATGGCCTTCACTTCCTACACACTATGAACTATTGCCAGAATTGGATTGTCTTTAAGAGAAAAACTCTGCAGTGTGTGAGGTGGCATAGTGTTGGGTTTGCTAACATTATTATTCATGCCATGGTTATTATAGCTATGGAAGTAAATGTCCCTCCCAAGACTGAATGAACTTAATAGTTTGTAAATATCTTCATGATGACAATAATTGTTTTTCTTCCAATATCTATCATATAGATGCTAAGTAAAAAGTGCAAAAAGCCTCAAAATTTCAGTGTTTGTTCTGTTATATTTAAGTGAGTAAAAGACCCCATCCAAAGTAAAGGCAGGCAATTTCTAGGTATACAATCTGTTAGATATTTTTAGTTTCTTTAGATTTATGGAAGATTAATCACTGCATCGTATCATATCACTGTCAAAGCTCTTGCCGTTTGATACCTGGTATCATTCTCAACTCATGGTTCTAAAACACAGTTGTTGCCAGATGAAGGATTTTCTTCAAATAAAACAGAGCTCATTTGTGACCTCATTATGTAGTTTTGTTATTCCAGTTACCTTCCTACTATAGAGACTTTATTCCTTCTAATCCTTGCTTATTTTTGTAGATTTATCCTGGCTCGATTGAATTAATGCAGGTGATTGAAGATTTTATACACATTGTTGGAATGGGGATGATGGACTTTCAGAATTCATACTTAATGACTGGAAATGTAGGTAAGAAATAAGATTGTTTCCCAAAATCTTACTGAAATAAAAAAAATTGCAAGTATCTGCGCCATACATTCCTAAGTGTAATATCCATTGCTCATACCTTCAGGTATATGTAAGTAATGTGTTATGGATACTTTGTGTATGATTTTTAGATAGAACCAACCACATATACATTATACACATCCAGACACACATTTGCATGGAGTCATATATAGTGTTTACCTTGTGTTCATCTGTACATGTATACATAAAGGAGATCATGTGCTCCTTTTTTCCATTTGTCAAATATTCATTGCTATCCAACCTAATGTTGAAAATACATAATACATATTGTTGTGTGTCTTTTTTTTAATGAGTCTTCATAATCTTCCATACATTGTTCATGAAGATGCCAGGTTACTATTTAGCTAGCTGTCCCAAGGAAGTACTGAATCAGCATGGGTCTTGGGATGCTTCAAAATACCTGTGAGGTCATGGTCACGGTGCTGGTGGTGCTGGTGCAGTTTTCCTGAGTAACTTCCAGGGCACAGGAGGTCTCTCAGGTCCCTCTGCAGTGGATTCTGTGATGCCAGAGCACATAAAGTGAAGATGTATTTCTTCCTTTAGTTGCTTTTAAAATTGTCCCTAATAGGGAAGAATTACACAGAGAAGCCAAACCTGCACACACTTCCATGGTGTCACAATTACACTGAGCCAACAACCGTTATGATAACCAAATGGCAGATTATTCCTTATAGTAAAAAAAAAAATGGCAAGAGCAAAGAAATAGTCTTCTTAAATATTATACACATTGAGTTGATATAGATTTACAGTTTTCTCATTTCTTTAAAGCTTCCTCTCATAATGTTGCTGTGATTCAGATTTTCTGTTATTTGTCATGCTTTAGTATTCACATAACGACCACTGAGTTATAGAGAATTATGTGTTTAAATAAGTATATCTTACCTCAGATCCTTATTCATGGTATATTTAATCTTTAGTTCTTGGATCAGGAAGATGCCTAACTTGGAGAGGGATTAACTAGAGGAGTTTAACTAGTACAGGACACACACACACACACACACACACACACACACACACACACACATATATGTAAATAAGGATTTTCCTGGTTAACTTTATGCTTGATTTCTTCTGAAGGTACTTAATCCCTACAGGGACTCATGTGATCCTAAAATATCTTCTATCAGGATGACCTCAAATTGTAGTAGATAATAGCTAATTACTGGTAATATTCTTTAGTTGAGAAAGGCCTATGCAATTCCTTAAAGGGGACATTTCTATGCCAATATACCATCTTCATGCAGCATTAAGGCCTTACAGTTAGATTGTGGTTTAATCTACCTTCTGAGTCAGTTTGAGGGCCTAGATTTACCCTCTGAGTAGGGGTTTAGGAGCTTGTGCTGGTTCAGAAATGGAGTGAACTTGTCCTTGCTCTAAGCAATGAGCAATGAGAAGGGGACCAATAATAGTATCTTTGTTGTAGGATAAATTCAGAAATCAGAAAAATCCAAGTTAAATGTCCATTCCCAAAGTGGCTGAGCAAAGAGAAGAAAGATCAACCCTGTAGGAAAAGTGATAGCATATTGGGCTTTGGGTTTTTGGGTACATGGAAGGAAGAACCTAGAGAGATTCTGGTGAGGTTGGTCATTCAGGCTGGAGCCACTCTCCAAAGGGATCCCTGACTTCTGTGGCAAGGGGGGCCCAGGAAGGCTGCTGTGCCAGATTATGTCACAGAAATGTCAAAAATGACATTTGCAAAGTCATTTACAAGGAAAACTAAGGGGAAAACACACAGAGGTATTGTTTCTTTAATTATTTTTTGGTAAATGTTAACATCTAATTCTTAAAGGAATTGCTAATTAAAAGTATCAGATTGATACATGGAATTTGTTCAGTTTGGAAAAAACTATAACAGAAGCAATGCCAATCTCAGAGTCTGATAAACTTAAATTCAGACTTAAAGGACATTGACTACCAGAATGAAATTCTTTATTGTACTAGTATAATTTACCATGAAAACTCAATAAATTACGAACATTTATTATTACTCTTTACCTATCTTTTGACTTATCAAAATTACATATTTGAAAACTTTGTGTATTATTTTTTGCATTAAGATTCTGTTAACTATGTTTGGCTACGTCCCTTACCATCACTAAACTTTAAGAAGTGTATTAAGCATAGTAACCCAAACTAATTAAATACTACAGATAAAGCCAGTATGATCCTATACTGTCCTCAGTCTTGTGTGAGAACAGTGTGATTCGGCTTCCTGATCATTTATGTAGAATTAATTATATTTTTAAAAATGGTTATATCCTGTATGATATTATTATGCTAGCTAAAAGAGATCTTATTTATTATTGATTTCTTCCCAGTACTAGCCCAGAAACTTACTGTAGTTTGATGACTAGAAGGTTATTCTCAATAATATTTTGGAATTTTTCCAAAGTGTATCCATTTATTAGTCAGGTTCTCCAGAGAAACAGAACCACTAAGATATAAGTAGGTATAGAGAAAGAGATTTATTTTGGGGATATTGGCTTATGAAATTATGGAGGCTGAGAAGACCCACCATCTATTGTCTGTAAGTTGGAGGCCACAAAGGCTGATAAGGTAGTAGTTCCAGTCCAAACTTGAAAGTCCAAGAACCAGGAGTACCAATGTCCGAGGGCAGGAGAAGATGGATGCCCCACCTCAAGCAAAGAGCAAATTTGTTCTTTGCCTTTTTTGTTCTATTCAGCTCTCAGGGGATCACATGGTGCCTGCCTGCATTGGTGAAGGAGATCTTCTTTCCTCAGTCTACTGATTCAAATGCTAATCTCTTCCAGTAATATCCTGAGAGACACACCCTGAAATAATGTTCTGCCAATTATCTGGGCATCTGTTAGCCTCATGTTGATACATAAAATTAACCAAACAATCCACAAGTATCAAATTGGATAATATAAATAATAATTACTTATTCTACATATTCTTCATGTTATCCAAGTTGATGCTAGTAGATATAAAATATGATTATACTGTTTTGTCTGATATTTCCAATGTTTTTGGAGGACACATATAGAGAATAATTGACAGTAGCTAATTGTGAAATGGATGACTTGTCATTGATTTATGTTACATCCTAAATCCAAATATTAATTACCCACCATTGAGCTGATTATACTGAGCACACACATATGCACACACACACATGTGCAGTGTACAAACACATGCTCATGTGTGCACACATGAACACACATGTACACACAGCTTGTAAGTAGTAAATAGAGACTAAGTAACTAAGAAAGGTTGCTTATTCCTTATGGACATTTTCTTCAGGGTATGTTGGATTAGGACTACTTAACCCCAAGAGATCATCATGTATTTTTTTTATTTTTTTAAATGTTTTTATTTATTTATTTTTTTGAGAGAGAGAGACAGACAGCGTGAGCAGGGGAGGGTCAGAGAGAGAGGGAGTCACAGACTCTGAAACAGGCTGCAGGCTCTGAGCGGGCTGTCGGCACAGAGCCCGACACAGGGCTCGAACCCGTGAACCGTGAGATCATGACCTGAGCCAAAGTCAGACACTTAACTGACTGAGCCACCCAGGCGCCATTCATCATATCTTTTAAAGAGATTAATTTTTTTTCCCCATAAAGCCCACATGCATAGCCACCTCACTTTTCTGGGATGTAGGTAAGTTCTTGAAGAAAGACAGAGTTGAATAGCCAAAAATAATTATCATAAAGACCATGCAGTGTAATAAGAGAGTTTTAGAACCTTGCTGATAGCCTATTGCATTTCAACTCTGAGTATAGTTTCAGAATTCCCATTTTCTGGTTCCCGGTTTAGGTAAAATGAGTTGGAAGCAGAAACAATGCTGTTAGAGGCACATATGTAGCAAATGTAAAAGCTGAAAGCCTGAAACAATAACGACAAAGCTATACTGAAAGAAAATCGCAGAGTATGGAACTTGTCATACAGGAACAAACAACTCTCAGCTCACCTTTGAGAAGATTAATTTGAAGACTTAGTATAATAATTTAGGTCTAAAATAATGGCTTTTATTCATCAGGATAAAAGTGTCTATCAGCTGCTTAAGATGGAAAGAAAATGGGTGATGTTTCTTGGAAAGATTTTCTTCAAAATTAGTTCCATTGAAAATTTTTGAAGTTTCTTTTTCCTGAAGAATATCCCTACCTATATCAGCTGTTGATAAATGAAATGCTATTATATGGTAAAAATCCATGAATATTTTGGTATAAATATGTGCATGTTTATTTTTGGAGGGAGCAGGTCCATAGCTTCGATCAGTTTCCCAAAGACTTATCATCTTAAAAGTTTAAAACAAAGCTTGAAAAAAATATTCTATGAACAAAGATGTTAAACAAGCTAATACATTTATAAAATAATTGAGCTTAAATAGAATACTTATTTTTTATAATCACATATGAATGTGACATTCAAAATAGACACATGATAATTATAATAAATGAAAGTTAATGAACACTTACTGAAGACTAAAGACTAAGTAGCTTATATAATTACTGAATAAATGAATGAATAAATATGAAAAATTGATATGGTGCACAGGTACTCCAATTAACAATAGGTCTCCATTTGTCACAAAATTGCATTCTAATTATGCTGTTTGGTATAGGTTTTTGTTTCAGTAAAAGATGAGAAGTTTTTTTAAAAATATGATTGTTGTCAATTAGGTCAGGGGATCTATATCTTAATACTATCTAATATGAGTTAAAGTTAGGTTTCTTCAACAAAAATATTCTTTGAAGAGTTGTTTAAACATACTCTTTGTTCTTCCTCTGTAAATATTTTCTCTTAAGTCCCTTGCAGCTCAGTGTTTCCCTTATCACTTCCCTGAAACTACTTTCAGAAAAGCTTTCTGGAAACTCCCAATTGCCAAATGAAATCTTTTCCCATATTTCAACCTTCATCTCCTCTGTGCCTTGCTAACCACTCTCTCTTTCTTGAAACTGTTCATTTTTTTTTACCATTTTTTATGTTTGTTACAGTATAAAATAGAATCAAAGGATAGCAATTAGACTCATGATTCAGAAATATTTAGATATTTTTGGAGGCAGCAACATACAACAAAGAAGGTGAAGCACTGAAAGAGAAAATAAAAAAGTACATTATTTGAGGACAAGCTGTTTGCTGTTCCAAAAGCAGAACAGAATGTATGAGATGTAGAGCGCCTGGGTAGCTTAGCTGGTTAAATGTCCAACTCTTGATTTCAGCAAGTTCATGATCTCACAGCTTGTGAGTTCCAGCCCTGCATCGGGTTCTGCACTAATAACCTGGAATCTGCTTGGGATTCTCTNTGCTTTTAGCCATCATTTTTCCAAAATATCTTCAGATAGCATTTATATTTACTTTATGTATTAGTAAGAATAAACTATTCTTTAGAAGTTAATTGTTTTAGTTTTGGACTGAGAACTTGAATTATATAGGGGACTCTTGGGTGGCTCAGTTATTTAAAAATCCGACTTCAGCTCAGGTCACAATCTCACGGTTCGTAAGTTCAAGTCCCGTGTTGGGCTCTGTGCTGACAGGTCAGAGCCGGGAGCCTGCTTTGGATTCTGTGTCTCCGTCTCTCTCTGCCCCTTGCCTGCACATTCTCTCTCTCTCAAAAATAAATAAGCATCAAAAAAAATTTTTTAAAGAACTTGAATTGTAATCATCAAACTGAATTCAAGGAAGATCAGTGATGTGTTACATGTTGCTAGCCCACTGATTCTATTCAATTAAAATCAAAAGAAAATTATCTCTTACTATAAGCATAACCTTTCCTGTTTATAAATGACTAACCTTCTGGCCTACAAAGGGATTGGTGCCACATAGTGGACATAAAAGAATTACATAAATAAATAAAATGTACTTCAGTATATATCGTATACACCAAATGCACAGAGGTCCCTCACAAGAGATGTTGTGGGTTTTGTTTGTTTGTTTTTAGAGATGTTCTGTTTTAAGGATCTAGAAAGCTTCTCAGAGAAGGAAGCATTTAGTGTAGATTTTGAAGAATGACTGGATTGTTGAAAGTTCAACATGAAAAGAATGAGTGGCAAGGAGATGCTTACATTCTAGGACAGTCTTTTAGCAAAAACAGTATAGAGTTGTCGGAGTTGAGATTGTACTTAGCAGATAAGTAGTTTATTTTGATACAAACACAAATGCATGCAAGTAAAGAAAAATGAAATAAAACTGGATAAGCATGTTGAGACACGGTGTAGGATAGTTCTGAATTCTGAAGACAACAGGAAGCTAACCAAAGCTTGACCCGATGAAAACTTTGCTTGGTAAGACATTATGTTAGAGAAGAAATAGAATTTTTTTTGGTTGAGAAAAACTTTAAACATGGAAACTGGAAAACCTTTTACAATCCATGCAAGAGATAATGAAGACCTGAGTTGGTGGTATTAAGAATAGAAACCAAACTATGGTTATGAATTGAAATTCTGAGGTACAAATGATAATATTTCATAACTTAAGGTGTCAGAAAGAAAGGAGTAATTGAGATTATATTTATCCAGCAGATATTTGAGTGTCTTTCGCATATTAATATTTAGATGCAAGTGTTAACCCTCAAGTGAAAAGAAAATGAAATGTAGTCTTAGGCTTTAGTGGAGACGTCAAATGTATGGTATACATGTGATAACTAGCTGCAGAAAAGTAACAGCTGAAGCCATAAAACTTTCTTTAAATTATCAGGACAGTAATAAGAGAGAAAAGATGTAAGGTGAGGCCTTTATTACAAACAAAAATTTGTAACTACATGTGACGATGGATGCCAAAATATTGTAACTGGATTTATTGTGGTGATCATTTCACAGTATATAAATATCAAATAAACATGTACACCTGAAACTACTACAATGTTTTATGTCAATTATATGTCAATTAAAATTCCTTATATACGGCATTGGAGTGACCTCTAGGATAAATTATTACCTGAAAAAAAAACATTTACATTAATAAACCAGAATAAGAAATATATTTTGTGTTCAAATAAAGTTTAGATGTTATACTAGAAGAAGGTTGATATAAGTTATAGAATAAAAATAAATGTCGAGGGAAGAAAACCATAAAGAATCATAGCAAGTGTCAGAGCAAGAATAGTCAGAGGTAGTAGGTACAAAGATAGGGCAGAATAAGATCAGTGGCCTGTAGTTAGCAGAAGAGAGAATATTTCAAAATGAACTCTAGTTAGTATCAGTTGCTAGTAAAGATCAGAGTATTAAGAATTAAGAACAATCTCATGTGATCGCTGATGATATAACTTAAGTTTTTCAGGAAAAATGCAGACATAATGAACAGGCTCTAAATTTCTGAACTCTTTAGCTGCTTTCAATGGATTACAACCTTGGCATTTTGATACAATTATCTCCAAGGATTTACTTGGCATAGATGGATGTTTATACGCCCACTAACTACTCTCTCACAACTGTTCCTTAAGAACTATTCAAAGTTGACAGTATCAGATAAAAAAGAGAATATTTTTTAGGCTAATAATATCTCAAAATACAGAATGTTATAATTATTAGCTGTAAGGAATTTCAAAAGTTGTCCTTATGTAGAAACCCTAAGAGCTGTGATTCTGGAAAGTATAGTTTCAGTTCTTTCCCAGTAATCCCGTAAGGCCAGTGTCTGGAAAGCATTAAAGTTAAGACATTTTTCTTTGCCAAGCTAAATATCACTGTCTATTCTTGGTTTAGAAATATGAAACACTGGGCTTTACAGAATGAACATTCATACTTGATATTTTTTGAAATTGAATCCAAATTCAATCTGAAGAACAGCATAATACAATTTTGACATCTCTTTTCTTTCTACAATGTTGTCTCATCAACATCACATCTATGTTATTTCTTACACTCACTGGTAAATTTCATCATTTCTTTGGTAGACTATCTTGTATTCAATTGAGAAACCAACCTTCAATCTGATGATGAATTACAAAATAAAGTGGCTTCTCATTTCTAGGCTTATTTTTCTTGCCGTTAGTGCTTAGTTTTGTGGTTCATACATCTCCATCACTTATTTAACTTTCTTTCTTTAAAAGTCAGACACTTGCAGACAGTTGACACCAAGCCTGAGGAAACACAATTCATCATCTTTTTTTTGCTTGTTTGTCTGTAGCATCGGATGTTGGTTCAGTCTGCTAGACTTAAGTCTGAAAGCATCAGATTCTACCTCCACCTTCCTTTTGGCTCTTTACCTCTCTTGCTAGACACGCGAAGCAAGTGATGTATCTTTATGCAGATCACAAAGGAAAAACTAAAAATACTTGGCCTTTTTTTCCACTTATTTTTTCTCTTTTCTTTTTAAAATGGTACTAACATGCTGGCTCCCTTGAGAAAATAAATAGTTCAAACACAGTTTTGAATTATGACTTGGAATGATATGCAGCACTATGTGTTCTTTGATTACTTCTCATTTACTAGAAATTATCTCAGAGTATTTCCTATGATCTGTTAATTCCAAATGGCTGGGGGTGGAGGTGCTGGGGAGGTTTTTGAAAAGGCCATATCAGACCCCTTTAGTAGCAAGTGGGACATACTGCTTAGGGGCTCCCTTCTACCCAACTAAGAACTCTATTTTAGGTGCTCTCTAATGTCATTATAATAGACTGGTAATGATGCACAAATTTATTTGGATTTAAGAGGTCTTAGACATCTATTCAACAAATACATGCCATGTTCTGTTCTATGGTCTCAGAGTTTATCAGGGAACAAATCAGACAACACTCTTGCTCTCACTAAACTTATGTTTTATAGCAGAGACAGATGTCAAACAAGTACCACCTATAATGCCCAGTCGTTATAAGTCATATGAAAATAAATAAAGCAATCCATTATGGTCAAAGCGTAGAGAATGAAGAGGAGAGAGTTATTTTAGGCTGGATGCTCAGGGAAGACCTCTAATCAAAGTAGTGGTATTTGAATATAGACTTGAATGCCTTGAGAGCATGAGACATGGTGATATGTGGGGTCAAATCATTTCAAGCAGAAAGAACAATAAGTACAAGGACTTCATGTATCCATGTGCCTGATACAGTAGAGGCATTAAGGAGGTGGTGGTAGAGCGGCTGAGGCGGTGCAGGGGAAGGAAATTAAGTCAGGAAAGGAGTGGGTATCCCAGCCTATGGAAGGCATATGACTGTAGGTCTGAATGAGATGCAAAACCATTGAAATACGTGGACAGAAACATGACCTGACCATTCTGACTATGGAGTGGATACTAAAAGACCAAGAACACCTGGGTGGCTCAGTTGGCTGAGCATCTGACTCTTGATTTCAGCTCAGGTCCTGATCTCATTGTTCATGTTCATGGAATCAAGCCCTGTCTTGGGCTCTGCACTAACAGTGCACTCAGCCTGCTTGGGATTCTTTCTCTCTCCCTCCCTCTCTCTCCATTCTCTCTCTCTCTCTCCTACTCTCTCTCTCTTTCCCTCCCTCCCTCTCAAAATAATAATAATAATAATAAAGAAACTAACAGACCATAGATAGTAAGGTAGGACTGGATATAGAGAGGCTTTTATTGGGCATTTATTGCAATGAGCTAGATGAGAGAGCTCAGCGGTTTAGACCACATGCCAGTGGGTATAGTGAGAAGAGGTCAGATGCTGGAGGTATTTTAAAGCTTAATCTTACAGAATTTACTAATGGTTAGAAACAGGATGTGAAACGAGGAGGGGGCTCAAGAAAATGTCTTCACTACATTTCTAAGAACTCAACTACAAAAATAAGACAGATTTAGGTCTAAATCTGTATCCTATAAACAAAAGTCAAAAACCTACTTTGGCAACCATTTAAATGTCTCTAACATTTAAGCTTGTCTTGGTTTTTTTTTTTTCTCTTCTTATTCTTTTTAAAATTTTTATTAAGATGTAATTGACACTTAGCATTGTATTAACTTCAGGGGTACACAATAGTGATTTGATATTTGTATATATTATGAGATGATATCACAATAACTCTAGTTAATATTTATCATCACACTTAGTTGCAGTTCCTTTCTTGGAATGAGAACCTTTATGATCTCTCAGCAACTTTCAAATATATAATACACTATTGTTAACTATAGTCATGACACTGTTTATGTTTGTTATACTCTCGTTTTTTAGTCCAACACACACACCCCTGGTCATGAAGTTTAAGCAAGTTTACCCTGTGAAGCTATCAGCTTTCTGTTCTCATACTACACTCTGAATCCCTGCACAAAAGCTAGAATGAAATTGTTCCTTAAAGTGACTTTTTAAAGCTCTAACTCAGATTGAGCTGCCAATTAACAAATGAAATAAATTCGACTCTCCCTATCATTTTTGTGTTTCTTCTTTTCTCTATAAAGTAATGGAAGCTCAAGAATGGAAGAATGTGTAGGGGTCAACTAAGTCCAGTCATAAACTGGTCAAATCCATTCAATATAAAGTATTGTGTAGAGTTGTGTTTTTTTTTCTTTTTTTTAATTAAAAATGTTTTTCAATTAAAAAAATAACGTATCCAAGTTGGAAATGTCTCTACAAAGCAACTTTACAGCTTTCAGGAAGTGTTATTTGTACTAGTTATTTGTTATTTGCACTAACCAACTCTTTGGCTCTAAGGCATATCATTTCTTTTGGATACAAGTACTAGTATCTTGGTTACAACCCTGGACTGTGACATAGAAAATAGACATCATATTATGGTGTTGCACATTGTCAGTAGGCCAGTGTTCTTTTAGAACATAACTGAAGTGAATATCTTTACATAATATTTTGGGTTTTCTGATCTGTTTTATACAGCCTACTCAAGGACACAATTATTCATGTAGTCCTTAAATAATGGTTCTTGTCCTTAAAAAACTTGGACTAGAAAGCATTGTTAATACCCATTATTTCTCATTTCAAGTAACCCAGATGCCCTAAACTCCCCCCCTCCCGCCATCCCTGTTACTATGCCAACTCCTAAGCCTCATTCTAACTAATGCTCTGCTGTGAATTTTTCATTTGGTCTCCAAATCTTTAACAGCTTTTGCTTCTTATCCCAGTTTAAATACAGTTGAGAAAGAATAGAGTCTACATGTTGCTACTTTGGAAGGCCTTTTTTCTTACTTCCTTACATATACATTATTTGAGCATACATTCTAATGAACATTGCCTAGTATCAGACAGTGGTTATTATTCTGAGGAACTCTTTTCAGAAGTACCAGTTGAGTACAATATGTAGGAAAATGTCTTTGTTTCATCTCCTTTTATTCCTCAGGCTTTCCAAAAAAATATCTGGTAAGGTATCCCTTACATTAATTATATAGTATTTCCCAAATTAACGCTTTCACAAATATTCATGGTACTATTTACTCCTAACAACCTTGCTGCCACAATGCTAAGGGCACCCACACAATTTGTCCTACATCAGCGCTTCCCATTTAGTGTCAGTGCATTTTTATTCCTTTGCATCTTAGTAATTGAAAGTTAAAGATTTGTGTCATTATCTTGCTCAGCCAACCATACTCTAACCTACTTCTGTTATATAAAGAACTTCACTGTAGTTTTGATATGACTCTGGGGAAATCTTACTCATGTATTCTGTATTTTATGTCAAGGTATAACGACTCCTGACCTTTATTTTCTTTTGTAGTGATATTTTTGATATATATCTATTTTATTAGGAATTTCAAAATTGTTTTCTGGCTAATTACACATTTTTAAAGGATATCTGATTATATCTTTAATGAATCTTTTATAACCAATCTTTTAATTGGTTCTAAACCAATGAAATTTTGTGAACCTCTTACTCATTCAGTCTCCATTCTTTCAGTAACTGTCTAGTGAATAATGCCTGGATAAAGACCAACTCTTTGGCTCTAAGGCATACCATTTCTTTCAGATATTATATTTACTGGGAAAATCCTCATGGTCTGAGGAAAAGTAATGAGGTCACATGAATTTCAGATGGAAATACACAACATGGAATGCACACTACTACTCAGCAGTACTGGGACATGAATAGGAAAAGCAGAGGGAACATTGACCCCTCCCTTAACTCTGTATACCTATGAGAAAGAGTTCAAAGCCTCAAGGGTGAAATACATGTAATATAGATGCTGAAGATATCATGCTTTCATGATATTATTGGCCGTGGTTTGTGAAAGCTGTCCTGAATGGATACACAATTTCAATACTTAAGACTTCTGTTAAGAATATGGATTGAGAATTCATGGGTTTCTCACATGTTGACCCATAATCCTAACTACAGACATTTTGGGTTTGACTTTTCTTAATTATTCTCTATAAAGAATATGAGTTTTTGCAAAAAAAAAAAAAAAAAAAAAAAGGTTGTTCCTGGCTTCTGTGCCCTAGGGAAGCTATGAAGAGGAGTTTTGCGTAAAGTGACCAATGCCTTGCCTGGATTCAAGAGATCCAGAAGAGAATTCCAACTAGGGAAAGGCTTTTAGAGATGGGATTAACACAAGGGTCACATGGCTCCCTAGCTTCCTAGAGAATGATGTATCTAAAACATGTTGGAATGATAAATCTTCCCAGTGTGTCTGCATTCTTCTGTTAGAGGTTAATTCCTTCAGAATCTGGTAGGCACTTACAGGCCAGAATAGAAACATAAAATCTAAAGCCAACTAAAAACAAACTTGAATGTTATAAAATAATACATCTAGATTCTGTTGGTTTATGCAATAAGGATTTGAAATTACTAAAATTAGCATACTGCATGCCTTCTTTCCAGTTTTGCTATTCAACTGAATTAAAAGGATGTGGCCACGGGTTTATGTGAGTACAAAAAACAATCCCATTTTAACTGTCACTATGGCAATAATTGCTTTTCTCTATGGCAATAGTAGTCTGCCTCTGTAACAATAACTAGTGAAGAGAAAAGAGGCACCAATTCTCTTTTAACAATTTTTATTTTTTTCTACTTTATGGTTTCACTTTTTCAAAAGTCTTATTTTATTTGGTTATATCATGAATTCTGTGCTAAATTATTCGTCTTCTCCATTGCTTCTTTCACTGAATAATAAACTTATTTTAGTTCTCATCTGAATGTGACACCTGAAAAATATGACTCAGATTATACACTGGTGACTTTATGTCAGTGCTAACAAGGATCTGATTTTGTATCTAGGAAAACGTGCTGGCTTTGGAGCTAGATTTGGCTGCAAACCTTGACTAAACCACAACAAACGGGCCTTCTGCAAGTTATTTCATCTCTAAATTCTCAGTTGACTTCTTTCTAATGTGTATATAATAATATCTTCCCTAAAGTGTTATTATAAATATTAAACATAATACATATTTAGCACCTGGCATGTGCCAGGCCCTTGGTAATTGGTGAGTGGACAAAAACAGGGAAAAATATGGGCTCTGTTCCTGACTAGGTGTGTGGGCATGCCATTCCATCTCCAGTAGCCTTAGACGGTTCCTCCAGGGAACTGCTAAAGTTCTTACCTACATTTAATAACCTAAGTTTCTGTTTGTCATTTTGTTTTTTTCCTAATCTCAATAGTATTTCACAAAGCATACCAGGATCACAGACTTCCAGGCAGATAATACAATTAAACCTAGAAACATATTTGTGCTTTGGCTATTTTAAAATGAGTTTGTTACCCAATTGTCTTTGTAGTGTGATGACTCTAAAGGCCCACAAGCATTTCAATAGTATTTTCACTTTGCTGTCTTAAGAAGCTACTCTTCTCTTTCTTGTTCTTATTAGTCATTAGTTAGATCCTTGTTCTGTGAACAAATAACACACAGGAGGAATCTTTTCTGCTTTAATTTTATAATTTCTGCTCCTTAACATGTAATACATCACCTTAGTCTACAAAACTGCATCAATTATCCCTGTAGATGCATCAAATAATTCTGTAACAGAACTATATCCTCTGAATTCATAAGTGAACTGTTCTCTTTTTTTCCTTAGAATACTGGCTTCTAAACAGTCAACAATATTTTTCTGCTTTTATTACCTCCTTAAATATTTCATATGAAGATTTTTTAACTTTAGAAATATAACTACTTATGTAGCTAGTTTAATGTGTTTTCTTCAGGGGTGCCTGGGTGGCTAAGTTCGGTTAGGAATCTGACTTTGGCTCAGGTCATGATCTCACAGTTCATGGGTTCAAGCCCCACGTCAGGTTCTGTGCTGACAGCTCAGATTCTGTGTCTCCCTCTCTCTCTGTCCCTCCCGTGCTCAGCTCTGTCTCTCTTAGTCTCTCAAAACTAAATAAATGTTTAAAACAATTCTAATGTGTTTTCTTCAATATGATCTTATGTTTTGGTTTGTGGCATGTGAATATGAGAGGGCAGGTATGAGTGGGTGTGGTTGTGTATGTATATTCTAGAATATTTATCAGTGTTCAAATCTGAAATGCAGTTGTTTGAGACACTATTAAAATATATGCCCTGGGCTTAGGGGAAAAGTAGTGTTGTTTTTTTAAGTTAAATCAAAATATGAAGATGCTTTTTAATAAAAGTTAAACTGACTATACAATAACAATAAGCTTTAAAGAATATATAATTTTATATACATGAAAATACTTAAGGTCTAGCTAATAATTACAAAGTAGAATGTTATAGTTGTAGGGACTAAACATTTCATAAAGGAATGACTTATATTGGATAATAGGTATATATCCATATATATTCTGAAATCAAAGCCTAATATTGAAATAGGGCTCTAAAATTCAGCAGGAATATAGAGGGATATAATTGAGACAAACATGCTAAACCATTTTCTTTGCCACTACAAAATGTTTAATAATTAATGTCTACCCATTTGGGCTACTTTATTACTTTTGGAATATGAACTTTCCTCTTTTTGAAGAATGTCTTCATTATTTGGTAACATTAATTATCACCTCTCTTTTTTTCCTAGATAGTCTCCTTTTACCTTCCCCAAACTCTTTGCCCAATTAATTAACTTTGCCTAACTCCTTCCTTTTTAAAATTTTTTTTCTAAAATATAATAACATTCTTACTGATTAGGGTAGCCTATAATATCCTTAGATTTTATTCTAAAAATCCGTAATATTTCAAAAATATCATAGCATATTAGAAATATGGAATATAAGTATTTACTTTTTAAATTTCAATTTCTTAAAAGCAAATGTATTATGTAGTATAACTTCAGCCACATAGATGAAAGAAAATTATAGTTGATTGGTATGCCTTTTAAAACTACATATAAGTTATAATGAAATAGAGCACTCAGTCTAATCCCAGAGTCTATATTTTTATGTGTTGGTGCACACATGTGTGTGGAGACGAGGAGTAATTATTGTTTGGGGATTTTTTTGTTTTGTTTGTTTGTTTTTTGGTTTGAAGATCCAAAGACCAAAAATATTTTCAGAACTTGATGAGAAATGATGTTTACAAATATAGAGCTCATGTATGAACTTTTTCCACCAGTCATTCTTTAGTTTGTTTAGTTTAGATGTGAACTTGTGAATCTTTACTATCATGCTATTAGGACTAAAGAGTGTTTTTGCAGTAAAATGATCCAAAACTAGTCTGCAAAATGGGAGTGACTGTACTTGGTTCAGAGTGTTTTTTGGGCCAAGTGAGGTAACACAGCATTGCTAGCACTCAACTGGTCAGTAGATGGTCTCTTGTTACTGCTATTTGTCCCTACTTTTCTTCAAAAAATTAAATTTGTTTAGACACCCAGGTCTACCCTCAGATATCCCTATTTTGGAAAAGGCATAAGGCTCGTAGTTTCCTTTTGGTACAATGAAGTGGCTAAAATGCTACAAACAACTTGAAATCACCTCTTTGTTCTTATTTATATTATTTTAGAGCCATGTGCTGAACCTTGCGTAGTGTTCCCTCCCCCTCCCAGTTAAAATAAGTCTTTTGCGCTTCATTTCATCTTTCATTATATTAAATCTACATTTATTAAGTACCTGCCAAATACCAATTATCCTCTGGTCATAAAAAGATGAGTCAGGTATACCTGGTCTTTGTCCTTATGGAGGTTACATTCTAGCAGGGAAGATATTAAGTTTTTAAATATAAAACTTATTGGATAAATGGGACATCTGAGTGGTTCAGTGGGTTAAGCATCCAACTCTTCATTCCAACTTAGGTCATGATCTCATAGTTTGGGAGTTTGAGCCCCGTATCAGGCTCTGTGCTTCTAGTGCAGAGCCTGTTTGAGATTCTCTCTCCCTCTCTCTCTATCCCTTCTTGCTCTCTCTCTCTCTCAGAATAAATAAGTAAATTTATTTTTTTAAAAAGTGCTTATTAGATGAATGAATATATAATTTGCATTATTGTATAAGGAAAAATAGAAGGGAAGAAACTTTGAAAACCAAAATGCATATAGATAAATAAATTCATAGACATATTTAAGATGTAGTAAATGATATGAAGAGAGACTAACCAAGATTTCCAACTTAGATATTGGGGTGGTTGCTCAGTGCTAGAAAGTTCTTCTTGGCATTCATCCAAGACCTGGTGTTGAATAACAATTAACCAAGGGAGGGCTCGGTATGAAATGAAAGAATGCAACTGTGACTGGAGAGTAGTTGTAAATGGTAAAAGTCATGAGCTAACATTGAAGAGAAAGTCAAATACCAGGTTATGGGTACCCTGGAGAGATTATGTATTTTATACAAGTGTAATGGGAACTCACTGGGGAGTGACATGATTCAACTCTGCTTCCAAATACTCTCACTGCAGTGTGGAAAGTGGCATAAGAATAAGCAGTGAATATAGTGACTTTTTTTCATTTAAAGATTTGATGGATTACTGTGTAGTAGTCAAAGTAGAGATAGTAGACATTAAAAAGACAGCTTAAAGATGTGTTTTGTAAGAGAAACAGAAGCACAATGATGAAAGAGATTCTGGGGATGAGAATATGGACACCTCAAGGATAACTTCCCATTTTCTGTCTTGGGGAAAGGGTGGGATGGAGGTACCCTTTATAGATATGGAGAAGACTGCATACTGAAAGCATATTTATATGCTGGATGAGTAGAAATCAAGAGTTAAGCTTCAGATATGCTACATTTAAGATGCCTGAAGACAGTGAATTGAACAGTTCAATAGACAGGTTTGGATTTCAGAGGAAACATTCTTATTACCCATTCTGCTCATACTTAAGATATTTGTGTGAAACAGATGTCTCCCTTGTAATCTCTTTCTGTGTCAGGATTTTTTCTTTTCTTAATTTTGGATCTTCCACCATATTTTACCCAAGGCAGAGAATGGTTGAGATCAAGGATAAAAGGGAATTGACATATATTATATCTTACTATGTATAGGGAATGAAACTAACTGTCTTCAGCTTAATCCTCATGAAAGGCTGATTTTTGATTTTTGATTTTTGATTTTTACAGATGGTCAAACTGAAGCACAGTTCAATATCATGCCAAAGATCACAAAGTAATTGGAATACTAGATCTTTTTTTTTTTTTTTTTTTTTTTCT
>NW_027530514.1:3312364-3487600 GCF_008692635.1 Crocuta crocuta | reverse complement strand
CAAGGGCACATAGTGATCACATTAAACCCCAGTTCCTTCTATTGAGTCTTTGGTAGACCTTATTCATTAAAAAAATATATATATATGAGGAGTTGTGTCTGACCTACTGTAAGTTAGGATGCTATCATACAATGGTAAAACAGGGAAAATACCTGTCATTTTGGAGCTAATAGTCTAGAATAAAAACAGACAATAAACAAGTCTACATGATCTAGACAATTTTTAACTGTGAACAGGGCCATAAGGAAATAAACAGGATGACATAATAGAGAGCAATGGCAGGGAGGGGGTGGTGGTGTATTTCTTTAGCTAGGGCAGTTAAAACAGACCAAGTTAGCAGAGACTCAAGGATAAGAATAGAAAATAATGTTCTAGTTAGAAAGGAAAAGCCCTGTGGTGGAAAAGAAAAGACCTGTACCCCTTTATCTGGGTCAGTAAATAAGCAACCATGTATAATGTGACTGCAGAGAGAGAAACCAACCCATGCCGGGCCTTGTAGGCCATTGTATAGGATTTGGATTTTATTCTAAGAACACAGGCAAGCCATTGAATTATTTCAAGTAAAAGAACAACATGATCTGATTTATATTTTTCAAAAGATTACTCTGGTTTCTGAGAGAAGAAGAAATTCAGGGGAAAAGAATAGAACCAAGAAGTCCAGTGAGGCAACACTTGAATTCATTTGGATTAGAGATTCTGGTGGTTTCTGGAGGGTATTAGAATAGAGATATAGGGAAGGGTAGGGTTTTAAGACATGTTCTAGCTCTAGAAATAATACTGAGAGCATGTGTTAATGGATGAGTCAAAGGAGGCAAAGGAAAACCAGAAGTAAAGATGACCTTTGGGTTTTTGGTTTGAACAGTTAAATAGATGGTGGCACTTTCTATTAAGGTGGGTGACACTGGGAAGACAGCACTTTGGTGGTGGGAAATCAGTAGTTCTGCCCAATAAACGTTTGTTGAATTAAAAAATATATATATAATATTGATCACACAAGATAATTAAACATGATTAAACATCATGTTCTGTTGCATGATTATTTATTTATGAATTGTCTATGGCCACTTTCATAGAATTGGGTAATTGACTAATGGCCCACAAAGCTGAAAATATTACTTTTGGGCCTTTTATAGAAAAAGTTGTCCAACCTCTGCAATAGATCATGTTCTGAAACTAATTTTAGAGTATTGTTTCCATTTTTCTAAACCAAACCAGTGGCTCTTCTCCATAATCTTTATGAAACCTTTGAGCCCTCATAAGGCCATTTTCTCCTTATTAAAATGCACCTCTCCATTCTTAAGTTAGTTCATGATTTTAATTTTCTTCTCCTCCTCCTCCTCCTCCTCCTCCTCCTCCTCCTCCTTCTTCTTTTTCTTCTTCTTCTTCTTCTTCTTCCTCCATCTCTCTCTCTCTCTCCCCCCATTGATTTTTGGTGTCTTTTATTTTTAATTTTATTTATTTATTTTGAGGGGGGAGAGAGCATAAGGAGAGGAAGAGAGAGAATCCCTAGCAGGCTCCATGCTCTATGCTGAGTCCAATGCGGGGCTTGATATCTCAACCATGAGATCATGACTTGAGTGGAAATCAAGAGAAGGGCCCTTAACTGGCTGAGCCACCCAAGCACCCCATGATTTTTTATGTCTTCCTATGTTTATTTCTCTACCCCCTAAAGTGAGCCTTTTCCTAAACTACATTTCTCAGCTTTTCCTCGTATCTTCTTAATATCTGTGTAACTCACCATTTTGCTTCTTATAGATGTTGGCACAAATGCCAGCTTACCAAAGAAGCTTTCCTTATTTAGTAAAGCTTCTCAACCTCACTCATTATCTATCATATCATTTATCATTACTGACATTCTGGCTAGTTATAATTATTCCTTGTCTTTTTCCACCCCACCCCCACCAACCCTGGATATCATGCTAGCCCCAGGAGGGCAAAGACTAACTTTTTTGTTCACTGGTGTATTTTCAGTGCCCATAACTGTGTCTGCCGTGTAATAGGAGCTCAATTAATATTTGCTGAATAAATGAATCTTCCCATTATATTCTCTCTTTAGGAGAACTTACCCATGTCCACATTATCAATTACTACTTCTAATTAGAAGGCATCTAATTACATCTTCAAATTCTAAATTTGATCATGCTCCAGATCCCTTAGCCTACAATATCTTATTTCACTTTTTCTCCTATTTCTCTCCCTAAAACTTTCTGTCCTATTAGAAATGTTACTGTATCTCTAGGACATATTAAGTTTCCTTGCTTCATACCTTTAAAGCCTGTCATTCCTAGATGCTACTGTTCTGATACGTCTGGAACATTACAGGCCCTTCCAAGTCTCTAGGTTCACAGAGCATAGGCAGCTTCCTCTTCCCTTTGCCATACTTAACTGTAAAACCACAGCCCAGACAGTACCTTTTCAACAAGGCTTTATTTAGCCAACCAACTGTGTTCCATCTCATCCTTTATTTCTTTCATGCCACCTCTCTCAATCTAGCATATCTGAATTGTTTGTTCCCTTTCTAATTGCATGTATTCCCCACGAGACTGTGAGCTCTTTAAAGGCAAAGACTTTGTGTCTCTTGCTCACTTGCTAAATACTCAGTATCAAGACAGTGCTTAGGATATTCTTAGGGCTCAATAGAGATTTGTTGGATGAATGAATTTCCAGAATGAACTTCTCAGTCTGCAGTGATCTCTTTTCCCTTGTCACCTCTAAGCATTGTCCGTTGCTATTACTTTTCTGGGAATGGATGAGTCACTATCTTGGGAAGTTGGCTTTAGTTGTTTGCTGCTTACATTGATGCCTAATTCCTAGAAGGTCCTTGACTTAATTCTTTGCTAGTGATTTTGAAAGTTGCTTAAATATCAAAATTGCCTATTATACACACACATGCATACATGTGTATATAAAGAGAAAGAAGTCAATAATGTTGCATGTACAAAAGATCTCTCTCTCTCTCTTTTTTTCTCTCTCTCTGATTACTAAGTTTGTTATCATCTAATGATCCTTATTCTGAAGGAATTCTGTTCTTAATTTCACTGGTTAGGAGAATAGGGAAAACTTACTTCCTAAAGCATTTTCTATATTTATTTGTTTTTACTATTGAGGTATACATACAAAAAATGACTTCCCATATCACATTTTATTTTGCATTCATGTTAGGAGTAAAATCATGAACTACTTGTGTAGAGAAGATGAAATTTTTTTTAAAAAATGACTTTCTATAAGACTGCAAGACATACTCATACTCTTTTTGAAGAGTAAAAGACAAGTGGTGGAATCAGCTTAAATATCACCACAATATTCAGTGTAGTACTGAAAGAAAAAGTGGGAAGAACATGTAATAGATAAAAGAATAAGTATAGAAACTCATATTTTTTTTAATGTTTTTATTTATTTTTGAGAGAGAGAGAGAGAGAGACAGAGCACTAGTGGGGAAGGGGCAGAGAGAGAGGGAGACATAGAATCCGAAGCAGGCTCCAGGCTCTGAACTATCATCACAGAGCCTGATTCAGGGCTTGAACTCATGAACCATGAGATCATGACCTGAGCTGAAATTGGACAGTTAACCTACTGAGCCACCCAGGTGCCCCTCATGTTTTTAGAATGTGTTTCTCTTGAAAGAAAAATTGTAATATTTAAAAAGAGCTCTCCAACATATGTCAAGAACAGAGGTAAGCATACTTTTTCTGCAAAGGACCAAACAGTGAATATTTTAGGATTATGGACCACACAGTCTTCAGTGCAGCTATTCAATTCTGCCATTATTGCATGGAAGCAACCCCGGACTGTAAGTACATGAATGACTGTGGCTGTGTTCCAATAAGACTTCATTTGTGGACACTGAAAATTGAATTTCATATAATTTTCACATGCCGAGAAATGTTCTTTTGATTTTTTTCAATTATTTAAAAATGTGAAAACCGAGTTTACCTTGAAGACCATGCAAAAATAGCTTATCAGACATATTTGGCCTGTGGGCTATAATTTGCCAATTCCTGGTTGAGACAGTTTAGCTTTAATGAGAGTCACATGTAGGCTATGGATGCACCGTGCGCGTTTGCGTGACTACATGTTAGGGAAGTAAGGGTGACTTGAGAAGAGGCTGTGGGAGTCCTCTGTGGAGAGCACTAAAGCCTGGCAACATTACTGTGAGCAGAAATAAGAATGTGCCCTGCTGTGCAGAGATTCCTAGGCTTGGGAAAAAGGCAACCAATGGATAAAAAACAGAATCTGAAGCTAATGATTCACAAATAATTTACAAGTTTTTTTTTTTTTTAAGTTTGATGCTGGAAAGGAATATACGGAATGGTTCATTATTTAAGTTTCAATATACATGGTAAGTCATTAAAAGCTAACAAGTTGAAAACCGTGTGCTCAATATGCCACATAGGTCCTTTATTGACTGCCTGTCTAGTTTGTCTACTTTTTTTAAAAATCAGAGGATCCTATTTTTTCTCTTAGAAAGAAAAACTTGTAAATTCCTAAAGGGAAGAACATTTCTCACTTAAATCTCTGTGTGCTGGTCCTAGGACTTGGATCCGGATGCTTCACTCTGTAGTGGTGATGGCAGGGTAGAACTGATGAGTGCTCTCAGCACTGTGGTCCTTTCAGACGCCCCTGCCTAGTGGCTCTATTTCCTGGGAAGTCATGGTTGCATGCGACTTTCTAGCAAACCTGTTCTTTCTCTTTGGCCCTCAGCATTTTAATCTTGGCATTTTGGGAAAAGAGATAGAGTAAATGGGGGAGACAGGGTAATGAGAAAAACAACCAAAACTGTCTGTTTGAATGTCTGACTGTTTCCTGGAAACTACTCACTGTTGCAGAATTCTAAAATGTGATTTTTCATAGAGATGTTAGAACATAAAGATGCTGGACAAATTAAAATATGTGTCTATATCCCCTTTTGATAATCACCATTCTTCACTGATATCTAGTTTTGACCTCTTGTTGGACAAGTGAGAATAGTTTCATTTACTCTCATTGAATCATTATGTCAGTCTTTTATATTTAGTGCAAAAACATTACAGTAAGACAAAGTAAATTTGCTGCTAATTTGTTAGGTAAAATCAAACTGCAGCACACAGTGCAAAATCATATACTTCTGAGTAGGCAAACTGAGAATTGAATCGCAATGTTACCACTTTAACAGAGTCTACTTCCTCACTTGTAAAATGAATGTAGGGATAATAACAATAAGGATACTGATAATAATGATACCTCCTGGGGTTCCTTTAAATATTAAATAATGGTTGTTTTAACTGTTAAATAAGATATCACATGTAAAGCACTTGCCTAAGTGCTGTGCTAAGAACAGTGCCTAGTGCAGAGAAGATACTCGTACATACTTGTTGAATAGATTGGAATGTCTAACAAATGCCAAGGTGATGGCAACTATTCAGTTAAGGTCACTGTCCTTCCCTTCCCTCCCAAATGCCCTCAGTATTTTATAAAGCACTCAGCATTTCTATATAAACATAAAAACCATGACTTTTTAAACTGTTTAATGCCAATGGATCACACTACATGTAGGCTTTGCTCAGCCCCTCTGTGCTTGCCATAAGTACACGAACAAAACGAATTGTTGATTTCTAACACACTGATGCAGTGCATACTTCCTTTCTTGCCATATTTTTCATATGGGATATCAAAACTGTGGGCAACCATCTAGTAACACTGAGTGATATTTTCCATAGGCAAATCCATTTTGATAACTAGCCAATTTTCTCATACTGATGTGTCAAGACCCAATTTGTAAGTTGTTCCCTCTGAATCAACATGAAAAATGATACAAACTTTAAATGTTTTGGAAACATCAATATCCCTTTTAAGGCATCTCTTACACTTCTTTTTCTGTATTCATCTACACTTTTGTTTATGATGATAAACTTCCCCTGCTTGGGAGTTTCCTCCACTCATTTGTACAATGTGAATGGCTGCACTAAGTACTTAGGTCACTGCATAAAAGTAGTGCTTTTGAAGTTCTCTTTGCAGACTGTGGCCTTGGTTGCAATGGGAATACTGAATCTGTCACCTAGGATGCAGTCAATTTCTTTTCCAACTGAGATTTTTTAACCTGACTGACTGTGTGGCCAAATAACCAGAGAAAGCCAATCTCTTCCCTCTGGCATATTCTATTGAAAAAGGAAAGGGAGAGAAGAGAGAAGGATGGAAACAGAGACAGAGATAGAGGAAGACAGAGAGAGAGATATAGAGGCAGAGGGAGGGAGAGAGAGAGAGAGAGAGAGAAGGAGAAGAAGTAAAGAAGCAGCAGAAGCAGAAGAAGCAGCAGCAGGAAGGAGAAGGAGACAGAGGAGAGGGAGGAGAGGGAGAGAGAGAGGGAAGGAAGGAAAGAGAATGAACGAGTAAGAAGGAACCCTTAGCTCCTTAGGTGGCACATTTAAATACTGAAGGATGAGCTCTATTTTAAGTGCAACCCCTACCTTTGGCTATCTGTGTATATTTTCAACATAAAGTTTTAAGTATATAATCTCATGTTTAAAGTCACTGAAGCACAATCAAAAAGGAATGTTGAGGGGTGCTTTGGTGGCTCAGTTGGTTGAGTGTCTGACTTCGGCTCAGGTCATGATCTTGCAGTTTGTGAGTTCGAGCCGTGCATTGGGCTCTGTGCTGACAGCTTAGAGCCTGGAGCCCGTTTCAGATTCTGTGTCTCCCTCTCTCTCTCTGCTCCTCCCTGCTTGTGCTTTGTCTGTCTCTCACTCTCGCTCTCTCTCAAAAATAAACCTTAAATTTTTTTAAAAAAAATAATGTTTGATGCAAAAGCTACATATTTTGCAATATGGAATACACAGTGAGGTAGTTCCTTTTGATTTGATTATGGGAAAACCTACTCTAATAAAAATAGCTAACACATAGCATAACCATGTACTATTCTAGGCACTGTTCTAGGCACCTGACTCTTACCTCTTGATACATAGTACCCAGTTTCATCTTACAACATCTCAGTGACATGGATAATATCCCCATATTACAGAAGAAAAAAATTGAGACACAGAAAAGCTGGGCAATTTGCCCAGTGTCATACAACTTATAAAATGAACATGAAATTTATCTTCTGAAAGGAGCCTTTTGGGAGGGATGCTTCTTATAATTACCACAAAACAGCAAAGATAAACTGGGACTGGCCAAAAAAATCTCCCAAACAAATAGGATATTATACTCTAAAATATTAGGATTTGAATCCCAGGCCCAGATTTAGAGTCCAGACTTAAGCCATTCTGGGAAATTGGTTTTCCTAAATTAGCCCTCATTTGTCCATTTTGCTCATCCCTCCAGCATTCATCCGTGTACTTTGGCTCTCTCCTGCCTTTTCCTTTTATGTGCCTTCCATTCTTGTCCATGATGCAACTGATGCGTCATTAACTAACCCCGGCTTTTGTATGTGGGCCATTCACATTACCTGACGTGACATTACACAACAGAGTTGCCGTTCTCCAGAACCTCAAATGGGGCAAAGCACTAAAACGTCATGATTTTTCTCAGAGACAAGTTCGAAGCTCCACCCTGCTTTGATGAACCAAAAGCAAAACAAAAACAAACAAAAAACAGCTGATGTGCTTTTAGAATCTGCAAGGATTCCTTATGCTTTTTTATGAGGAGGAGTTTTATGCTGTATATCCAAACTCAAAATGAAAGTTTTAAAATTGCAAAATGAAAGTGCAGCTGGTTTTGCTCCAAGGTTTATCAGTGATGAGTCACCTATTTTTATTGCATAAGAAATCAAATCTAGTGTTGTAATGAAAACACGATACAGTGAATTTAGGATAATTCTTGGAGCATTTGAGATGTGCCTATTTGTTCAGGGACACTGTGTCCTTTGTGGTTTTGCCTAAGCACTTTAATCTTCTGTACAAAAGGCATTTTCTCAGTTTTTGAGGAAAGATGCTCTATTATCTAACCACCCACAATGACTGGTTTTAATGCGGCAATTACTGCAGAAACAGAGGGTAGACTGTGCACTTATGCTTTGCATTTATGTTCCTGTGTCAGCACTGGACATATATTTGTATAAACTTGGCATGGTTTAAAGGATTCACTTTTAATCCTGCCTCTTTGGTATTCACTTAACATCAGAGCTTTCCAGTTCCCTACAGACTGCATCTAAGTTTTACCTAAAGGTTTTGAACACTTAAACTCAGTGAAAGAGGGAAGGGATTGAGGATTGGATTGGTCCAAGTGTCTGCTATGCGGACTGAAAGAAGGAGGAAATAAGTCATCTTTGAACTATTTTTGCTGTATGGAAATGGGTTTTCTTGTTAATCATGTCAGGATCATGAAGAACCACAGTGTCCTCTAAGGCATCTTCCTAGGTAGCTTTAAGATAAAGATGTGCAATTTTAAGTACTTCATATTTTAAAGAACATGTATACTAAACATTTGAAGACTAGCATTTGAATCTCATCAGTCTATGAAGTTATATCTTTTTTATATTACATTTATTGAAAATATCATCTTAATTTACAAACTACATTTCTTCTAAGATCAATGAATGTTTGTTTTTATGTACTCCTTATGATCAAGACTGCAATTATAGGACTTTTTGCACTAATTAAATACTGATCCTAATTGATTTTTATAGTTCTTTAATCTAGACTATGTTCAGAAGGACAGTCTAACATATACAGTCATAAGTTAATAGCCAATGAAGAATGAATGCATTTCATAATGTGAGATACATGCACATTTAATTATATCATATTTGTATATTTAAGGACATGGCATTAGACTAGAACTTATTCAGGATAAAGTGATAGAGTTGGTAAAGAAAGTGCTTCCTCCATTTGTTATTGCTTCTTTTTTGGTCATTTGTTTTTTTGTTTTCTATCCAAGCCAAGGTATATAGTAACAGAGGAATTATTAGACTTCAGGGTCCAACAATTTATCTCTTGTTTATTTTCCTTTATAACAAAAACCAAGTGTGTGACAGAAAAAACTTCATTTCCTCTCATCAGTTTTTAGAGCAAAGAGGTGAAATAAATTTCCTCTTAATACCAAGAAAACCAAAGTGAGAGTCAAGGAATTTGGAAGTAAATGAATTTAGTTTTGCAGATTGATTAAATCTTACAGGACCATCAGGAAAGAATGTGCTGCCAACTTGCTAACCTGTCCATCTATCTCCAGTGGAGGATTTGGACCTTTTAGGACATGTGAATGTGTTATTTAGGACAACAAAGACTATACTGTTTGAAAAATTAAAGAAACCAAAACAATTACAGCTGTTATCCAAAAAACAGCATGTAACATCCATAACTAATTTATGTCTTACCCAGCACCCTCTTTCTTTCAACATTTAGTAACAAAATCCTTTTTTAAGCTTATTATGTCAAGTTACAGGCCAAATGAAATTTCATCCTATGCTGATAATGGATGTCTATAATAGCCAAAAGAGCTTTAGTAAAGTACGATAATACATAACCATTTCAATTTGGAACTAAGCCAGTGTTGCAATATATTTATACAACTAATATTGTTAAATTTTTAATTTCAATTCTCCCGATTCAAATTACAAGTTTCCTCAGAAAGAAATCCACTTATGAGGAGCTGAATGGTTTCTTACATTAGCTTACTACTGTAATAGCTTCTATAGTTTTTTTCATTGTCTTTCTATTTAAATATTCCATGAGATACCTGAAACTTTCAGGTAGAACAAGTATGAACCTATGTAAAAGTTGTACAAACTACATTTCTTAATTGAAAATATATGTAATTCATAAGTACTTAGTATCATTATAATTTTATTCTATATGTATATATGTGTACATATGTAATTGTTAGATGTAATAAAAAAATCAGGCATTACCAAATATATCATTTATGATTTTTTAATATATATTAAACTACTTATTTATTGCAAGTAAAGACACAATTCTCCATTCAAAGTATCCATCTATTACTTTCCATTATGGGGGGATGTTTTAAAAAGTTTTTGTTATTAATCTACTTGATAAAAATGTTTGCATATCTGTGGTTATAGCCTTACTGGTCCTTTATTATTTGGACTATGACAGATCTGTCTCCAAGAGTAATATGCATTTGCTTTCCAAGGCTTCATGGTACCCCATTTAATCCACAAAAAATTTCTTCCAAAGATAACATTCACATGTAAATGCAGAAAATTTGTTCTGAAAAACAAATTCCGATTTAAACACAAATTTCAACCTATGGATCAAGTGTGTTAATCAAAATATTTAGTAAAAAATACAGTATGAACTTATAACAATTGGAAAGGAGGTCAACTATGAACAACCGCAAACAGTACATGCTACACTCAGAACACACTCCATTGACCATCAATGTATGATTCCTGGGGAAAGCAATAGAAATCTAAATTGATAAGTAAAAGAATTGACAACCTTAATGAAGATTGTCTAATATTAGGAAATAAGTCTGTTTTGTAGTTCTGATAAATGTAATTTGTCTCAAAATTTTATTTTGAATATATTGCAAGGTTTAATTTGATCAATTTTGATTCCACTGAAAGATCTTCATTAACATTATTACTTCTTTTCTAATAGTGGCTAGCATTCAGAAGCTTCCCGCAGCATCTGTTCTAACAGACATCAACTTCCCTATGAAAGGACGGAAGGGGATGGTTGACTGGGCAAGAAACTCAGAAGATAGGGTAGTCATTCCAAAAAGCATTTTTACTCCTGTATCATCAAAAGGTAAATATGTGAAATAATTTGAACTTTGAACAAAACATTTCTAATAAAGTCATTTAATAGTATGCTAGCTATAAATCTACCTTTCTTAAACAACTTAGTCTGTAGTCATTATTCTAATCTAATTTTGTAAATATAGAAAACTTACATATAGTCTTTCAATCTGAATTTACTGGTGGAAAGGAGCTATTAAAATGGAAAAAAAGTGCAAATTATAGATCTGAACTTCACGTAGTGAAGTTTCAGTAATGTCAGTTTTATCCCAATATAAAGCATGTGGCTTACTATTTTAATTTGAGGGATGGAAACATACAATTTTCCATAGTCATTTTTAATTTCTTCCTCACTTTTGCTTTGGTTTGTAGATACTATTTTGATATATAAAAGCAAATTTAAGAAAAATTTTAAGTTTAAAGACCATCTTTAGAAGCCTCTGAAATTAATGGCTTTCAACAGTGACATTGTAGTCTTGATTCTTACCTTGGAGATCTTGACCTTGTAACTTAGAACTCCAAAATAAAGTTGTCTCTGAAGCTTCAGAGCTCCTACAGCTGCCTCTGATCTCAGCCTGGTGAAGGAAGGTTACTTCATAAGACACAAAGCCACTGAAAACACGTCTTTAAGAGCTACCATTAACATGTATGGTGTGTGGGCTAATCTGCCCCATGCGTGGTTAAGAAGACGTTTCTTCTATTTGGCTTTGCATCAGCAAGTACTGGAATTCCCTTGTAATGAGCAGATTAAAGTTTTATAAGACAGTATTTTTCTTGTAATTTCACTAATATTTTTAATTTCATTCCTTCTAGAATTAGATGAATCATCAGTATTTGTTCTTGGAGCAGTCCTATACAAAAACTTAGATCTAATTTTGCCCACTTTGAGGTAAGCCATGAAGTAATAAGCTGTTATAATCTTTGTAAATTATTCCAAAAATGTGATTATAGCCCATTCCATGAAAATAGTCAAACAAGCTTTGTTAATACAAAGGGCCTTTCTTAAATTAAATAGAAAATACCAATTTAATGAACAGCTTATTAGCATATTATGCACTTCAAAACAACTAGAAAAGACAATTTTGGTCTCTGATTATAGCCCTGCAAGTCTTTTGTAACTAATCATGACTTGCCTTAAGACTGAGAAAAAAAATAAGAAAAAGAAAAAAGTGAAGTCTCTGTAATAGAATGGGTCGTTTTAAAATTAATCTGTCTTCTCTCTTTATTTGCACTTAATGGTACTGTTCATCAGCATTACAGGAAATTAAAGGAGTGTCATGATGACTGGGAATGCATGCTTTGTTCTTCATTTGCACAAGATCTCAATTTGCTTCTAAATAAATATTCAATTATAGCTACATTAAGAAAAATTGCTGTTGTTCAATTAAAGAATTATTTTTGGAAGAAATCCATTGATTTCTTTCCTCCCAGACACTAAAGGAAACAATTACACATAGTAATTCTACCAACATTAATTTATTTGCTCTATTGTCTTAACTACTTTACCTGATCTCACAGAAAATATCATTCACACCTACTTGGGTAGTGATGCTCTCAGGATGACCTGTTTCTTTCATTTCACCCCATCTCCTTCTGGAGGTCTGAGACAAGGCTTTTTTGTTTGTTTGTTTGTTTGTACCTAAACACAGCAGTGAGTTGTGAGGTCTTACACCCTCATGCATAAAGCTTCCACTTTTTTCGGGAAGAAAGACTGTGAATGATGTGTACAGTTATACCTGGGGCATAACAAATAGTAACATAAATAAACACAATTAGAATTCGGTCCAGCAAAAAAAAAAGCCTTGCAAGGAATTAACTAAGTTTTCTGCTGCAAGCAGTGACTAGTTATGATTCTTTGGAGAAAATCTTTTCATGTGCAGCAAATTATTAGTGTATGTAGTGTGTCATTAACTGTCCCTCTAGATGCAGTACAGCTTTGCCTTCAACCAGAGAGACAACTGTGGGAAGTAATTTTAACTCCCTTTTCTCTGGATGGAATTTGGGCTTTCTGAATTCGAATGAGTCTGTGTTTGCTTTTGTTCTACCAATGACAGGTTTTCAAAATGAATAAGTTTACTTTTAACTTTTCCACTGGTTTCATTAAAACATATTAGTATGCACAATTACAGATAAAATGGATTTCTGGTTACACTGCCTCTAGCTGTGTGTATGATGTTCATTTGAAAAGAAATGTGCTGAAAGTTAGACCCTTATTTCATAGGGAGTTCATTTGTATGAAGCTAATGTTTCAAGAACTCTAGGCTAGACACTAACTTGAAATCCTATGACTTGGGTTTTAAATTTAATTTCACATAACAAGAAAATTTTTAAACTTGCCCAGTCACTCAGCAAGTGTATTCCTCCACTCAGCTGTAAAATGTAAGCACCTTAAAAAATAAATAAATAAATAAATAAATAAATAAATAAATAAAATATAAGCAGCATTATGTGCAATATCCACCCTATTTGCTGTTGAGTGATATAATGAATGCAAGTAAAATATTCAACATAAAATGCTTTAGATAGTGAATTACTTTATTTTCCCTATATAACTAACAAAGTTAGATTGTATTATGATTAATCATGTTTTGTATAATACTATAGAACTCACTCACTTGCTTAAATGAAGCCAGGTTATTCCATATTTCTTAAATTTATAGTCAAGGGAATTGAAAATTTATTTAGGGTAGACTACTGGGTATGTTATGAGTGGCTTAATGGATAAAATAGAGAATAGTCCAGAGCAGTGACTTTTGTAATACCATTTGTGATGCAAACAAATTTAGATTAATTTAGGGACAAATCATTGAATTTTTTTATATGTAAATTGTGAAGTTGAACTGGAAGTTTCTTTCCAACTTCAAAACTTCTTTGTCTTTATTGTAGTAAAATTGTAGAATTGTGCAGTTCTGACATACTCTTTAGCTTAAAGTCCTCAACAAACTTTATATTAAAACTATGAATATGTATACCTATTCATAATTTCCGTATATAAAGTAATTAGGTAAATGACTATAGCAAACCAATATTCACATTTAGAGTCATTGACAAGAAATAATGACAATGGAACATGCAAGATGAAATGTTTGTTTAAGTGGTATTTGAGGGTGAAACATTAGCATTTACTTCTCATTTTCTTTTATTTTATACAGTAAGATAATGTAACCATAAAGCATTCTCAGGTGTGTTTTTTCTTTTCAAAAAACTATTTCAGAAAGTTGAGTTAGTAACTGTATAATTATAGAATCTACTAAGTAAGAATAAGCCTTTTAAAGGACAAGAGTGATGTCTTTGTTTACAGTCACTGAACAAACATTTACTAAGCTACAACCCAGCTAACCTAACTGGTCTGAATTCTTTTAAATCTCCCCTACTGTTGAAACTCCAGAACAGTGCTTAATAAATATCAAAGGTCCTAGAAATGTTTACTGGAATAATTAATTGTCTTATCTGATAGAATATTCTACATAAACCATTTTTAAAATAATTAAGGACGTAGACATTTAGGATAAATGCCATACAACTATTTTAGGAACAAAGGAATAAAATACACATATCATGTTGTTTTACTGTATACATTGGGCTTTATGAATTGAACCCGACAGGAAAGGGAATATTTTCTTTATTTTTTTTGTTAAAGCTTATTTATTTTTGAAAGAGAGAACAAATGGAGGAGGGGCAGAGAGAGATTGAGAGAAAGAGAGAATGAGAAAGAGAGAGAAAGAGAGAAAGAAAGAGAGAAAGAGAGAGAGAGAGAGAGAGAGACAGAGAGAGAATCCCAAATAGGCTCCACACTCCATACTGAGCCTGACATGGGGCTCAATCCCACCACAGTGAGATCATGAAGTGAGCTGAAATCAAGACTCTATTGAGTGTGACTGGGCTACCCAGATGCCTCAGGAAAGGGAATATCTTCTTATTCATCATGAAAAAATAAATTTGTTCTTCATGTTTAGTTATCATTTACCAAATTTTCCTGACACATTTTCCTGAGTGATCACATTTACTAATTATCTGTTGAAACTTTAAGAGCCACGTTTCCCATACACAGAATAATGTTAGGCTTGCTGGTAAGTTTCCAGAAATTTTATATCTTGATATAATCATTTTCAAAACAATACTTTGCATAATTTCTCTCATGGGGACTAGGAAGGAGAACTTGATGTAATGTTTTGAATAGATATAATTTAGAACTTTTCCTTCGCTTACAGGCAGAAATAACTTTGCATGTTGACTCTTTTATTTAGAGATTTATTTTCTTCTTTTGGGGCGCCTGGGTGGCTCAGTCGGTTAAGCGTCTGACATCGGCTCAGGTCATGATCTCGCAGTTCGTGGGTTCAAGCCCCATGTTGGGCTCTGTGCTGACAGCTAGCTCAGAGCTTGGAGCCTGTTTCAGATTCTGTGTCTCCCTCTCTCCCAACCCTCCCCTGCTCATGCTGTCTCTCTCTCAGAAATAAATAAAACATTAAAATTTTTTTAAAAAGAGAGATTTATTTTCTTCTTTTGCCCTAATACTCATTCAACTATTCTTTGAGCTGCAGTTTGTATTTTGCGTTGAATTGTCTTCCCTTTTACAACTAAGTAGATTCAGATTGTCCCTTCAACTGACAGAATGTCCTCTACTCAAGCCCAGACTGAATATATGCTATCCTCAGCCTTCCACTTTTTATCCTTCTTTAGAATAATTTTCTATGGTTAAAAAGCATAGAACCGGGATATTAGTGCTACAAGGCCCTTTAATGGCTTGTACCATCTAGAATTCCAATTCTACACATGAGAAACTGAGCTCCTTATTATTTTAGTGACCTGTGGAAGACTATATGCCTAGTAGGTGACTGACTTCACACCTTCTCTACCCCAACCAAGACTCTTCCACAGTCTTGCTGCTTCTGTGATGCTTGTATTGATTCATTTGAGCAGTACAAACTGTGTGCCTCTATGTTAAGGTGAAGACATATTGCTCTTCTGCAGAAGACCTTGTTGTCAAGGAGAGGATGACCATGTATGAGCAGACCCAAGTATACTTGAGGGTCAACTTGGTAACTCCAAACCTAGCCACTGACACCAAGGCGAGAGCCTGATACTCTTCCCATCGCCCCACGACCATTTTCGGGCCTGATGGATGAAAGCTGGCCAGCAGAGGCCAGACAGTCTTATGGGAGAGGCAAGGTCACCCACAGACATGCCCCACTCTATGTGTGTGGAAACTAACAACTACTCACAGCTTGGCAAGTTCCCAAACTGCTGGTGAGGATTTTTAACTGAAACAGCCTTTTAGTGGGACAGTTTGGCAATCTCAAGAGGCTGTAAAGATGCATTGTCATTGAAACAGCCACTTCTAGGAATTTATGTTACTGAAATTATTTCTAAGGAAGAAAAAGTGTATCCAATCATATACTCAAGCTACAATTTAAGAAACGGTTGTAAATAATCCATCTTCTGATTTATTTAATAGTCAGGTTCTGGTTTTATAGGCATTCACAATACTTTGCAATGTAGGAATAACACAGAGATTTCCTGTCGGACATGTGGAAGATACAGTCCTGTTCAAAAAAAGAAAAAGAGCATCTTAACGTAGCTATGAATATTAACGACATTATAAAGGAGCTAATTAAAATTATATGCAAATTTCACTATAGTTTAAAATGCCAGGGAAAATAAAGATGAACCAATGCAACAATGTTCTCATAAGCCAGTAGTGCTTTTAAAATTATCTTTCAAAAAGGAAAAAAAAAAATTCAATAATGCAAAATCACATGAATTTGCTGTCAAGTGCAGCAGCCTAATAAAGATAAATGATGCTGATTTTTTTTCATATTTAGAAAATGGAACTCATTTGAGTTCATGTATTATAGGAATTAAAAGCAAATGGGAAAAGCAATTGAACTAAATTATATTAGAAATAATCGAAACATGAAAAACATAATTACTTTTAAACCAATACATTCTGAAAGCAATCAACCTAAAATTGTTGAGTTCTCATAAGAGCACCTGTTCTTCAGTTCTTCAGGACCTAAACTTTGGATATTGCTTCTTCATTCTGAGTTTGCAATGACATTGTAGTTTTGTGATACCCTGTATTTTTATAATACCCTATGGTGAAAACACTAGAAACTAAAATCATCTATAGAAATAATAAATTTGCATGACTAATATTATGGAATATTATTATGCATTCAGTATATGATTTACAAAAATCTGAATAATTTGGCTACACCTTTGGAAAGTGAATTTAAATCCCAGATCACTTAGCTTCTTTGTAGTTTTAGGTGTTACATCCCTTAATAAACCTACTTTAAAATCATAATTAGTTTTAAAGCTCTAAGTTAACCAAATCTTACTTTTTAGCAGCCATCAGCTGATTTTAGTTTGAAAAGAAAATATATTTAACTTAATGATTTCAGTGAAGTCCTTAGTTCCTACAGTATGTGAAATCATTTATTTTGGTTTGGTTTTTCAAATTGGAGGGCTTGTTTGAAACAATTATGAAAAGTCTTACTTTAGAAGCTACACGAACTATATATAATTCTAAAAATGGAAAGAGGCTACTGTAATTCTAATAATTTTTATTAAATCATTAACATCTTTTTACTTTATCTGATTAAATTTTATTTGCACATTAGTTCCACAATCCCCTCCACTGATGTTTGTTTGTAATACTGCATTGCATTTTTTTTCATGTGGTAAAACACATATAACATGAAATTTACCATTTTAACCATTTCTAAATACACAAAATAGTAGTATTAACTATATGCACCTTATTTTGCAACAAATCTCTAGAACTTTTTCATCTTGCAACATGGAAACTGTATCTTTGAACAGCAATATCCTTTTTTTTCCACCTCCTCTCAGCCTTTCAAAACTTTGTTTCTAAAACTTTGACTACTTTAGCTACCTCATATAAATGGAATCCTGCATTGCTTTTTGTGTGTGTGTGATTGACTTATTTCATGTAGCATGATGTTTTCAAAGTTCATCTTTGTTGGAGCATATGACAGAATGTCCTTCATTTTAAGGCTGGATAATCTATTGTCTGTATAGACCATATTTTCTTTATCTCTGCTCTATCAATAGATATTTATGATGCTTCCACCTCTTGGCTATAGTGAATAGTGCTGCAGTAAGCATGGGTGTGAAAATACCTCTTTTAGATTCTGTTTTCAATTTTTTTGGATATATACCCAGAAGTGGGATTTCTGCATCATGTGCTAATTATATTTTTTATTTTTTGAAGAATCGCCATAGTGTTTTCCAAAGCAACTGCACCATTTTAAATTCCCAGCAATAGTGCACAAGATTTCCAATGTCTCCACAACCTTGCCAACACTTCTATTTTCTGGGTTTTTAATTGTTTTGTTTTGTTTGTTTGTTTGTTTGTTTGGATAGTAGCCATCCTAACAGGTATGAAATGGTATCTTTTTAATCCTATTGTTTGTTTTTGTTGTTGACTTTTAGGATTTCTTTATATATTCTCAATATTAACCCTTTGACAGATATATGGCTTATAAATATTCTTTCATATCCCATAGATTACCTTTTCACTCTGTTGATTGTTTGCTGCATAGAAGTTTTAAGTTTGATATGGTATCATTTATCTAGTTTAGCTTTTGTTGCCTATAATTTTGGTGTCATATCAAAGAAATAGTTGCCAGATTCGGTGTCATGAAGTTTTTCCCCTATGTTTTCTTCTAGGAGTTTTGTAACTTCAGGTCTTATGTTTAGATCTTTAATCTATTTTGACTTAATTTTTTATATGGTACAATGTAAGAGTCCAACATCATTCTTTTACATGTGGATATCAAATTTTCCCAGCAGCATTTGTTGAAGAGATTATCTTTTCCCCATTGTGTAACTTGGGCACCATTGTCAAAGATAATTTGAGCCTATATGAGAGGGTTTATGTCTGGCTCCCTATTCAGTTCATTTGGTCAATGTGTCTATCATTTGTCTTTATTCCAATACCATACTGTTTTGGCTTACTGTAGCTTTGTAATATTTTTTGAAATCAGGAAATATGAAGCCTCTTACTGTGTTTTACTTTCTAAAGATTGTTTTGACTATTCAGGGTTTTTTGATACTCCATATGAATTTTAGGATTTATTTTCTATTTTTTTTTTTAATGTCATTGGGATTTTTGATAGGAATTGGAGTGATCTGTAGATTGCTTTGGGTAGTACAGACATTTTAACAATGTTAAGTCTTCCAGTTCATGAACCTCGGATGTCTTCTTATTTATTTGTCTTTTCTTTGACTTTTCACAGTAAGTTTTTTGCTTGTTTTTGTTGTTTTTTGTTTGTTTGTTTTTGTGTTGGGGAGGTTGGCTTTCAGTGTAAAAAAAGTCTTTCACTTCTGAAGCACCAGGGTGGCTAAGTCGGTTAAGCATCTGACTTGGCCTCAGGTCATGAGCTCATGGTTAGTGGGTTAGAGCCCCATGTCAGGCTCTGTGCTGACAGCTCAGTCTTTAACTTTCTTGATTATGATAATCCTAAGTATTTTGTTCTTTTTGATTCTATTATAAATGGATTTGTTTTCTTAATTTACTTTTTAGATTATTTGTGAGTGTATAAAAATACAACTGATTTTTGAGTGTTATTGTTGAATCCTGTACCTTTGCTAAATTTGTGTATTAGCTCTGACAGGTCTTTTTGTGGAATCTTTAGGGTTTTCTACATATAAGATCATTTCACCTATGAGCAGAGATAATTGTGCTTCTTTTTTTCCATTTGTTGGCCTTATATTTCTCTTTCTTGCCTAACTGCTTTCATTATTAATTCAATGCTTTGTTGAATAGAAGTGGCAATAGATGGCATCCTTCCCGTGTTCCTGATCTGATAGTGAAAACTTTGTTCTTCACCATTGAGTATAATGTTAGCTGTGGATTTTCATATATAGTCTTTATTATGTTGAGATATATTCCTTACATGCTTAATTTGTTGAGAGCTTTTATCCTGAAAGAGTGAATTTTTTTTCAAATGCTATTTCTGCATCAATTGTGATATTATCTGCATCAATTGTGAGAATCATATTGTTTTTGTCCTTTGTTTTGTTAATTTCATATTGATTTTCATATATTCACCATCCTTGCATCCCCAAAATAATTCCCACTTGATCATGTTGTATGATCTTTTTAATGCATTGTTGAATTTGGTTTAATTAATTAATTAATTAGATTTTTTTGGCATCACTGTTCACCAGGAATGTTGTTCTGTAGTTTTCATTTCTTTCAGTATGTTTTTCTGATATTGATAAAAGCATCTCACAAAATGAGTTTGGAAATATGTCTTCCTCTTCAGTGTTCTAGAAAGTTTGAGAAGAATTGATGTTAATTCTTCTTTACATGTTTGGTGAAATACTTCAGTGAAGCCATTTGTTCTTTAGCTTTTCTTTTTTGGAGGTTTTTGATTACAGACTCAATCTCAACTAGTTATAGGTCTATTTCAATTGTTTAAATTTCTTCATGAATCAGTATTGGTAGGTTGAATGTGTATAGGAATTTATCCATTTCTTATAAGCTATCCAGTTTATTGGCATGCAGTTGTAGTAGTCTCTTGTAAGCCTTTTTTAGTTCTGTGGTATCAGTTGTAATGTCTCTTCTCTTCATTTCTTGTTTTGTTATTTAAGTTTTCTCTTTTTTATTAGTTAGTCTAGTTGAGAATTTGTGAATTTTGTTGATTTTTTTCAAACAACTAACTCTTAGTTTGGTTGACATTTTCTATTGTTTTTCTCTTCTCTATATTTCATTTGTTTCTGTTTTAATCTTTATTATTCACTTATTTCTGGTAAGGTTGTTTTTAGTTTATTGTTGGTTTTTATTTTCTAGTTCTATGAGTTTTAAAATTAGGTTGTTGATTTGAAATCTTTGTTCTTTTTCTTTTTTAATTTGATTCATTTATTTTGAGAAACAACAAGTATGAGTCGGGGAGGGGAAACGAGAAAGGAACAGAGGGAATCCCAGGCAGGCTCTGCACAGTCAGCATGTAGCTTGGGGCTGGAACTCACCAACTGTGAGATCATGACCTGAGCCCAAGTCAAGAGTCATATGCTTAACAGGTCGAGCCACTCAGGATCCCAATCTCTCTTCTTTTTAAATGGAAGCATTTACTCATATATTTTTCTGTCTTAGCAGGACTTTTGCTGCATCTCATTAGTTTGGGTATGTTGTGTTTTCATTTTCATTTGTCTCAAGATATTTTTAATTTCCCTGTGATCTGTCATTTGGTCCATTGATTGTTCAAGTGTGTTTTACTTAATTTCCACATATTTATGAATTTTCCAGTTTCTCTTTTGTCTTTGATTTCTAGTTTCATTCCACTGTGGTCAGAAAAGATACTTAGTACAATTTCAGTTGTTTTAAATTTGTTAAGACTCTTTTTGTGGCTCCTGTGGTTTATCCTAAAGAATGCTCTATATACACTTGAGAAAAACGTATTTTCTGCTGTTCTTGGATAGGGGGTTCTTTATATGGCTGTTAGCTACAAATACTATCTAGTTCATTTATCCATTATTGAAGTGAGGTATTGAATTGAAATCTACTATTATTGTGTAATATTTTTTCTTTCCATTCTGTCAATATTTGCTTCACATATTTGGGTGCTCTGCTGTTAGGTACATATATGTTTATAATTATTATATCTCCTTGGTGAATTGGCCCATTTATCATCATATAATGTTCTTATTTGTCTTTTATTATAGTTTTTGACTTAAAGTCTATTTTCTCCAGTATAAATATGGCCATCTCTGCTTTCTTTTGGTTACCATTTGCGTGACCATCATTTTCCATCTTTCACTTTCAGCTTGTGTATGTCCTTTTACCTAAAGTGAGTCTCTTGTAAAAAGCTACATTCCATTTTATAGTCATTTTTTTAATTCTCTTTAAAATATGGTTTGTATACATGAAGCAACTTCAGCCTTTGTAATAATTGTGAAAAATATTTGAGTCTCCTTTGAATGAATAACTCTATACATTTTTAAATGTTTTAGATACCAACTAGCACAAATCTCAAGAATAAAAAAGAACTTTATTACTTTAGTCATGAAATCCATTTGGCTTTAAGATCTGCTTTCCTAGCAGTGAATACAAATGTGTACCAGCCAGGAAGCATTAGTAGATCACAAAGCCTGACATGGTACATGAGGAGCCAGCTATTCACTTATGCAAATTAGAATAAATTGATGGAATAAATTAAAGATAATTTCATACACTACACTTTTTAAAGAGGGAGCCATTGCATAATGTACATTTGCTTATTTTTCCTTCATTATGCATTTTAATACCATGGTATTGGCATTATGTTTTGATCCAACTTGGCCAAAAGTTTGATATTTGTTTATTCTGTGTTTATTTAATATGGCATTCAAATCTGTGTTAACACTAAAATGTGCAAAGCTAAATGCAAATGAAGATGTATGATTGCTAGATACAAATCCTGCCCTCATTGAACTTATAAGGAGACATACATATTGTCAATGGATGTTGTGGTAGTGATAGTTACATGTTAGTAGGGCAAGATGGAAGAGGGTACTCACACAAATGTGATAAGAACATCCATCTGCATAATTATATTGGCATGTATCTATTCCCAACTGGATTCTAAATAACACACACACACACACACACACATACATAAACTCTTAGCAAAAGTCATAAGGCAGACTCTGTCCTCTAGGGGTCACCTCCTCCACCAGGCCAGTTGAGAAGCTGATAAACCGGACACAGAGTAACATGTAACATGCCCTACAGAAGGCTGGTTATCTTACCTACTTTGCTTTCCATACCCCAGTTTCCCAGGGCCAAAACTCCCACATCCCAAAACACAGAAAGAGAACTTTATAAATATCTTGACAAAATTATAAATTTCTGTTTAGAATGCCCACATCTGTATTTTCCAGCAAGTGATCCACTTATGCAACCTTTAAAGTAATACAAAATATCTGTATACTATCAAATTTAAATAACTTTTTAAATCAAAATTAGCAGCTTAGTTAAATTAACTTTGGTTTTATTTATAGCAGAGAAATGGGATTATAAACAGAACCAAAATAAAAAGGCAAAATGAATTTAGGGGACATATAAATACTTTTGTTTCAAGGTAACCAAACCAGAACTGAAACATATTCCAGCTAATTTGGGAAAGGAACTTGCATTTGTGTGCTCAGGACTGTTACCTGGGAGAAACTTCCATAACTTTTTTGGTGGTGACAACTATTTTCCCCAGCCCCAAGCTATATATACCCTGTTATACTCTGAGAATCCTGTTCTATCTGCTAATATAATTAATTGCCCAGTATCACTTCATAGCTTTGTTAATTCCATCTATTCTCATTTGATCCCCTGAACACTGTTACTCACAGAGAAATGGAACAGTAAGTTCGCAAAGGGAACTTGGCATTTAAAGCTTACTTTCATATCATTCCCAATGCAAGTTACCTTCAATTGGTATTCAACGAAATAAAGGCTGGTTAACCAGCCCTATCTCTTTGCAACTAAATTCCTCTAAGAAATATAAAGACAAATTTATACTGTGTTGTTTCTTACTATTTACTGTTAGACTGTATACCATGAAGCCTCCTGAGTGTTTAAGAATTTGTTACTTGGGGGACACCTGGGTGGCTCTGTAAGTTGGGCATCTCACTTTGGATCAGGTCATGATCTCACAGCTCATGGACTCAAGTCTCATTTTGGGCCCTCTGCTGTCAGCAATAAGCCCACTTCAGATCCTCTGTCCCCCTCTCTCCTCACCCCTCCCCCACTCATGTGCTTGCTCGCTCTCTCTCAAAAATAAAGACATTTAAAACTTTGAAAGGAACAAATTTATTTGACATTACTAAATACATTAGAGATGGATTTAAAAATGTTATCCAACTCAGGGCACCTATGTGGGTCAGTCAGTTAAGCTTCTGACTTCAGCTCAGGTCATGATCACCTTACGTAAGGCTTTGTGCTGACAGCTCAGAGCCTGGAGCCTGCTTCAAATTCTGTGTCTCCCACTCTCTCTCTGCCCTTCCCCAATTCACTCTCTGTCTCTCAAAAATAAATAAACGTTAAAATTTTTTAAAATGTTATCCAACTCGGGGCGCCTGGGTGGCTTAGTCGGTTAAGCGTCCGACTTTCGCTTAGGTCATGATCTCGCGGTTCGTGGGTTCGAGCCCCGCGTCGGGCTCTGTGCTGACTGCCAGCTCAGAGCCTGGAGCCTGTTTCAGAGTCTGTGTCTCCCTCTCTCTCTGACCCTCCCCTGCTCACGCTCTCTCTCTCTCTCTCCTAGAAATAAATAAAAACCTTAAAAAAATAAATAAATAAATAAAATGTTATCCAACTCAAAATATATTTTAATTCCTCTACTACTAAATATAGTAAATTCTGCACAATGACTTATTAGCATTTTTTCTCATGAAATATCATGGCAAAGACCATCCCATTAGAGATTTTCACAAAGAATGTGAGGTTCAGCATTGTTCTACAATATTACTGTTATATGATTTTGATGGGACAGCCATTTTGGAGAACAGTTTGGCAATAGCACAAAATTAAACATGCTTTTACCACATGTTCAAGGAATTCCACTCCTAGGTACTTACCCAAAACATATGAAAATATCTGTCTATGCAGAAAGTATGTATGCCAACTATTCATAATAGCCAGATATGAATAATACTATTCATAAATGCTGAAAGTCAGAAGTAATCCACAGGTTGCTTACTTTATTGATGAATAGATCACAAACTGTGTTATTTCTGTATCATGGAATAGTACTCTGCTATAAAGAGAAATGAAATGGATGAATCTCAGAAACATAATGCTAAGCGAATTAACTCAAACACAATAGTCTGTGTACTGTATGATTCTATTTAAGTGAAATTCTAGAAAAGACATGATTATAGTGACAGCATGTTCATGGTTGCCTGTAGCCTTGGGGGCAGGAGGGGATAAGATGCAAAGAGGGTCAAGGAAACCATTCTGGGTGAGGGATCAGTTTGGTGGTGCTTGCACGGTAGTATACAGTTACTAAAAGAGATGGGGTGCCTGAGTGGCGCAGTTGGATAAACAAGTACTAAAAGTGTTAAACTGCCCACTTAAAATTGGTCGATTTTATTATCTGTAATGCCTTAAACAACAGCAAAAAAAAAAAAAAAAGAAGAAAAAATATTAAATAACTTCGTCTTAGATATGTGTTACAAATTCTACAAAATAGTACATGTTCTATGAAAGAACATGATCTGGGGTTTATTTCAAATCAAAAAGTAGGGATGGAAAAATATATATAGCTAAAAGTACAATAAAACTTTAAATCATTAACAGGTGATGTGTGGCATTTTATACATGTTGGATAAAAACCTATATGTACAAGAAAGACTTGGTTCAGGTTTATGTATTTATATTTATGGATAATTTTTATAGGCTGTAAATCTGTTTAAAACTCCTTTGTTAGTGAACTGTAATTGGCAAGGTATTTCAAAAGGTGAATGTATTCCTTACTTTGAGCATATTGAGATAAAGAAGTGGCCGGTAAGTCTCTATTGCTGAAATGAATGATGGTCAGTGATTAGCAACAGCATTTATTTATATTTAAACTCTACTTGCTTTCATGCTAAACCACATTGTAATCATTCACCGTAATGAATTTTGAGACAGTCTAAAAATGCTAAGATAGCACTTTACAAGAAGAATATTTGGTCTCCTGGAGAACAAAACCGTTAAGTCCACCTGAGATAAATGGATTATATTCTTTTAAAGATTGCCTGAAGGTTTGGATTCACAATCCATCTCTCTTGCAGGTGAATCAGATTTAAGCAATTGAAAGCTTGTAAGTGCTGTTGCTTTTTCATCTTTCCTGCATCTAAAATGGTACTAGTCAGCAATAGCATTTTCCTCTCATCGTTTTGTAGTTCCAGACAGGGTTTGTTTCCAACAAAAAATGAACTGTAGCTTTCCATGAGTAGTATTTAGTATCACGCTTGCAATCTGTTTCCCCAAGGTTTCTCTGTTTTCCTTAGGATGCATTAGGATATATTTATTTATTTAACATACATTCCAACATGTATGGAGCAGTGGGAATTCTTATTTGTCATTGATCCATTCTCCTTTTAATCACAATTACTCTGTTTCAGAAATTACACTGTCGTTAATTCCAAAATCATCGTGGTCACAATAAGGCCTGAACCCAAAACAACTGATTCATTCCTGGAGATAGAACTAGCTCATTTGGCTAATGTAAGTATCATCCATGTGGCATTGAGTTGTTTATAGAATTTACCTTTTAAAAAAGTTAACAGTCACATATTTGATAAGATCGGAACACATTTTCTGGACTTTTTGGAGTTGTGAATGAAGCAATTGGTTATGAAGATTATGTCATATAGAAACAAAATGCCAGATTATCCTATGCTTTAGTCCATAATAAAACTCTCTTCAGTTTATCCAAGATAACAATTATTAAATTGTTTATCCATGTAGACATCTTTTTGGGCTTTGAGCTAATCAATGGGGAAGACCAAGATGAATAAGAACCTGTCTCACCTGTGGTGGGGAAGACAGCCATGTAAATATATAGGTTTAAGATGCATGTAGTAATTGAAGTTATAAACATAATCTAAAGGGTACCCTAGCAGGAGAATGAGTGGAATGGCATTTAAAGTGCTAGGTCAAGATCAGAGAAGGCTTCTTATAACTAGTTTGATGCTCTAGTAATCTAAATCTGAACCTCCCATTCCAGAAAGACAAGAACCCATTCTTTTTTTTTTTTTAATTTTTTAATGTTTTATTTCTTTCTGAGAGAAGGAGAGAGAGACAGTGTGAGCAGGGGAGGGTCAGAGAGAGAGGGAGATACAGAATCTGAAACAGGCTCCAGGCTCTGAGCTGGCTGTCAGCACAGAGCCCAGCGTGGGGCTCAACCCCACAAACCGTGAGATCATGACCTGAGCCGAAGTTGGACGCTTAACCACTGAGCCACCCAGGGGCCCCAACAAGAACTCTTTCTTGAATCCATCCAACTGCAACTAAAATTCTTTGAATCTTTTTCAGTCCTCCAGTAGAAATTTAAAATATCTACTTACCTTTATACATTTATTTAAAATGCTTAAATCATTGATGAATGGGGACAAGGAAGGTGATTCCTATTAAGGTTCTCCTAATTATGATTTACACTCCCTGTATTTAAGTGAGCCACTCTCTTGTGTTGCATGTACACAGGTTTGTTTTTGTTTTTGTTTTTGTTTGGGGGGGGGAGGTTCGGTTTAATTCCTTGCAAAGTTTCTGGGAAGTTGATCATTACATACAAATAACAGAAACACAGAGTGTCATTTTTCCCAAATTGAGAAATTTAATGAATGACATAATAGAATTTATATTCACATCTTTTGGTTTATAAAATTACATATTGTCCCCTGTTTTATAACTTCTTGTTTCCAAAAAAATCAATCTTGGTTTTATAAAAAATGACAAATAACTTCCCTGTAAACCACTTTTTACTAACATGCTTCAGGCTTCCTAGATTGTTTAGTGAAAATCTCAAATCTCGTAGCAGTAGCTCTTAAACATCACAACTAATACTTAAACTATTGGGTCTTCTACTTTTGCCAAAATATGACTGTACTGGTTCTATTTATTTCAAGAATGTATTTTACTTCTATAAAATCTACCTCTTTACACCTAAGATTAATCTTATCTCTACCTAACCTCATCACTGCACTGAAAACTGGAAATTCCTTTAAACATTACTTTTGAATAAGGAATATTTTTTTTGTAGGTTCAAAATTGTTTAAAAAGATTTCTTTACTTAGGTATTTAGTTTTATTGTTTATTAGGGTAATGTCTATCCAGTTATAAACATTGGTGAAAAAATTGTAAGAGATACTAGTTCCCTGAATTGCTTACTAAAAAAGCAATACAGTGCCAGAATGTCTATCATGTTTCTTATGGAAAAAACACTTATGTAAATGAACATTTACAAAACTTTCCTAAATAAAGTCATTATTGATGATTTAAAGAATATATTAATCAAATGACATTGTTTTCATAAGTTGAAGAAAGAATAACGTCAGAAATAGCATTGATGAAATAGTCTCACTATTTCAGTTCAGTAAAACTATTTGAAATGAACAGATTCAAGCTTTGAGTCAAACTTCACTTCTGGGGGAATATTTTGTTAGCCAGTTTATAAAGGAGATAAACCATGTACGGAAAGTCACTTTCTACCTATGAAAACCCAAGTACATAGCCAATATACTTTATTAAGCACTAGCTAGACACTGGGGTGACAATGAAAGTCAGGATATAAGAATGGTGAGATAATGATCACGAGTTACTTAGAACTAATTCTGTTTCATTATTTTGAGTGAATGAGTTGACCAGATTTTCAAAACAATACATTCTCCACTCTAGAAGATCCCCATTTAAGGGAATATAGATGAATCTGTTGAAAAGGGGGACTGAGGAAAGAGGAGAAGAAGAAGAAAAGCTTACGCTGGAGAATAAAATGGCGCCAAATATTCTCACTCACTTATATTATCCCCTTACACGCAGTGTCCACCTGTCTTCAGAGGCCCTAATTAACCACCACAAAGTGGAGCCTCTCTGGATCGCTGGATTCCTCATTTCTTCCCTTTATTTTATAAATACCTTTCACACTTTGTCCATATAATACATACAGTCCTTCATGCTGTCCTGTTTTGAATTTCTAATGCTTGTTGTATTTATACTTACTGTCCAAATTAGAGTTTATAAAGTACTACTCACTGAGGGAAAGAATATATAATTGATTTGTTGAGTAGTTTAATATTTATTACCAGTCTTATATGCTTTATATACTGATTTTAGTTCGTGTCCATTGAAGAGCCAATCAAAGAGCCCACACTGAAATATAATAGTGTTCACCAATATAAATACATCTTAAATATGAAAATAGAAATTGATTAGAAAAGCTGAAATTTTAATACAACTCTATACAGATGAAGATTATCATTGTTACTGCCTTCAAAATTGAACTATTTTAGATACATTTCTAATAGCAAGTCTACTTTCACATACTTTCTTAGATCAAAAGTATGCACCACACTCCTGAGCTCAGAAAACAGTAATGGCTTGCAAATTATATCTGTTTCATATACCATGTTGAAGAAAAATGAAGAATGGGAATTAATAGTTATAGTGAGTCTAGGGAAAAGCCTGTTAACATTTTAACATAATAAACGAAATGTGTTCTTTTAAAAAGCTTTGTAACAAATAGCTCTAAAGTATGTTAAATATAATAAGGCCCTTGGGAGCTGTAGGAATAGGTAGCAGAATATGGAATCTTGAAATTCCAAATTGTATGTAGCAAAGCCAATTGCAGTTTTACCCAGCTCATAAATCATTAATAACTAAGATGCTATTCTTAGTTCAGTTTTGGGGAACCTATGGCTTTATTGTGGTGACCTATAGTGTCAGAGTTTGTGGTCCCTCATGCTTAGGAATAGCAATCATTTGCTTTTAAAAAATATCAAATTTGCTTTCACAGAAAGAGAATTTTATTTTTTTATGTTACTTAAGGCTTCTTCAATGTGACATTTATGCTTGTTAATATTGTTAGATTACTAATATATAAGGAAAGTTATAAATTTTATTGAAAATAATTATTGAGACCTAAATAAGTATAGTGGAATGACCCTAAATGCTCATGCACAAATCCACATATGCACACTTACAGACACCCACCATTAGGATGCCTTGGATCCGACAGATCTGAGCTGCTATGACTTTCTAAGGTGGATAGTATCTCCATCTTTAAAGATGAGTTAGAAAAAGAAGAAAATGCATACATTTTAGTTATATCATTCTCTATCAACTTTGTTAGCCTGAAAATGCATTCCTTTTCCAAATGAAGAGGTTTTTAGGTTGTCCATTTTGGAAAGACAGTTTGGACTCTGCTGGTCTGCAGTCTCTGTGGTCTTAGTCTCATTTTAGTTCTTCCTCTGAGTAATAACTATAATGATCTAGTTAGCATGATACTGCTGTCTTTCAGGACTGAGAAAAAACCATGAGGTTTATTTGTAATTCTCAAATTGGTCATACTCACAAAAGAATCCCATGGGAATTTGGGCTTATGGGTTTTATTGTCTTTGCCATATTTGCTTGCATACTAATAGGATCAGCTAACAAATTAAGGAGTTTGTTTTATGTGTACAAACTAAAGTTAATCATGAGCCATGGCCTTTGTAAATCATAGCTGCAAACACAATGGAAGACTATAATGAATGTGCTTGTTACCATTAGATAAGCATGAGAAACAATGAAAAGAGATTTCAAGCACTTTCAGTGGATATTTTCAAAAATATCAAAGGCTGATAACAACCTAAGGAATTAAAAATCACTTGACAAAGCTCAAGGAAGTCCAGTCTATAAATCTGTAATTTCTGCAAAGAGGTGTTTGTATGCCTTTATGTTTTGAATCACTTTTCTACCCTTACTTTTGTCCATTTGAAAGAGATTTCTGATTTTGTTTTCTGCTTAAAGCTCTTGGTAATTTTTGTGGAAGAGTCTTGAAATGCTAACTAGACAGACAGATTGATGGCTGTGTCACCAGCTGAAATTGAGATAGAAGTTGTTCCTTAGCTACATTTGTAATGATTTTTTGTTTGTTTTTTGTTGTGGTTGCTGTTGGGTGTGTGTGTGTGTGTGTGTGTGTCTGTGTGTTTGTGTATGTGTGAGTGAGTGTGTGTTCTTGGTTACATCCTAATTCCTCAGCTCAAGCAAGCAACCTTCTCGCTTACATTTCAAATACAATTTAGTTTGATTCATAATACATAGTTAAAATTTTTCAAAAAGATTTTAGAATAATTCTGCTCTTTTGCAAGCAGTGGTGAGCAAACCTTTTTAGTTAAGAGTCAGATAACAAATATAGACATGTGAGCTATAATGACCTCTGTCACATTTACTCAGCTCTGCCGATGGAGCATGAAAGCAGCCAGACAATATCTAGACAAATGGGTGTGGCTCTGCAATGAAATTTTATTTACAGATTTGGATTCTGGGCTATAGAGTTAGTCAACCTTATATAGTAAACAGAATCATGCCCCCACCCAAATACCCATGGCCTAACCTCCAGAACTGGGTATGGTACGTGTCAAAAGAGACTTTGCAGATGTAACTAAAGGTAGGGACACTGAGATGGGGAAATTATCCTGGATTATCTGGGTAGGTCTAACTTATCACATGAACTATTAAAGGTGCATAACTTTTCCCTGTGGTTATGGTCAGAAATGCAGCATACTAAAAACTCAACTACCATTACTGACTTTGACAACCCCTGGGTCCCAACCAGAAGTGCAGACCTCAGCCCTACAACTGCAAGGAACTAATTCTACTGAAGCCTGAATGGACCTGACCATGGATTTATCCTTAGATCCTCCAGGAAATAGTGATATCCTGCCAATACTTTGATCTTAAACTTGAGAATCTCTTGAGTAAAGACCCAGCTGAGCTCAACAGACTCTGACCAAGAGGAACTGTGAGATAATAAATTTATGTTATTCTATTCTGCTGTTTATGGTAATTTGTTACAGCAGCAATAGAAAACTAATAACCCTGCATTGGAGCATTGCAAAGTTAATTTTAGATTATGAAGATAATGTATATGTAAACATTAAGAGTGCCATTTTGAATCAGATATAATACAATACTGATGATACATCATTCAATAAGAATTAATTAGCAACCAGAGATTAAATTTTTTCCTGTTGATTATTATTCCAGCACCTTAGCAACCTGATTAAAGGAATCATCAGACAACGAGAATGGCCATTGTAAAGTGGTGGTGGGATATTCGGGAAAATCGGAGGATGCCATGAGCAGCACCACCTAGGTAGCCACAGGAAGGGCCTCGTGGAACCAAGTGCTGGATGTCAGGGGCGACTCTGGCATTTGCAAATACGTTGTGCTGCTGAAGCTATTTAGCAAAACTTCTCTGCTGGCAGCTGATAGACTGGAGTAGTGCAAACACCTCTGTTGCCTTTGCCTCTGCTGCAATCCCATAGAAGTCTTATTAAGATATCCTCTTGGCTGTAAAAGGAAAAGACTTAAGCTGTATGTTTTGTCTGTATGAAATCTAGTTATTTAACTACTTTTATTTATTAAAGTTATTTGCCACTCCAACTCATAAGAAATACTTGAGGAGTTTCTCATCCTAGGAAACCCATGTGTTTGTTGAGAGGTGCACCAGGCTTCTGTGCAGCCATTGTTGGAAATGATGTAATCATGTGATCATATGTGGGTAAGACACTCTAAGACATCTACATGGAGGCAATGATTTTCTTTGAATAATACACATAAAAATAATCCCTGATAGCGGTTCTACTTTTTACTGTTTCCCATATGTCAAATAGGCAGTATTCATTGGGAAATAATGTACATTCAGGTTAGTGATACATCTCAGAAATTAGGGAAGCAAGCTGTTATCACATCCACAAAAATAGTGTCATCTGGTTAATGTGGGCTAATGAGTAACCATATAGCAGAAGCTGAATTAAATATATGCTGTTTCTTTATGTTCCAATTAAATAGTTGCTAACTCCTCAAGAAGAGCTATGCAACATGGATGTGACTCATCCTGATAAAACAATATTCTGCATTTCTCACGTCAGTGGTCTTTATATCAGTCTACCTTAGCTAAAGCCAGCTCCCTCTTTTCCATATTGACCCGTTCTCAATGTGATGCTTTCTGCTGAACCCTCATATATCTATTTTAAAAAATCTCTTTATCTCCATGATCCTATTAAGTAAGAACACAGTATTGCATTTTTAATGATGCCCTTTAGACTTCAGGCGTATGTCAGCGACCCTTTCAAAAATAAAAGAAGAAAAAAGATTTAGACCCAGATTTAGTTCTTTTTAAGTATCATTTAAAAATATGAAAATGTGGAATAGTACTTACCATAACCTTTAAAAAAAGATTTGGAGAGGCGCCTGGGTGGCTCAGCTGGTTAAGCATCCAGCTTCGGACCAGGTCATGATCTCATGGTTCATGAGTTCAAGCCCCACATGGGGCTGTCTGCTATCAGCACAGAGTCTGCTTTGGATCCTCTCTCCCCTCCCCTCTCTGCCCCTTCTCCACTCATGTACTCTCTCTCTCTCTCTCTCAAAAATAATAAATTTTTAAAAATCATTTAAAGAAAAAAAAAAGATTTGGAGAACATTCAACAGATTGTCTTCTGCAGTTGAGCTTCATACACTGTTTTCAACTGTATCATATCCATGGGTGGTATATTACACCTTCAGGGACTATAAAGCTGTTTATATGTTAAAAGAAATACTCTCACTGATCAGCTTTTAGGGACCTTTCATAGATCCTACTATGGAAAAATTTACATTCACTAAGATTTTACCCACCTCCTCCCACCATGCATTCCTTAGACTTTATTTAATGTGTCTTTTCTCAAATTGTAGTAGAATTATACACATATTATAAATGAATCTTTTGTGGGTCAAGTCAATCATATTGGAAGTGTTCTTAAGGAATTCTCAAAATCTATTTGTGCAGTAATATATAATACTACACAAATAATTGTAATAACTACAATTATGGTTCAGTGGGGAAAGAAAGGAAGATATACTTAGCAAAACCCAGGGTTTTTTAATGCAATGTCTTTACGTCTAAAATATTGAAAATTAGAGAGAGACAGTGTAGTGTCCACTGAACAGTCTTTTTCCCATCTATATTCAAGAAGTCAAAGTGCAATGCACTAGAAGATGTTACAGAGACAGTCATTCTGGAACATCTGAGTCAGAAATTTGGAAATGTTGAGATAGTTGTGATGAAGTCACTGCCCTTCTTCATGCCCTTAGATGCTTCGTCTATTCACTTGCTTTGCCTCTATATACAAAATACAAAAAATATATATTTTTTTAAGAGGACTATGAAAGGTACAAGAAAATTAAGACGTTTCCAGATTTGGAAGTTACTATGACATTTGAGCAATAAGCTTTTGAAAATTAAAAAAAAAAGGGGGGGAGAGGGTAAAGAAACCATACACTTTCTGTTGCATACATCTTGAGCAGTACTTCTTCAAATTTGATGTGGATAGAAACTATGGTGGGCGGAGGGAGTAATAATTAAAATGCATGTTTCTAGGTATAGCCCCAATCTCAGAACTTGTGGAGGCAAGTAATCTACATTTTAAATAATACCCCAGTTGATTCTAGAGTAGGTCTTGAGAAAACCCTTGGAAAACACGAAGATAGCAAAAGTGTAATAAACACAGTATGTGAATTGAATTTATTCAGAAGTTATAAACACTAAGGAAAAATTAGAGAAACTTGGTTTTCATTCATTTTTATTGTGACTTTACTCTTATCTTTTCTATGACCAACTTCCTTCAGATCTTTGCTCTAAAATCATCTTACTGGTGAAGGCTTCCCAATATATAAAATTGCAATTCATTTACTTCCCAGTCTCCCCTATCATTGTGATTTACCTTCTCATCATAGCACAGATTACCATCAACCATATTCCATATTTATGTGTTTATGTTATTTGTCTCTCTCCCTGCCCTTTTCACTATAGTTAAATCTGTGAGGCAAGATTTTTGCCCAGTTCTGTATCCTCAGTGCTTTAAAGGGTATCTGGAATGTAATAGGGGTTTACTAAGTGACCTTTACATGAATGACTAAATGAAATTTACCATAGTGAGAGTAATTTACCATAGTGAGATGTATTTAAAGTATTCTGTATGGGGAAGAAAAAAGACTTGAAAGAGAGTTTTGAAAGAAGAAAAAGAATTCATTTATGAATGTCATTCATGAATCACTGAGGTGTACATCTAGAAAGGATGTCCAAATCCTTTATAAATAATAAAGAAAATAAAAAATAAAATTAAATAAAATAACAAGAAAGTTATGCAGACCAAAGGAAAACAAAGATCCGCCCGTGGAAATACATTTACAAAGCCAGTGATATATTATACTGTTAAATGGGTATATTGGTTTTGTTGATGTAGAAACAGGGAGAGAGGTAAAAGAAGTAAAAGTAAAAAAAAACAACAACAACACAACAAACAGCAAAGACTATTAAAGACACTTGAAAGTGGTATGTAGAGCATCTATGGTAATTAGGAAATTTGAGTCATGGTACATTTTTTAAATGCTTAAATGTAGGTGAAAGAAATATTTAAATTGAGTTCAACTATTCTATTTTGCCTGGGGTCAAGAGAGACAGTTTTTTGCTGTTGCTACTTGTTTCTTTGTTTGCTTGCTAGTTTTAACAAAACTGTGGTTTTCAAGAAGGTAGTTTATTTCCAAAGGTTTTCAAATACATGAAGTTTTAATATTTTAAGTGTCAATGATATTAACAGCTTTGTAAATGAATTTTCTTATGCACATTTATCTCATTTGGTTGAGAATTTTTTGTTTCCTTAGCTTGGTGCATTTCTTAAATCTACTTCTATAGGCTAGTGTATAGCTCTCTTTTCTTCCCCTGTTCCTGTCATCACATTTGTTACTCTCGGGCTCACATTTCCTGGTATTGATTTCCTGTAAATTCCTCATAACAGATCTTGTAGCAGAGTACCTTTGAGAAAAGTATCTAAAAATTATAACAAATATTTTATAAGTGATTTCTCAAAGAACTTTTTAGTCATTTTTTTTTTCATATTTAGGAGTCACTTGTCATTGATATTTGCTTTATGTTTCCCATCACACATTCTTTTTCCTTTAAGCGACTGGTCTATCCAGATATTAAGATTCCTCTGATTCATTTGTTCTGCTTAGCTTTCTAAACTTCAAATGTTTAAATAATTGACCACAGCTCACAGACTTACATATTGGTAGCTGCACTAGAATGCATGCTCACAGAGCAGGGTGTTTGTCATGTAGGTTTCAGAAAGTGGAGTGAAGCACAAGAGGAGTGCATTTTGGAACCTTTAATAATCCTCATCTGGACACTTTTTAAATTTTCACAAGGACAAGAAAAAGAGAAGTATGAGATAAGATCCAAAAGATGAAAGGTGAAGAAGGTAGAGGATAAAACTAAGGGTTAACAATGGCATGGATTAAGAAAAGAACAAACATTTCTCACCTTTATACTTTTTGAAAAAAAAAATTAACATTTATTTTATTTTGAGAGAGTATGAGCAGGGGAGAGACAGGGAGAGAGGGAGTTACAAAATTCAAAGCATGCTCCAAGCTCTGAGCTGTCAGGACAGAGCCCAATACAGGACTTGAACCCACTAACTGCGAGCAAGATCATGACCTGAGCTGAAGTTGGCCGCTTAACCGACTGAGCCACCCAGGCGCCCCCTCACCTTTATGCTTTTATCTGAAAGTGGAAATCAGTTTCTTTAGGGGAGTTAAAAAGAAAGATATATCCAAGCAATTAAGTTCATTTTATATTCATTTTCTAATATTGTTTTAATTTTGTTGTAATTTGTTATGAACTCTAAACATGAAATATTAATCCTATAATCAGTATCCTGTAATGGTTTATGTAGAAATTTAACTTCAACTCATACATTACTAAAAGAAGTGAACTAGATTTAAAAGAACTATTATCTCTGGTTCTTAACCTATACTTAATTTCTATATTGATTAAATATATACTCACATATCCTTCATTGTGATATTTCAAGGATAACTTATTTTCTATAAAGTGCTCTGAGTTCTTTTGAACAAATCCCAGATAAATACAGCATAACTTTATGATACAATATTGTAGCTATGCTAAGGATTTCTTAGAAATTCACAAACTGAATGAAAATTTAAGCTAAAACCAGATAGGGTCTCATAGGACCAAGGAAGAAAAAAATTTGAAAAATAAAGAAAGAACAAGAAAGAGGAAAGGAAAAGAAAACGATTTGAAGCACCACTCCCTTCTGTGACCCTCCCCAGATCTGTGTTTTTTGTAGAACCACATTAATGACATACTTAGTCCTTGAAACTTGATCTGACTAACACAAGCCATGACGCCCCTCATTTGTCCCTTCCATAGTATATTATGACTAGTAACACTTATAAAAGCATGTCTAATTATTGTTATTTAAACATTCCATATGTGTATTCCTCATCAACTTCTATAAGACTATAACTTTTTTCAGGGAAGGCAGTGTTTTTATGCTCTAAAAGCATAGGGCATGGGTATGAACATTTGATAAGAAGTAAGATACCTTGGCTATGTGGTCTTTGAAGGATTTTTGAAGAATGGTAACAGTGCTAAAATATTGGAATTAGTCAAATGTCATAATTAAAAGAAAAAATAAAATTGGGTAGATTGCAAAATGGTGAAATTCTAGAATGGACCCCGAAAACAGCACTTAGAAAGGCAACAGGTCACAAAGAACCTGCCTAGACTTTTAAAGAGATTGTTTTGCCAGATATACCTCAGTGATTATCTACATATAAGACAAGACTGAGGATGGGAGCTGGCTGTCATGGGGGGAGCGTGTCCACCTATGGAATGGAGCCAGTTCCCTGTTTCAGGACTGTAACTTTTATCTGCCTTGGCCTACTCATCATTTTTATTAATGACTTGGTTGGATGAGGTAATAGATACTGTGTTTGTCTCTTAATCCTCTAAAGATTAAAAGTTTTAAATCAATAGTGAATGTGTGGGATGACAAAATCAAGATTCAAAAAGTCTCTCTTAAGAGACTTGAATGTATATGTCATCAAGCTGAGGAAGAGACTACAAATATATCTGATATAGTCTTAGTCTGCATTATTAGGAATATGGTACCTAAAGGGGATGGAAAGAGCACCACTTTGTTCTATACATAGGATACACATGGATAGTTGCCCTAAATGCACTTTAAACATGTGTGCTCCAGGAAATGAGTGATGTGGAGAGTGAGAGAACTTGAAATCCACCAAGTATGTTTAATAGAGAAGACTCTTCAGGGATATAATAGCATTTGTAGCTATCTAAAGATATCACATAAAGGAAGAATCATTAGACTAGTTTCAAAAGGACAAAATAAAGTGCAGTGAATGTGACAGACAGACGGAAGGAAAACACTTCAACAATTAGTACTCTTCAAAACAAAAGCACTACCCAAGGTAATCCAGTGTGGACAATACATATATAATTATTGAACTGATAAAAATTTGGCCCTTTTTTTAACATAGTTTCATTAAATGTGATCTGTACAAAAGTGATCTGTGGATTAAGAAGATACTGCAAAACATGACATATAAACTTGTCAAATTCCTATGTTGTACACCCAAAACTAATATAACCTTGTCTGTGAACTATTAGAAAAAAGAAATAACACTTTCCCATGGTATACATGTGGTCATGTGGGCATTTTTTTCTGGATTTCAAAAGAATGAGATGGTCTTTAAGAGATAACACCTTAAATTAGGCTTATAGGAAGGAAATGATTAAACTTTATTTCTTTCCAAATTTGAAAGAACATCCTATTTTATGCTTCCATCTCCGTCTCATTCAATAGGTATAATTATTATAATTAAGGAGACACGCAAAGGGACTGTTAAATAGTGGATCTGGTTTAGTTCATGCTAATTGTGAACTACACCCCAAGAGGGCAGCCATGAGTGACTTGATAGGCAGACAAATTTGCATATCAAGTACAAATTTGTACTTAAAATATCTTTTAATGACACTCACATTCTTCATACTTTAAGAGAAAACCAACTCAAAGAATGCTGTGAGGTGCATCGATTTTTATTTCATTCATCATCATCATTATTGAATAATATGTTGCTTTTTAAAAATACAGCCACACATAATAAACCCAGTTTTAGGCAAAAAAAAAAAAAAGTTATTGCAAGCCAACAAACTCTTTGCAAATGGACAATTAATGCTACTATCTCTTGCCCCTAGAAAAGTGACCAACTAGAGTAATGGAGATAGCAGTGGTGTTCATACATGTGCATAATACAGAATGCTTCACCATGATTTAAATTATGTAGATACTTCGGTCCATGAAGGAAATAATCCAGCAATTAATATTTTACAAGTAAAATAATGAAATAGAAATCATTAAAAATAGACCTTGTGCTATATGAGAGCTTCACTGTCAATTTTCAAAATAACTAAATATAGGTTATGGTATTTATAATAAATGTATTGTCTTCATGAATAGAATTTCATAAAATGCATCACCAAATCTATGAGAAAAGGCATACAAATTTTGTATGCAAGAAAAAAAATAGAGGTGGAATCTTGAGAAATTCATACAGCAAGATAAGAAAACCACCATTCTGTTTGCATTTCATATAAAACTTCCATTTTTGTTGTATGTATTCATGATATATTTATTCTTTCTCTGCTTATTTTTAGGGTACTTTGAATCCCTATTGTGTATTGTGGGATGACTCAAAAACGTAAGTGACAGATGTTTTCTTATATTACTTTGGATTAAATATTCAAAGCACATTAAGTTATTTCAGCTGCCTGCTAGTCAACAGGAATGTGATAAGTTAGTGGGATGTGTGTTACACTCAGAAAACAGTCTGCTTTTTGAATCTGCAGGACAGGATGATGAATGTGTTTGTGTGTGATGATGCCATCCGATTACACTCCAAAATAGGATTGCATTACCTAATATGTAATGTAAGGCACATTGCTGTGCAAATCCCATGAGGATTTGTTAGGGGATCTAGTATTTTTTTTAACTAAAAAATTTTTTAACGCTTATTTATTTTTGAGAGACAAAGAGATAGAGCATGAGCAGGGGAGGGGCAGAGAGAGGGAGACACAGAATGTGAAGTAGGCTTCAGGCTCTGAGCTGTCAGCACAGAGCCCGACACAGAGCTCAAACTCAAACAGTGTGAGATCATGACCTGATCTGAAGTCAGGCGCTTAACCAACCGAGCCACCCATGTGCCCCTTGAAGTTCTAGTATTTTAAAGTCATAGGAGCTCAAATGATATTTCAGCATTTTGCCCTAGAACTTCAGCTTAGCATTGCACAATAAAATAGCAATCTCTATAATCATTAGGCCAATATGTTACTTGTATGACCTTGAGCCTATTATCAGAGTAATGTGATATTTATATGACCCTTTCAAATTATTTTATTATAAAAACATTGAGTGACATTTAATTGTCTTATTCATCTATTTTATGAATTCATGAAGACAAAAGAAAACAATTATAATAAATAAGGATTAATAATTCTTCAACAGATTCCTTTCTATAAGTAATTGTAATATATCTGGTCAAAATCATCTTAATCTTATCAGTAATTCTATGAGATTTTAAGGAAGGACTCAAAGAGCAGAAAAATCCTGATTAACTTTTAAGTAGACTCTTATATTTTAAATACTATGTACATTTATTTCCAGATTATATAATCTTGTTTTGTGTTGTTTTGCCTGAAGGGGAGATAATAAATATCAATTAATTCCAAAAGCCAATATCTCTGTGTGGATGCTGTTAGATAGGGCACCACATTGTTGAGTTCTAGGTATTCTAAGATTTTCTCCAGTGTTCTTCACCCAATATCTGATCTACATCTGAGGTTTTATTATGTTACTTGCCTCTCACCAGTAGTTATTGGAGAGTCTAGAAAGGCATGATTAGAATTTCTAGGTAAAGAGTAAACCTACTGGCAATGTGGTTATTTTTAGGGAACTGATACAATTTAAATTACAGTATCTATGTGGATGATTAATCAGTGACATTGGGCATATTTTGCTATAGATTCTGATATTCTAGGGAACCTCTTCACCTAGGAACCCTAGTGCCATAAAAAGAATCCCAACTTGCCCTGGCAATAACATGAGATGGATGTCCTCACTGATGTCATTTTTTTTCTTTTGAAATATGATACAGAAATCCATGGTAGGAAAATTTTTGCAAGCTTTGATCTTTACCAATAGCCAGAAAAGGCCCTAGTAGTATATTCTAAGGCACTGCTTAGTATGTTATATAGCCAAGGAAAGAATGAAATGCCACACAAATCTCATTGAATGATTTCTACTTAAGACTATACCATTTTAAACTCCTGTTTATATCTACTTGCATATCTTCATGAATAATAACCAACTTGGATTTAGTTTTATTCTCTTTTTAGTGGGTATAACATGCTTCAGTGTTGATCCAAACAGGGGAAGTGTTAGTTATTCTGAAAGACCTTTGGGACTGTCCAATGAATACTATGAGAAGAAACAGCATTCCCCTATTGTGTGACTCTTTTGGTTTTCTTTCACAGAATGTCTAAGTTTTTAAGTTTAATTTATAAAGATATTAGTGTTTGAGGTCAACAATATTCTTGGCAATCAATCACACTCTTTTCTCCAACATCTGCTAAAACATGACTCCTATCCATCACAAAAATAGACCAAAAAAAAAAAAAAAAACCCCACGTGTTTTAACCTTACAAAATTCAGTTGTTAAGTTGTCCTTGAAGAAAAGTATCCAGTCAGAGGTGTGGCTAGCTGCCTTTCAAAGTAGATTATCTGAAGAATCAGTGTAGTTCATGTTTCTTTGATGTACTTGAAAAATAATCAAAACTGACAGAACTTCTATCCCATCACCCTTTAACCAAAGCGTTTTATCATTAAATTGTTTTTCTGGGTGAGTTTTAAACGATGAAGGTTAAGGCAACTTTATTTATTTTCTTCATGGCTGATTTATTTTTATCATGTTCATATATACACACAATAGTTTTACCAATGATATGATTTCAACTTTGAGCATAAGTGCTTTAAGTATAGTTAGTCATGAAGAGATAAGGCTATTACTTTTTATATGGAAATGAGTTGACTTAAATGATATTTCAAGAGTGCAGTAATAAAGTTGAAATAAGTTGTCTTTTGGGGTTCCTGGGTAGCTCAGTTGGCTGAGCATCCAATTTTTGATCATGGCTCAGGTCTTGATTTTAGGGTCTTGAACTCAGTGTTGTGAGTTCAGGCCCCATTGTAGGACTCTGCTCTGGGTGTGAAGCTTACTTTAAAAAAAAGTTGTCTTTTAATTTTGGTTTATGTTATCAGATTGTCTTACCTTCTTTAGTGAGGTATAATTGATATATAACATTATATTTGTGTCAGGTGTACAACACAATGATTCAATATTTGTTTGTATTACAAAATGATCACCACAATAAGTTGGGTTAATATCCATAACCACACATAGTTGCAATTTTTTCTTGTGATGAGAATTTTAATGATTTACTCTCTTGGTAACATTCAAATATGCAACACCTTATTATTGCCTGTAGTCACCATGCTGGAAATTATATCACCATGACTCGTTTATTGTATAACTAGAATTTTCTACCTTTTGACCCCCTTCACTAATTTTGCCCACTCCTTATCCGCCTCCCCTCTTGCACATCAAATTGCCCTACATTTAATTGTTTAAGTTAATTTTTATTACAAAATTAATACCTGAGTATTTTTAGTTATAAAACTTCAAAACATAACTTCTAAGGCAAAAGTCCCCATTAATCATCACAAACTTGGTTGTCTATATCTACCCATATCCCCAAGGTTACTTCTATTTATATTTTGTTATGTATAATTTCAGGTATCCACTTATTCATTGACGTATATATACAGCCATAGAAATTAATACTATTTTTACATAAATATTATTACACAGTATGTGATACTGGCATCCTCAGTTTTTAATTTCACAATATGTTGTGGAAATTTTAAAACTTTGCTACATATGTTACACTTCTTATATGCGCTGCATTGTATAGATATATTATAATTGATCTATTATCCCTAATATTGGTGGAATTGAGGTTATTTTAAACTTATTTTATTAAATAAACTGTACTTCTGTGTATCTTCTTGTACATCCCTTCTTGAGGTTCTTTCTGACCATCCAGTACAAAGTGTTACACTTCTGTTCTCTTTATATCACCCTATTTTATATTCTTCACAACATACATTCCTACTTTAGTATTTCTTTTTATTTGCTTTTTGTCTGTCTCCCCCACTAGAAAGTAAGTGCCATGCAAGAGATACTTTTTCTTATTTACTACTGCACCCTTAGTGCCTAGGACATCTGCACATAGTATATATTCAACAAGTACTTCAGTTGGTTAGCTTTGCACCAGAATAAATGTTTGAATATTTCTCAGATACTGTTTCTCTTTGAGAATTATTTCCATGTATGTTTCATCTTATTAGTGACATACAGTTCTAGCAGTTATTAGATAGACCTAACATTGGAAGTTTGAAGGGAGAATACTTCAGCTTGGTATGATACTGAGGTCTATTATAAACAATGCATTTTATTTCTCATGATAATCTATTACCCGGATAACCCCAAGCAAAGATGTTTTTATTTTACTTTGATTGGTCAAAATAGTTTTAGACAATTTTAAAACATATTTTTATCTTGCTTTGGATAACTAATTAACAGGATGCAGAAAATGTTTCCTTATGGATGACCCATGAAATAAATTGAAATTACTTTCTCATTTCAGAAATAGGCTCTTTTGGTTAGAAGTGTTTCTTTTTAAATGTTTAAATGTTTTCTTTTAAAATAGCTTATAAAGCTTTAATTAGGGTAATAATTTTCACATCCTTTGGGATACTCTAAATTTGTATTTTGAGTGTTAGATCATGTTTGGTGACTACATTCCCTGGAAAACCCCTAATCCTTTCTTTAATTAACCTGTGATCTTTCTCAATGGTTCTTAGTAGACCATTTGATGCTATCAGGTCTGTGAATGATGTTTGTTTTCAGAATATGTTTCCAGAATGTCAATATTATGAATTTCAATTATAATTTCTTACCTATTGGTAAACAGTTTTGTCAATCCACTTATAACTTTTGTACCTACCTTGTGGTTGAAAGCAAATCTTCTAAATGCTTTATCTATATAAGATTTTATTTGTAAGTAATCTCTATACCCAACATGGGTACAAACCTACAACTCTGCCATCAAGAGTCGCATGCTCTACTGACTGAGCCAGCCAGGTGCCTCCAAAACAAAATCTGTTCATGGGCTATCCCTTTTTCTGCATTTCAGATTGATTTATTGCAGTTGGGAGTAGCAGTAGTCACCTTTTGATTGAGACTCCTACTGGCTTGTTTTATCTCAAAGTAATGGAATTGAAATGATTCCTCTCCTTTTCTCCTATTATCCTTATTTCTTCACACCCAGAACTTTTTCCTCTCTTTTGTCATTTATATTGGAAATCACCATTTCATTTACCTGACAAGATGATTCCCAAAAAAAATAAAACAAACCATAAAATGAACACTCTGATCTCATGCTATCTCTCTAGAGGGGTTGCCATCATTTTCTGTGCTCTTAGGGGACTGACAAGCTCATGACATTATGGAAACACATGTTATAACCTGAGGGACATACACTTTAAGAAGTATCTGTTAGCTTTTAGGAGTTCAAAACAATTATACAAAGCATTACTATCATTGGGTAACCAAACTGCCCTCTCCAAATGATAACCAAATCATAAAGCTCTTTTATAAGGCTCTATTAACACTGTGTTAGACTTGGCAAATTGACATGGATGGAACTTAATATTTTCATGATTATTATAAAGGGAGCAAGGGAGAGATCTGTTGGAGACTTAATTTATACAGTAGTTAAGAAAGAAAACAATGAACAGCTATGCAAAACAGTAATATGATTTTATCTTTAAGTCATCTCTACACCCAATGTGGGGCTCGAACCTATAACCCTACCATCAAGAGTCACATGTAAGAGTAATATGGTGGTCCTGTGGTTTAGGGGACATATGGAAGTATCTTTACAGACCTGCAGTTACTTAACTAAAATCTTTTCTTGAACAGCAGTGAAAAAAGGAAATCTGTATTTAAAATATTCAGCATACATATAGCCATGATTCCAGTAGATCACTATTTTTAGAATTTCTTAGTTATTCTATTAACCAGACATAGGATTTTAAAACCATTTAACTTCAAGAACTGTTATTACTTTTAGTGTATAGATTGGTCTACTTAAAACATGTTAAACTGCAAGGACATCATAGTAGTCAACACTTTGGAAATAAATTACATGATTATATTACAAACATATGAGTTCAGTCTTCCAAATTAACAGTATTATGTGCAACTTCTAATATATCCAGTATATGTCCTAGGTGTCAATATGTTCATTTTTACTGGATAGTCTCTAAGGTCATGTCTGCTCTTCTTTGGTGAGAGTGGTAAGAAATAAGTATTTCTGACTGGCACTTAATATAATTTTGTCTCGGTTGGTATATTCAGAGCCCAAATGGAGCCAACTGCAGGTGCAATAAAGTTAAATTTTTGGGGTTTGTGTCTAAAATGTCAAGATTCCACAGAATTTCCCATTGTCCACTCAGGCTCAATGATCAGTTCTCAAATAATATAAAACTGTTATTATGCTTTATTTCTCTTCATTATACTCATGCTAACAGAAATAAGAATATTAGACTTTCACATTATCAAAATACTGGTCCTTGTAAATTAAAGTTTGCCTGATCTCCAATAATTTAAATATTGTATCATCATCAAAAATAAGTATACCCGAATTCATAATAATTGTTTTCAGTTTTATAACTGATAAAATTTTGCTTTTGTTTGCAAAACAACTGTGTTCTTTTAAAAGCACTACAAAAAGCAATAGAAAAACCTAATCATTTGAGAAAATAGCAATACAATTAAGAGTCATTGGTACGAAACTACATGGAGTTTTCTTTACTTTTGTTTTTCTGTCTTAGACTATACATTACTTTTTGAAATTTTCTTATATCCACAATTGTGTGTTTCCTCATAAATCCATTATAATTCGAAATAATCTTGTTTCAGCTTTCTTCAGAATTTTTTTTCTTTTTCATCCTTTAAAATGTTTTAAATTTTCTTTAGATGTTTTGAATTTCAACATAGACTTTATGGTCTTGAATTTAGTTTCCTGAAGGTATAATTTTGGCTTTATTAGTGGAGAAATTATCTCTTTTTAACTGATATAGTCTATATATGTACCTCTAATATTATTACCAACTCATTATGTCCATTAGCATAGGCAATAAAATTCAGAAACATTGCATTATGCCTTTATCAATGTATTCTGAGAGCTGATATGGGAATAAATGGTACCACATGTTTTTTATTGTAGTCCATCTTTTGATCCTTTAAGTATGACTTAGAAACCTAATAGCCTATAGAGTAGAACAAAGGCAGATTGATATGTTTCTGTAAATAAAGTTTTATTGGAACACAGCACCCCTATTTGTTTACATATTGTTTGCGGTTGTTTTTATCCTACAACCATTGTGTTGAATCATTGTAGCAGAAATCATATAGCTGACAAATTTTTAAATATTTACTGCCTGGTTCTTTAAAAACATTGTTAACACCTACCGAAAACAATGTTTTCTAGCATTTTCCATGTCTTGTCATACATAGAAAATAATTTTAAAGCACATAAGGGTAAATGAATGAAAAATTTTTGCAAGCAGAAATAAGTTAGATTGCCCAGGAGTAGAGAGGATCAATAACTCTGTTAGTTATGAAAAATTCTCAATCATTATTTTTTTCAAATATAGACTTACCTATAATCGGTCTCATCTTCATGCAGAACTCTGAAGAATGTTGTTTCTTATTCTCCTGGTATCATAAACTCTCTTCCAGATTTTCTGCTTTTTTCTTCCCTCTCAGTGATATATTTTGAAAAATTTTTTAACCTAACCTTCAATTCAGTATTTCTCTCCTCATTTTTTCCAACTATTTCATTATTTGTAGAGTTTTTATTTTAAGTTGTCTTTTTTTTCATTTCTAGTTTCCATTTGATAATTTTTTTTAAAAAATCTACTAGATTACGTTTTAGAGTTTCATATCTATGCAGGTGTTTTATTTATTTTAACCTAGTAAGCACAGTTGTTTTATAATCTGTGGTTGATAATTCCTATATTTGACATTTTTTGTGGGTCTGTTTTTGTTCTTTTTTGTTTCTCTGAATTCTCACTCATAGTTCCTTATATCCTAGTGTGCTAGTTTATGTCATGTTTATTGTCCTTAAAATATTATTTGTGAAGATTATTTGATGCCTATGATAAAAGTATGTTCTTCCAAAGACAATTCGTAGTTGCCCCTTCCAACCACCTTGTGATACTATCCCCCAAGAACCCTTAAACTAAATTTAGTCCAGAGGTTACTTGGATTGCCCAGGTGATATTATCCCAAACTGCAGATCCACATGAGGCGTGAAGCATTGTCACATTTTTAAAAAAATATTTCAGTATTTTGAGCAGTATTCAAATGGGAGGACTAAACTGGAAAAAAAAACTTATTGCTAAAAGTAGGAAATCTAAACCAATATCTTCTTATACCTGTTATTATAACCTGAACAACTCACCATTTCTCATAGCATATCTGTTGAGAAGTATCACTCTACTGTACTTTATACCTTTGATACCTCTTATGTTTTTCTGCCTTACATTATAGCAATTTGATATCCCTTTTTAGATTTAAATGACTTGGTAACTAGAAATATGTCACATTTATCTTTGTAAATTCTGCTGTGCTTAACGAAGAAATTTGCAAATAACTAGAGCTCTGTAAATTCATTAATTCACATAACAAGTATTTCTTAAGAACCTATTATTTGTTCTTCTATTCAAAGTACCTGGCACATATATTAGTGAACAGACAAAAATACCTGACTTATGGAGCTTAAATGTAGAAGGAGTGCAGGGAGGGTCATAACATAAATATAATAGATAAATAAATTATATAGTATGTTAAAAAGTAAAAATTCATGACAGGGGAGTTGATGAAGATAGAAGAATAGAGAATGCCATTTAATTCTGCTGATTTATTTGTATTCCCTTGATTGACTTCTCCCAAGATGCCACCATTCATTTATATAATATTTACTTAACAAGTCCCTAAAATGTGCAAGGTATCAGTCACTTCAGTATCCATCTCCGTTTTCTCATGTTTGACCAAGTACTTTCCTATGCTACCTAACTAGCCATTACATTTGATGGTAGAGTTCTCTTCTCATGCCAGTTAGCTTTCCTTAAGTGTTTGGTCCTCCATATTCATCTGTATTCTGTCTGGTCTAAATGTCTGTCTGTCTGTCTGTCTGTCTGGCATCACAGTAGTTACTATCTCAACTATCCAATTACGTTGTATAATGCCTAAGAAATGGTAGACATACTACTATGAAAGTTAAATATTTTCTGAAACTGAATCAGCTAAAAATTCTAGCCCAGAGATGTTCATATTATATTAAAAAAAGGGTTTTAAAATCAAAAAGCCATGTCTCCTTAGTTTAAAAAAAAAACCAAAGCGGCAGNCAGTAGTTACTATCTCAACTATCCAATTACGTTGTATAATGCCTAAGAAATGGTAGACATACTACTATGAAAGTTAAATATTTTCTGAAACTGAATCAGCTAAAAATTCTAGCCCAGAGATGTTCATATTATATTAAAAAAAGGGTTTTAAAATCAAAAAGCCTTTTCTCCTTAGTAAAAAAAAAAAACCAAAGCGGCAGTCTATTCATTAATATTAATTTTCTACATGCTATTAGAATTCAGAAATGAAACTCCTTGACCTTATTCATAGATATTTCTAAACCCAAAATTTTACCAATGATATTCAAGCTTCCAATTTTCTATAGATAATTAGCTGAATTATAATCTGAAAACTACACAGTTTTTGAAAGGATAATATTCAATATTTCTCTTCATAGTACAATGAAAATACTATAATAACTAAGGACTTTCAGTTTGTCAGTAAGGTTGTCTACTTATTTAAGGATATGAAACTGAAAATTAGCTTCAACTTTTTAATAAGTAATACAGAAAGAAAATGTGATAATAAAAGTAATTCCAACATATCCATTTACTCTAAAACCTAGTTTCTTAATGTCAAAATGGGCATAATAGCGCCTATTGCATGTGATGGGCACAATGATCAACAGAAAAACTGCTCTAACAAATTTGACCTAGTGACTAAAACATGGCAAGTGTTTTTAGAAACATCTTCCCTTGCCTGAATAATGGCCTTATGCATCTGAAAAAATAATTTATTTTCTATTAAAATATTTTAATACATATAAATAATAATTCTTCATGACACTAAGACATCATCATAGATTAATTAGCATTACTGTTTCCATTTAAACACATTAATGGTACTTCCTACAGTCAATGGTATCTTAAAATCTGTGATGTGCAGGTAATATTATCCTGGATATTTGACACTCTTTAATTCTCACAGAAAATTTGGTGGAAAAGTAATTTTTCAAGGTTTCAGATACCTTGAGAAGGATTTAGTATGTAAAGGAAAAAATAACTATGACAAAGAACAGCCAAGGCATGCTGACCAAGGGACTCCAAAGTGCCACAGGAAGCTTTCATCGGTATTTATGCACCATCTGCATCTTGCCCCATGCATCCTCATAAAGGCACTGGGGTTAGTTTTCAAAGTATTTACTTAAACTAAATGTTTTAAAAATCAATAAAATCAAAACTAGGAATTCATCCAACATTTCTCACCAAATTTATACTGTTCTTAGGGGCCCTGGGATGATCCAAGAGACCTTTTTGCCAGGATTTTTTAAATGATGTTGTTAAAATATTAATGGATACAGTATTAATAGGAACAACCTAGAGCTGGCTGGTAAGGATAGGCTCTTGTTGAATCTCACTTAATTTGCTAATGTCTGTAGTTCTATTTCAGAAAAGCTCCAGGTTTGAATTGCTGAGGAGACATATTAGATAATTTTAGAACTATAGTCTTTCCGTTCTTTGAATGACTCAAGCTAAAAACTTCCCCAACTTCCCCTACTTATATATACTATAAACAACAGACTGGAAATTTTCCTTAATATGTATTGGCTATTTCATGCTCTTAAAATATACCTCAGAACTGCCCACTTATACCATAATTAATAGCTATTTTACAGCTTTGGTGTTAGAGACATTCAGTAATTAAATGTAGCAAATGTTGTCTTTCCTTAGACACTCTTAACCAAGCAATTCACTCTGTCTTTATAAATATCTCTTAAACCCTTAATATTATTTCACAAATTATTTAAAATATGGATTTGAATGAGGATTAGCAAACTTGAGGTCAATGTGAAGAAAATTACATTAAGGTTTAGTAATAAATTCATAGGCTATAGATTTTATTGTGGAGGCCATTGAGGAAAAGCAATAGAATAAAAATGGTTGTAGTAGTAGTAGCAGTAATGATTTTGGTTAAAAAATAAATCTACTCTTTAATCATTTTATTAGTTTGATATAATGGACATAAGTAATTACACCTGAGAAGTATAAATCAAGTACCACTATACCCACCATATCTTACAAATTATATTTGGAGTTGAATTGAGTTCTTATTGCAGATGACATTATTTTGTGAAGATTGAAAACAAGAGAAGTCATTTTAAAATATGTATAAATGCAGTACAGAAAAGAAGTAAGTTGGAAATCTGCACTGAAAAAGATCAATATCTTCAGTATAAAGCTAAAATACTATATTGCCTGTACATAACATACAAAAAGTTGTCTAGCTATTCTCTTTGCTTTCTACAAGCAGCAATTTTAGTATGTACTGATATCGTTATGTGACTGCTTTTTAATGCTATTTTAGAACTGGGCTTTGGTAACAATTGAGAAAGTTTCTTTGCCGTGAATTTTAACCAGCATCATAAGCTGATGGAGAGGGCGAAGAGGGAAATGGTAGTAGCCCTAAAGAAAGTCTTCCAAGAGAGCGTGTTTGAAATCATACCGAGCATCACAGTGGCAGCTACCTAGGAATGGCTGTGTGTGGATATCTATGTGCTTGAAATACACATTCAACTAAATTAATTCTGAGATTTTATTAGCAAGATCCCTCCCCTGCCCCCCCAAAAACTGCTTGGGTCTGCAAGGAGCACTTTTCACACAACCTGAGCTATTTTATTAGAAACATAGTTGTAATAATGTGCATGGCATCTCAGAACTCAGTTCAACAAAAGTACTACTCCCCAAAGTCTACAACCACTCAGCTTCTTTTTGGAATCATACACATATATGGATCCTTTACAGCTTATAACCTAAGCCTAGACTAAAACTAAAGGCAGAGAAGAGACCTAGACCCCATCTACGTGCTACATACAAAGAGAATCTCATTTCTTTTCTTTCATTTTTGTCACCTTCAAGTCTAAGGACACGATAACAGAGACTTAGAAGGTCTCTATCTATACCTTTTGCAGGAAACTGGAAAATAATCTAGAGAAAACTAGCCTGTGCTGCAGCTAAAAGAAATAGAATACTTTTGTTTGCAATGACCTCAGACCATCCATGAGTCTATGTCACAGATGACCAGCAATCCTTTGAATAATCATTGGAACTGAAAGATAATTATGCCTCAGCTCATTGTAGGTCCTATGTTGATAGGTTTTCTTAGCCTGATCTGAATATAGATCACAAGTTGCTGAGATGTAAGATCCTCTTCAAAAAGTAAGGACAGGAAAGTATATCTTCTGCAGTTTCAGACAAAAACTTAATAGATTGTGTTGGATGTAGTTGGTTTTCTCAGGGAGGCTCTCCTCATCCCTGGATTTCTGTGAATCCCTTTGCTGTCTGAGTCAATTTCTACTTTCCCAGTACCTAGCACGGTTCCTGGAGCAGTGTAGGTATTTAAGAAATATTTACTGAATTAAAATTGAAAGAAACGTTCCATTTTATAATAAACTTATATAGGTCATTTCCCTTGTCTATATAGATACACTACACAAAAATAGTAAGTTTGTGGACATGTATAAAAAATAAATTAACCTTTTCAGAGTTAATAGGTCATTTAGTGCAATGTAAACCATACAGAAATCATATGTGTTCCTGAAAGTTAAAATGTTCTTGTTCTTATTTTTCCTTCAAGGGAGAAGTTCTTTTTGCCACAGAAAATATAAAATGATTCAGTGTTCATGGGAGGAATTCATAATTCAGGCTCTTATTTTCACACTGCCTTTCAAAACACCTACGCCACCCAGAATAATAACGTGCTAAGCTGCAGTGGCTGCAAAGTATTTTAATAAAAGAAGGAAATTATTTTCATAATTACTGATAAGTTCTTAATTTGTTCTGCTAAAGGGTAAATCAACCACAGTTGGTGAAAGAAGCAATTCTTATATGTTGATATTACAGGTTTAGAAAAGGAGGCTTACAGTTGTCTTGAAATACTAAGGAGTAAGAATTTCATTTTAAGGAGATAAAGGGTTAATTAGTAGAAATTCTCTGAAGCACTACAGAGAGAGTATTGTATTGTTTTCTGATATTTAAAATGTTCAGTAAAGTCATTTACATTTTTCTACTATTATTGAAAGTAGACAATAGTATTTCTTTATTAAATAGTGTTGTAGGATGTCAGCGGGACAGGAATTAGTTCAAACTGTAATTAACTTTGTCAAAAACTATTAACAAAAGATATTTATTGAAACCTACTCTGAACATAGGTATAATCATTAACTTGATAAAGGTGTACTTTTTTTTCTGATATATGTCAATTCAGTAGTCAACAATTATATATTAAAAAGCATATTTGCTGAATGAATGAACAAATAAGTGAACATTTACATCATTTCTTCTTCAGAGATATTCTCCACCTTGTAGAATACCTGGAAACATCAGGAACTCTTCTGGGTCTCCCTTGTTAGGGTTAAGTAAATTAGTGATTCACTGATAACCTCATTTATCCAGCATTATTGGAGAGTGAGTGCTCCTGGTAAAGGAATTTACAGTTAAGTGAAGAGCCAGTTTCCAATCCTACTCATTTAATGTAAATCTTTCTTAGATGTACTTCACCTCCTCACATCTGCCTCACGGGTATGGTCCATGCTGCCCTAGCGCACTCTCTCCCCACCAAGTGGCAGTGTCTCTCGACCTTGGCACTATAGTATGTTTAGCAGCCTCACTGGCCTCACCTACTAGACACCAATTGCACTCCACTCTCCCTTCTCTGTGGCAAGCAAAAATGTCTCCAGATATTGCCAGATATCCCCAAGAATGAGGAAGAGAAAATCATTCCTGGGTAAGAACCACTAATATAGAGCAATTTACCAAAAATGCAGATTTTTGCTCCAACTCCAATCTACTGAATCACAACCTCTTGGGGTCTACGTAAGAACTCTGTTTTTTTAGCAGATTAAACTTCCTAAGTGGGTGTAACGCACAGTAAGTTTGAGAACCATTATTCAAGTGCTGTCACTATATTTCATTTTCTAGACTTCTGCTACCTAGGTGCAAAGTCAAATAGCCTAATTGAGTCTATCAACTTAATTTTACATTTACTTCTAAACCCTTGTTAGATCTCTCCTCCAAGTAAGTTCATGGACTATGAATATTCTCAGTACTTCTGGGTCCTTGGCTTTGTTGGGCCTGTTAGGAAGCCTTATCACAATGAAATTTGACTGTAATGTGTCCTGTACTTACCAAAGTGACAGGGGATACCCTGGACAAACTATCTTTAATCAGAAGTACACTGTGACCATATCTTCCAGCACTTGTGACTTTCTTAGACTAATCAAATAAATAGCAACCATGCTGGATGGGGCATAACATTCATTCATTTATTCATTCACTCATTCACTAAATGATTCAGTTTTTTGTTTAATACATTCATGCATTAATTTATCCAGGAACTATTCATTGGGTACCTACGACATGTCAAGTGCCTATTAAGTACGGGAGGATACAAATAGTGAGCACGACTGGCAGTCTCTAGGGGAAAATGTTAGAGTTGTAATCACAAAGTCAAATAAAGCCTGAACAACCACTTGAGGATTAAACCGTGCTTTTCATTAGCAAAGGGCTATCACTGAGCTAACTAGCTAGGGGAGGTTAATTAGCAACTTATCTATGCAGCAAAAGAAATAGTACCCTAATTGTCTGGAAAAGATAATTTAGTACCTAATGTTTGGTCTGGTCACAATGAATACCGTAGGGGAAATTAGCTTAACAGTACTATAAACATATTTCATGTATTCTTATATACTAGGGAGAGGAAATTTTCCTGAAATTTAATTAAGTTTACATAATAGTTTAATTTTAGACATAAAAGGATGTTAAAAATAGCCTTCCATATCTTCCATTAATTTTAAATAAAAAATCATTGTGTTAAAAGTTTAGAGTATTTTTGGACAGGATTAGAAAAATGTGAAGAAAAAAATAACTTTTACTCATGGCTAAGTTTCTGTCTGGAGCCAATTTCCCTTTAAGCAGCCTGCGGGCACGGCCCTGGATTCCTATTTGTCTAGCCTCTCTCAGGACTTCAAAGCACTAGCAGTTACACCTTCTCCTCCTGCTTCTTTATTTTGCCCTCCCCACAGATTTTGTCTCCTTTGCTGGAAAAGATCCTCAAGTCCCATTCACCTTAAAAATGAATTGCTGTATAAATTCCTTAGCTATCCTTACAGGCTTGAGTTTTATGTCCTATTCTATCTTTTGTCAGGATCAATGACTTGTCTTAATGAGCTCCAGAAATATCCAGCACCCTCAGTTATAATGGTTCCAATGTTTATTCTGAAAGAAAGAAACATTAGAGCAGAGCTGACCCCATATCTTATATGCTTCTTGGACGGTTTATTTGAAGTCACATTTCTCATGAACTTTTCATGGGTTTGCTTCTTTTACCAACTAGATTGTAAATGCTTTAGGGATAGAGTGTCAGTTTTATATACCTCTGTATGCACCCCACCCCTAACTCCACTCCAAACTCATATCTATCTATGTTCACAGTAAATGATCAGATGAATACTTTGGAAATTGATTTGTTGATGATGCTTGTAACCAACATGTATGAAGTCTGTTTGGTGTTCAAGTCACTCTTCTGGGCACTGAGAGGCTACAAAATAAAAAACACAGGCCCATCCCTTGAGAAGTTACAGTCAGCGGTGAAAACAGAGAAGTGAACATGTGGGTGCAGTTGATAAGCAAAAGAGTGCATATAAAACAGAACCTATCAGGCCAGGGGATCCAGGGATGATCTCTCAGAAGAGATGGTGCCTGGATTGATTCCTGAAGGTATTAGCCCATTAAATAGACAAGGGAATGTTGGTAGGGGCTTGGGGAGCAGAGGAAGGAAGCTTTCAAAATAGAATGAGCAGCATGTTGTGACAGTTTGGAGGGTGTTAGAGTAACTACTTTGATGAGAACTGCTTGCACCCTAAGCTCAGGGTGGGTACTCCCTGGAATGAAAGGTAGTCAGGGCCTAGTCAGAGAGGGTAGAGCTGTGTTTGCCTTGTTAGGGAATTTGGACTTTTCCTTCAAAGATATGGAATGCCACAAAAATGTTTAAACCAGAGAAATGTACAAGGAAACATATTTTTTAAAAATTTAGGTAGTAATGGGAAAAGGTGCTAAACCAGAGGGGTTGTGACTGCAGGCAGGAGGCTTCTCCAGAGGTTCCTACAGAAATCCAAACCAGACAGTTAGGAGTTTGGACAGTGAAAACGGGATGAAGAGATGTAGACAGATTTGAGAGGTGTCTATGAGCTAAAACCAGTTTTGCCAGTTAGTCAACTAGATGTAGGGCAGAGAGAGGGAGAAGAGTCAAGAATGGCTCACAGGTAGAGGGTCTATGCAACACCCTATCTATGTGGACTCTCCCACTGTTTTGAAAGAAAATTTTGATGACTCTCTCATGCTCTGACCTCATAATTATTGAAATGATTAAAGATGATAATTCTTTTCAATACTATCCATTTATTGTTACTGCTTACTAACACAGGTGCTGGTAGTTATGTTTATTAAGCCAAACCACTTTCTGATTGAGCACAGACAGTAGATAATTAATATTTAGCAGTTGGATATATACATCCAAATTAAATTGGCACCCAGAGAGCAAAGATTGAATTAAACAATGATATTGAAATTTACATGTCATTCTGGGTTTGTAACTGTGGTTATCAGATGTTTGCTCTCATTAGTCCATCAAATATACTTTCTTTCTCATGTATCATTCAAATATTCACAGTTGATTATTTATATAGAACATAAAATTAAAGTTTTTAAAATTGATTGGTTTATATAAAATAAAAAATCTAAATCTCTAGCCAGAAATTGTGGCTTGAGGACCATATGTGGATGCCTTCCCTTTTGCTGAGAAGCCAGTAATGCCTAGATCGATCCTATCTAAGGTGGAAAACTTATTTAGAGCATTTTAAGATGTAAGTCTCAGCGCACTTTTAAGAGGGCTTAAAATAATGCAGATCACTAGCTACCTCTGACTTAAGCGACATGAAGAAAACCAAAGCTGTGGACCTATTAGAAGGCATCAGTATGGCCTTTGTGCCTAAAGACTTTGCTAAGTACTGGCATGCTTCATAAACTCATTCCCTGTTGGGTGTGATTCTTTTGTTCTAAATAGCCCAAGTCAGAATTAATAAACCCAGTGTGTTTGAATGGCCTTATAATTTTCTGAAGGCTCCTTTTCACATATGGCACCTACTATGTCAGCAGGCTGTTCTAACATTCAAGAAGAAACTGGATTAGATAACAAATAGAAGAGCAGTAGATTTACTGAATTGGTTTTGCAATTCCTAATTGTTTTAAAATAGCTATAAGGGGGCGCCTGGATGGCTCTGTCAATTAAGTGTCTGACTTTGGCTCAGGTCATGATCTCACAGTTCATGGGTTTGAACCCTGCATTGGGCTCTGTGCCAACAGCTCAGCCTGGAGCCTGCTTCACATTTGGTCTCTCTGTCTCTCTTTCTCTGCCCCACTCTTGCTTGTGTTCTCTCTCTCTCATAAATAAATAAATACACATTTAAAAATTAAAAATCAATTTAAAAAATAAAATAGCAATAAGAATGTGAAAATTTGATCATGGGAGGATTTTGTAAGGAGCAGGCACAGGTGGACAAGACCTCTGGAGGCACAGTTGACAGCAGCTTATACATTGAGGAGGGATAGTAAATTTGTTCAAAAGCACAACTAACATAGTTAGTGAAATAATGATAATTAAGATAGTAAGGCAAGGAAGACTGGTTAGTGAATAATTTTAAAGTACAGGCTAAGAAAATTGGGTTTAGCAATAAGATTTTTCAATTTGCCTACATGTTTTAATAGCTTTGTCTGTCTGGAAGAAGTGCTATAATTTGGATTTTTTTCTTTTTCTTTTTTTTCTTTTTAGTCCATGAGTTCTGAACATATGAAAGACATTTATTTACTTCATAAAGCAATCACCAAGTGGTTCCCAGAACTGGGCAAACAGAGATACTTGTTGGAATTTATTGCTTCAATATCACAGGATGGCCTAACATACACACACACATACACCCACACCCACACACACAGGCTTGTTTGTAGTGTTATATTGCATATTTTTTTTCTTTCTATGTGTCCTATATCACACTGATTTTGATTATTTCTTTGTTAATATTGCTTACACACAGGGGAGATATAAATAATGAACAATAATCTAATATAAAGATCAGGGCACCTAGAACATCTTTAAGGACAACTAAAATCAGTATTGTATTCATTGTTCTATCTCAGATTTTTCTGTGACTCACATTCCATTTTTTTAGTGGAGCTTTCCATTTCTTTCTAGAATAGTTTAAAGATCCAGTTGAAGTGTTTCTAACATGACAAAATCCAGAAGTCCTTTTAGGTCATAAATGAACATTTTAAGTTTCCTAATTTTTCACTATAAACTGTTATAGTAAAAAGTTTAAAATTCAGTTTATCATTTTTATGTGATGATGACTTACATCAGGATGTAAAACCAACCCAAGTCTCAAAGCTATGAGAGTTTGCTTTAATTGAAGACAAGGGTATTCTGTTCAAGAAAGAGGATTTCTTCCCTTTCTTTCTCATCACCTATTAAATGCATCATTTATTATATGCACCTGTTATGTACATCCAGATTTTCCCTGAAAGGGAGGCATTAGCAATTATGTTAACTATTTGATGCTGCTAAATAAAATACTTATAAATTAAAAAAAAAAAACCTTCTGAACATTAGCTCTCCCTCTGCCTTATTTTAAAAAATACATAAGCAGTTAGCTTTTTAAACTTAAAATCTGATACTTTTCTAAGCCCAAGACACATAATTTTACTTTGGCTTAACTTTGTGCTTAACTTTCTTCTTTCTAAAAATCTTAGCTCAGGTCATTTCTACTTAAGACCCTGCACTCATAGCTGCTACCCGGTTTTAAAAGTCATTGGCACACCCTGCTTGAATACATTAAATCTCAGCTTCACCATGAAGACGACAATATCTTTCTGACCTCTGTAAGTGCCTCATTTAATCTCAGTTCAGGGACCCAGAGGTTTTGTTCTCCTGTGTCTTAACCATGCTACACAGTACATTTCAAATGAAATGTTTAGTGAATCTCAAGGTCTCTCAGGAATCCAAATGGAATTTGCATTGAGTCTGAAAGAAAGTGAAATCACATTCTCTCTGTGAGTTAGCTATTTGAATTCCTGCCGTATAAATATTAGAAGCTGACCCAGGTGTCCCCTAATGTTAGAGTAAAAGAGGACACTATACGAAAGCGATTTCACTTTAAAAGCTATAACTGGCAATGAGAGTTAAACATTACACTCTGTTTCATTTTATCTTTGGGAATGTTTAATAATTTTTAAAGATAGGTCATGTTGATTCCACTTACTACATTACGAGATTAGAATATCTGTGATTCAGCTTAAGCTATACACGATGATGACCAGCTTAATAAGAATAATACAGATGAATCTATGGATTTAAATATTCCAAATGAATGTCAGTGTTACTAAATGAACAGCTTTAAGCCAGATGACTTCACTTAAAGAAAGTATTTTATAAAAATAATTACTAGATCATGGATAAATTAATTAAGCTTTTGCTAAGAGTGCATTGTATTTTGGGGATCTCTAAAACGGTTAAATGAGAAATATTTCCTGCATAATTAAATGCAGTTTACCTGACCAATCACATCTGTGTGCTAAGACAATTTGTCTCAATAGATTTGACTTTTTCTCTACATTAGCAAGAATACTTTAAGTTCCAAAGCCATCTTTAACATCACCACATGCTATTCGTAAGGCTCCTTATTGGAGCCATTTCATTGAAAAATGATGATTTTTTATATATACTGTAGGCTGCTGCAGATGTTGGAAAAATTTGGCTATTCCAAGCACTTTGGAGGTTTCCCAAAATTATTTTAATATTAAAGCATATTCACTGTAACTAAAAAATAATAGTTTTTCCTCAAAAGACCCTAGGAGATTAAAAAATTTAATTTAAACATTTATGAGTTATTTTAAATGAAATAGATGCCATAAACCATATAAAAAATGTAAAAGTATAATGATTTTAGCATTAAAACCTGATATTCTATAGGAATTACACAGTTGGAATTAGATCGTTTAGGTAAAATAGGTTATTTCTTGAGTTACCCAGTGACTGATTTCTGTCTTAAATAAACTGCCCCAGCTTTATCAGTTATTTATCTTACTACACACACACACACACACACACATACACACACGTATACACACGCACACACGCACGCACTCATGTAAAACTTTCAAGAAGGAGCATAGCCTACCTGAGTTTTGCTACTTTGAGTATAATCATAACAGCTAAAACCAACCACCTAACGCAAGTATTATTTACTTTGGACTCCATGAGGATAGCAAAAGAATTTTTTAAGAATGAATGAGACCACACTAGGAGATATATACTCATAATTACTATGTAGTAACTGGGATGTTATGGGCTACCAATAAATGGCTATCAACTTCCTATTTTACTAGAAAAAAACCCAAATAAAATGGTACGTTAGCACCATAAGGACATTACTGAAAAGGTATTTTTCACTTAACTTTTTAAAATGTAATGAAAAATTTTAAAGTACATTTACTTATGATGAAAAGTCGCTATGTTGTGTATATTTTTCTCATTTTATTTCATTTCAGTGAAAACTTCATCAAAGCCAATGCTCTCTCTGAGAACTGGTATTTGGAAATCTTATAATTAATTTAAATACCTACATCTATAAAAATACGATGTGTGCAATTTTGGTATCAACATCAGGTTCCTGACAGTGGCTCACAAATTCACTGGGGGGTGAATTTGCATCTCTGAGGACATCCAGCATTTTCTGCAGATATTTTTGATTGTCCTGACAGGGCTGTGAGTGCCATTGGCCTCTAGTGAGTAGAGGACAGGAATGCTACTAAACAACGTACAACTCACAGGACAGTCCCCCACAACAAGAATTATCCAGTCTAAAATGTCAATAGTGACAAGATTATGAATGCTTTTTAAAGCTTAACCTAAGGAGCTGGTGAAACCATATAGTCAAATTGCCTAAGAGAGTAACAGCTTCTGTTCTGATTAAGCCTAACTTCCTCTGCTTTCAGAGTCTATTAAAACCTATGCCTGGTGCTGATTTCCTTACACATGGCAATTTTGTATTATAAGGACTCTTACCCTGCTATTAGTGCAGAAAGTCCCTCTTTTTTGCTTATGAATTAGTGCAGAAAGTTCCTTTTAAATAAAATTTTCATTCATAGTATCCCAGGGAGGCTTTGCTTCTTTCCAATATGTTCCGCAAAAGGATGGCCTTCCTATGCTATACTTGCTACTTCTAGATTTTTATTCATTAATTTTCCCCACAATATATACACCCTGCATACATTTGTGTTTTCCAAATGGGAGTCTGAGGTAAAAATTTATTGTCTTCGTTCCCATGAGGCAGAAATGTGGTCTCCATCACCAGTACAGTGTAATTCTATACATGGATGACATGGTCCCAACGCTGATTCTGCTTAACCATTCCTTGCCTAGTATCACATAAGCGAAACTAAGCAAATCGGGCTTAATGACATCACTTTTAGGGATTTACATGTGGAAAATACAGTATTTTTAAGTCTCTAGTTTCCTTATGGAAATATTTGTGGCTTTTGCATAAATACCCATAAATATCCACAAGGTAAGAAACAGTGGAGTATTTCCAATGTAGAAAATACTCTTAAAGTCAATTTTGTAAATCTTATTATTAGATTTAGACATAGCAGTCATTTACACCAGAACAAATTAAGTAATCCTATTTCCCATGAAAAACAACTCCTACTCATCTCCCTCCAGATATTATTTTGCCTTTTATTAAGATGCCCATTTGCAGAGAAATATGTGTAAATGTGTTTGCCTCTGTTGGGGCAAAGAGTTCCCTGTAAATCATTCTGAATATGTCTGTAATTTTTAAATGTATCTCATATATTAACATTTTCTCTTAATCTTCCTTACTTTTTGGTTTCAATTGCTTTTGTCCTTTACGTTATGTGAAACACACATATTATTCACTATTTACCTGGAGGGTTGTAACTGGATCCAGAATAACTAAAAAATAAAAACCAAAAAACATTTGTTCCAATCCATAAATGTTCAGTGAGAATATACTGTCTTCAAAATAACACCCAAAATGTTATTTATGCACTGAAGCATGGATAACCTTCAACAAACACTGTGTATTTATGCTTCTGTTTATTCTGTTGTATGATTGAGAGGTATATCCAATTTAGTGCAGTGTATATCAGGTTCTTTATACCCAGAGCAATAACCAGAGAGACAGCGGTATTCATAGCTATGAATTTCAGCATCTAGCGTAAAAGATGAAAACTGCATGCTTCTCTAGATTTTTTTTTCTGTGACTTAGATCCCGAAGAAAAGTTGCTTTTGTTTTAAGAGAGATAGAAAGAATGAAAGGTAAAATCTAAATTCCCCCATTTTTTAATTAGTAACCAGGAAGTATTTACTCAAATAAAACGGTTGACTTTCTCCTGTTTTAAATGCTTACGACTGTATACACTAATGGGAACGTAAGCAGACCTATCTTCAATCACACATTGGCTTCTAATTTCAAATAAGGTAAGGCCCTGATACTATCCCAGTTGCGAGAACTTCTTCAAAATATACCTTAAAAATCTGTATAATAATTCAAGAAAGAAAGTAACTGTTAAATGTCTGGCATTTAAAGGCCTTTAACTTTAAGTTCTATTTTAGAAAAGGTATAGATTTAATGAAAGCAAGAAAAGAAAAAAAAGGAAAAAAGGAAGGAGGACAGAAAGAGGAAGGAAAGAAGGAAAAAACAAGCATGTTAAGTCCTGTCTGCAGGGCTGGATAGCGTCCCCAGACACGTAGATGATCCAGGAAACAGGAGATAGAGCACTGCCTAAATTTCAAATAAGTTTTCATTTCCTGCATTGTGTCCAGATTAAGGGCAGCTTGGATCTGAAACCACTTTTTAGTGGTTTCCATGATGTCTGACTCCCCTCAAGTAAGCTAAAAATGCTTGCAGTGAAAAACTGCTTAAATTCAGAGTTGGGTTCACTGGGGGGTAATGCATACGGCATGTATGGATTGTTGCCCTTTAAAGCTGTGTAATACATGGATTTTTGCCTAAAATTTCTCTTGAAACAATTTTATCTCTTTGTTCTGACTTCGAAAGATTTGGTGAGAACTAAAGATCTTTAGGGCTATAAATGTAAGTGTCAGATACAGTCAGTATCAAATATGTCTGCCACAGAACAGTGGGAAGAAGAGGAAAATACAGGACTGAGTTGAATATGCACTGAATTGTTGAGGTTTTCATTTGCCATTTATACCTTTCTTATAAAAGTGACTGTAAAAGAAATAGATTTTAACATCTATTTACCATACTATACAGAAAACATTTATATGACACTTCCTATGTACAGGGTACAAATAAATATAGAAACACACTGAGTCTCATAAAACCCCGTAAGACAGTATCATCCCCATTTTACACAATAGAAAATGAAGTGCAGAGAAGTAAAAAATACTTGTCCAATATCACTAAGCTAGTGAGGGTAGAATGGGATTTGAACCTAAACAGGCTACTACAGCCTGAATACTATAATGCCTCTTAATATAATATATTCAGAATCTGAATTTTTAAAATGTTTAAATACAAAATTTGCATAGTCAGTTTGAAGCCTTCACACTAGAATAATTTTAATTTGCTACGATGAACTAGGTAAAGTGATACCAAATAACAGAAACATGACATTTTTATTGAGAGTTAAATAAGTCAGTATGGTGAAAATAAGCCTGCAGAGATATTTCAAATATATGTATTTTTGTTCATGTTTAATGTTTTTAATGTGCATATGAAACTCCTTTCAAGAAGCACCAATTTATTTCTATAACGAGTTTTAGCTTTTAAGACGCAGCCATCTAAATGCATGGTGTTAGGGACCAGAGGTGTCTGGCGTTGTGACTAAGGCGTCTGTTCCTGGGCTAACAGGGAGCCGAGGCATTCATGTCATGAGTATAAGGTGATGTGGAGGCATGGATCAGTGAACAGCAGGGCTACAAAGGCACACTGGTGGAACCCAAATGGAAAATAGAGCTTCAGTAATTTTGTACTGATTACTTGGTAGAAAAGAGTCCACCTGGTGCCACATCTGATTTATGGAACAGATTGGGCTTGTAGTGAGAGTCCAGATATAACTGCCTTCTTTCAAAGGAAGTTATAACCTTTTTTTTTATATATACTTCATGTATGGGCTCATGAATAAATTATCACAGATGTTTTTCATTTTATTCTCGAGCTCATTCTTATGTTGAGATGTATGCAAACATGTCCATAAGAGTAGACAACCACAGAATCCAAAGAGTAATTGACTTCATTCTTTTACTGTTCTTTTCCTACTGAATTTTTTGTTAAAAAGAAAAAAGAAAGACATTGTGTTATATTGTGTTATTTGTTCTCATGACAACAGTTCCAATAGGAAAAATATGCTTTGAATGAACTCATTTCCATGGTATTCTCAAAATGAAAATTTCAAAGTACTCAGATGTTGTCCTCAAAAAACTAACAAATAAAAAAAGCTGCTGACCTCTGTAAGGAATATGGCATAACCCATGTTGGGCCACGTGTATATGAAATTCAGCTATATTGAACTTTAGAGAGTCCAAAGTTTTCTGGTAAGCTGAAATTCTGTCTCATTCAGTCAAAAGCAATGGGTCATAACTATGAAGTTGTTATAGTATTTGCTGAAATGAAATTTAGACCATGCCAGTATATAAAGAGAAGCTAACTTTTGTTGGGCAAAGTAGATACTGAAAAAAACTATTTTATGTAGCTCCATTTAGATGACCACATTAAACAAGTTATTTATATAGATTTAATTATACACATCATAAGTAGAGTATGCCAATTGTCAAGCAAGTAAAATCTCCTTACCTTCTGTCTCCATAACCACAACATCTTAATCTGTTGGTTAAGGGGGAAAACAGTCTCACTTGGCAATAAACCTTTGGATATTTATTAATTGTGACAAATCTATGGCTTTCATCCAATTTTTTAAAATCTTTGATCATCTCTTAAAATGGCCTACACAGTTTAAACCATCTTTCCTTATAGCTGCCATCGTTAGCTCTATCCTGTAATGAACTGTATAAGTAGTGAAGAAGGGTGATGGCATGGCTCCTTTTTGATCTGCACTCAGAAGAGCTCTCTTTGCATCTATATACCCAAACGAGATGGTGCAGAATATTCCTATAAAGTAGCAAACATTAAGGCAGAAGCATTTGTGTTAAGAATTATCAAGTGGTGACAGTGGGAGAATTTATAGACAAACTAATTAACAATCTCAAGGCTTTCATGGGTGCTGACATTAATATTTAAATTATATATGAATATGCCAGGCACTGAATAATAATATGTTATGAAGTTGGAATTTTTGTTTGTATCCTAGATTCTGTGAAACTTCATATTTTAATTTGTTAAAGGTTTAGGACAGAGCATAAATTCTACTTGTTAAATTTTATTTGGGATTTTTTTGTTTAATTCAATTTCTTGCAGCCTTTTGATTTAAAAAATGTATACACATAATAAACTTATTGTATGAAAAATGTCTGCCCTTTTCTTTAATATGATAAAGAAAAAATATGTGGAAAATCCTAACCAACCACATTTGTGGTAAAGAACCAAAGAATAATGCTGAAAACATAATATTTTTAGTAAAAAAACCTACTTGCTCAATAATCTAATATTTCACTGTTTTATCTTCCAATTTTTCTGGTAATTCAATTTTGTGGAAATTTCCAGGAAAAATTCATATTTAAACAAGTCATTTGTGGCCTGCCTCAAAGAAATTTAAACAAATACATGCATTCTGTTTTATTATTTCATTATCTACTAATTTCATCTAAAAGATATTTTTCTTTTATAATACTTTTTATTGGGAGACTCCAAATCAAAATCAATATATGAATTTTTTATAGTTCTGATAACATTTGGAAAATAAACTTGCTCTAATGTTGTGGTTTATATCAAATAACTTAAGCATTGATGCTCAAATAAGTGAAGTAGAAAGTCAATACTAATGGTAGTAGTGAGTGATATAGGAATGGATATGTGGTGAATATAATTTGTGCACCACCAGCTCTGGATTGCAAGAAGTGTCTCATTATTTATTTTTCTTAAAATTAAATGTAATCTGATTCCAGACTGAATCCCCTGGATTCCTACTGAGTCCCCTGGAAATTCAGTCTACCATTACTATTCTACTCTTCTCTCTGCCCTCCTGTTGATCTGAATCTCTAAAGGTCTCAGGGATCTACTGAGAACATTTGGGGACTTCTAATGATATTGACTTCACTTTAGCTACCATAGATAAGTGGCAGTATCTCTACTGCTTCTTTTGCCCTCTGGGCATGGACATCATTCCAGCGCATGAATCTGGGCACACTGAGGGTCCATGCAGCCCTTCCCCTAACTTTCTACCCTCTTCTAGCAGTGTTGTGAGCCAGTACACCTTAAGCCTATGAACCCCTCTGACTCCTTCTTATTTTCGAGGAATCTCTCTTACTCTCTAGGCCAGGCTTCTAGTTCATCACTGTCTCTCATCCCTGCCTTTATTCCCAGCCTCATTTTACTAGACCTACTATTCTTTCTCAGTGAGTTTTGACTTTTTAAAAGAAAAATTATTTAATACACAAAATAAACCTTATGGTGGAGGTCTCTTATGAGTGAGAACACTGAGGATGAGAGAACAAGACAGGTTGAGTAACATGTCCAACATCACCCAGCTAGCTAGTGGCAGAACTGAAATTTGGACACAATCCAGCACCAGGGAGATCTGGTGACCTTGTTGAATGGAGGAAGAAAAAATACAAGAACAAGAAATAAATCAACATCTCAGCAAATTATTGTGTTTTATCAGGATTTCTCAATCTCAACACTAGTGACACTTTAGGTTGGATAATTCCTTTTTGTGCAAGGCTGTTCTATGCCACTGTAGGATGTTTATCAACATTATTAGGCTATACCCACAAAACGCCAGTAACACCTTAATTATGCAATAAAAAGTATCTCTAGTCATTGCCAAATGTTCCCTGGGAGGCAAAATCAACCCCAATTGAGAACCACTGCTCTAGATGTATGCATATACAATTAATTATGAAATCAATATACACTTTTATGCGTTGACTATGGGTCAATTTAGTATAATATCCTTTTAATCTCTAATTGCAAGCCTATCTTCGTAAGGTGTTGTTAGAGTAAAACAGGTCACCCTGGGATACTAGTTTGTTGTAAGACTGTAAATTGCCATCTTCTAACTCTCAGATCTGCATGACTGTTCCACACCTCAGCTGCTAAATAATCTAAGATTAGCTTTATCCTTCATGAACCTCCCAACCTGCACTGGTTTTCCTTGCAACATTGTAGATTAGTTGGCAGAAAATTATGTACCTCATGTACTTTTTTTTCTTGACTATAGAGTTGATTTTTCTCTTCTTTCTAAATATACTATAAAATCTATTAATAAATACAGAATGAGGGGCTCCTGGGTGGCTCAGTCAATTAAGCATCCAACTCTTGATTTCGACTCAGATCATGATCTTGCAGTTCATGGGATGGAGTCCAGCATGGGGCTCTGCACTGACATTGGAGAGCCTACTTGGGATTCTCTCTCTCCCTCTCTCTCTGCCTTTCCCCACTCTCATGCGCACTCTCCCTCCCTCTCTTTCAACATAAATGAACTTAAAACAAACAAATAAATAAATACAGAATGAAGTGATCTTCATTTAGAAAGCATGGAAATATTCATATTAAAAAAAGAAACACAGGTTATCAGGATCCCATTAAGAAATGGACTTTCCCAGAAGCTTTTTTTTTTTTCTTGATCAGGCTACCTAAACCAAAGACATCTGCAAAGGTTAAATGCTGTCAAAAAATAATAGTAACCTAAGGACATGCCTTTTAAGTAATGATTGAACTTGATAATTTGTTACTTTTTAAACTTTTTTTTTTGCATTTTTTAAATGTTTTATTATTTATTTTTGAGAGAGAGATAGAAGCAATGTGAACAGGGGAGGGTCAGAGAGAGGGAGTCACAGAATCTGATGACAGGGTCCAGGCTCTGAGCTGGCTGTCAATACAGAGCCCCATGTGGGGCTCAACCCCACAAACAGTAAGATCATGACCTGAGCTGAAGTCGGAAACTCAACCGACTGAGCCACCCATGAGCCCCACTTTTTAAACATTTTTTACATTTCACATTTTTATACTTTTTAAAGTTTATTTATTTACTTTGAGAGAGAGCGCATGCTGCACACAGGTGAGTGGTAGAGGCGCAGAGAGAGAGGAGAGAGAAGATCCCAAGCAGACTCCACACTGCCCCATTGAGGGGCTCAAACCCACAAACTATGAGATCATGACCTGAGCTGAAATCATGAATTGGACACTTAACTGACTGAGCTACCCAGGTGCCCTGTCACCTTTTTACATTTGTACATTATTTTATCACTGTTACTATTACTTGACTGAGGTATCCCTGTCTAACCACGCACTTACAAACATGGTTGTAAAGAAGTGTAAACTGCATTTAATGAATGGTGGTGCATAGCCTGACAGGCCTAGGTTGAAGTACTTCTGCCACATACTACTTTCATTGGGCCTTATTTTTTCTGTCCTAACTAGCACTAAAAAGGTGAGAAAATGTGTTTGTGGTTCCTCCTCCCTCCCAAGAGAAAATGCTCTTCACCTTTTGAAGAGTATCTAAGTAAGTAAAAGTTTTTGTTCCCCAACCAACTTATTTCAATTATCCTCACTGGTCAGACCCATCTGTTTGCCAGGAGAGCTCAATGTATTCAGCAGTTTTCCAGAGGCTTTAATCGTGTTCTATATTGTAAAGCTAAAAGAGACACTTTCCTCAAGGGACTTATGTTGTAAAGGGCTGTGCTTCTAGGATAGCATTCATCATGAGTTATTTGTTCCCGCCTGCACTATTTGGTAGTGTAGAGATGACCAGTGTGCTCATGGCCATGTAAAAGACAAACCAGATGTTTAAGTAACTGAAGGCAGATCACCTCAGGATTTAAATATGTTTAGAATCTTCCACTCGGGGAGCATCACAGTGTAGCTGTGGATTCTGCACAAATTCAGTATGGAAAACTTCCTATCAGAAAAAAACAAAATGGAAGTAATTTTGATCCAATCACATTAGCTCACTTGAACAGAATCCGGCCCACTGTTCTAGGCCCTAAAAATTTGTATTACCTCATCTAGGATCTTCTCCGCACTATTATACATAAACCTGTTCAATAATTATCTTCATCAAAGAATTTCTAAATAAATCTCTGATGTTCTTTCTAAATAGCAAAACAATAGAGTCGATGACTAATCTTTGTTAACCTTCTGTAAGAAAATTACATGGTGTGTGTAAGTGTGCTTTTCTTATTGATTAGCCTTTTTTTAAATAGCAAGAACCTTAAATACATTCCTGCCACATGAGCCATAGATTCTAAAATCCAGGTTTCCTAAAAATCAATGTTTCTTTTTTAGTACATTGAATGTGTGTATAAAGATCAATTTCAAACATACATTATTGTAAGAAAATCATTTATTTAATAAACTACTTATTGTTTTTAATATGTGCCCAGCATTTTACAGGGCTTTGGGAATAAAAGATTTTTGCTTCTTTTTTTTTAATATATTTTTAAATTTATTTCTAGGAGAGAGAGAGAGAGAGAGCGTGAACAGGGGAAGGTCAGAGAGAGAGGGAGACACCGACTCTGAAATAGGCTCCAGGCTCTGAGCTGGCAGTCAGCACAGAGCCCGACGCGGGGCTCAAACCCACGAACCGCGAGATCATGACCTAAGTGAAAGTCAGACGCTTAACCGACTAAGCCACCCAGGCGCCGCAAAAGATTTTTGCTTCTTATACTCCCTCTTAAACTGTAGCTTTCTCATTGTGAGAAATCAACCAAGAGTGTGTGGATTATGAGCAGTCACAAAATACACTAGTACTTATTTATTTATTTATTTATTTATTTTAAATATCACTGAGCTAAAAAGTGACAGCCAAGGAGTAAGGAGTGATCTCAATTACATAGATCATGGAGTAAGTCGGATAAGGATTGGGAATTCTAGCTTCAGGTCACCTTATTTTGCCACATCTCCAATAGAATTTTAGTTAAATTAAATAAGAGAAATAATGGTTATTGCACATACTGCACTTGTCACTCTGCATCTATTGAGTAAAATTTCCATTCCTTGGAATCTTTTCATCTTCACCATCATGTTGAGACCTCAATCTATATATCTTCCCTTCCTTTTTAGTCTTCCCCCATCTCTCTAGCACTTCTTTTCCTGACTTGTTCCCTTTTTTCTGAGTTGCTGGGCAATGCAAGGTTTGAGGGTTCTGATGCTGCTGCTCTCAAAGAGGTCTGCACGGGATGGTTCCTAAATAAGAAGTTGCTAATCAATCTCTAGGTGGCAAGGAATGGCATTGTCCCTAACAATGCCAAAAAGTCTCCACTGGAAGAATGTACCATGCATGTAGTAGGTCTTCTTCTGGCAACAGTACCATGGACGCACTTGGGGCAAGTTCCAGACCCAGTCATTTCTTTTGATAATGTTTGCTAAATTCCTTCCTGGAAAAGACAGGTGCTAAGTGAAAAGTTAACTCCTTTTAGGAGGAACTGTAAATGTTAACCTTGGCCAAGAGACGTCTTCTTAACATTGCAATCTCTCAACTCCTTGAGATTAAGTACAGAAGATACAGAAAAATGGCTAGTTACCTAAGCTATTAGATCATCATGGTCTAGGCAAGTATATGGTATTCAAAGTCAAATGAATTTGAGTTCTAACATCAGTTCCATCTGTAACTGGTAAGCTTCTTGTTTTCTTGAATTTTATCTCTGAAGTTAGGATAATAATGCCTCTACAGTGGATTTGGAAGAGATACAATCCAAATATCATATGCAAACTAACCACTTCAAGCTTACAATGTAGAGATGAGAAAGACATACCCTAAACATGTGTGTGTGTGTGTGTGTGTGTATGTGTGTCTGTGTCTGTGTCTGTGTGTCTGTGTCTGTGTCTGTGTAATCTGAAATTGTGGTAAGGGCTAGGATAGTAAATAACAAGATGCTATAAGAGAGAAGAGTGGAGTAGAGGTCAGAATTAGTTTGGGGAAATCCAAGAAGGCCTTTTTAAGGAAATAAGTCAAACTGAAGTCTGGATGACAGGTAAGAATCATCCTGGAAGAGTCTTGGAGGAATGCTGGAAGGCCTTCAGACAGGTGCGTTGAAGGCTTTGAAATGCTGGTGGTGTGGTAGGGATGGGGGATGATGGTAAATAAATTGTGCCTTATTTGAAGAGCGATTACATAACTTATATTCTGAGCTGGGAAACCCAATGAGGAATAAGTGTGGTGGGAAGGGGCTCTTATTGATCATTATGGAGGAAGAGTAAAAGCTAAACAGGGACTGTCTTGGGCACACAGGACTGCTTAGGTACCTTACTGTCTGGCCATGTCCGAGAGCTTGGATTTTGTTCCATTGCAATGGGAGACCATTGGTGGCATCAGTTAGAAGGTGCTATTTTCTGATTTTTATTTTAATATAAACAACCCACTATAGTGGCCCCCAAAACACAGATATCTTGGTTAAAACAAAACAAAGTCAGTTTGATGATGTATTTTATCCAAGGCTGGATTTCTTTTGAAATTATATATTAATAATGAAATAAATGGGGAAGAGAGTGTCTCTTACACATTGAAGAGGGATGTAAAAGTTCTTTTACTGTTGTTTAGTATTTGAATATGCTTCCAAAACCAGTAGCAGTGAGAGTTATAAAGCCAATACTGTCTGCCAGCTTTACCCATCCTGGCACCTCATTTTTCTTGTTCCTTTATACTTCAATATGTGGTTCTATTAGAACTCAATAAATGTAAATAATAATAATAATCATATTGGTTACTAGAAAGCATGCTGTGAGCCTCACATTCACTGTCTTATTGAATTCTCAAGTTAGGTAGCTACTATTTGCATTTTATAGATGAGAAAATAGAGCTCTATAGGAATTAGGTGACTCATCCAACTTTACATAAGTAACAAGTGAAGAGTTGAAATTCATCCCAAGTTATCTGATAGCAGAGTCCCTGTTCCAACTGTGTACTGTGACTATTCAGAATTCTGGGTGATTCAGTAGGGGTGAAAAGGATAAGATTAACTACCATTTGCTGGACTTGGTGTAGCAAGTCTAGTTTCTAAAGCCAATTGATGTGCAAGCAGTATAAGAGAGCTTTTGCTATCTTAAGGTGTCATTGTCACTACTGTTAATAGCCAATAGCCATAATAATATTTTCAAAATAGAAATGACGCAGGGATACCATGATTGCCTTCTTTTTGTTTTTTCTTTAACCACATGAATTAATGCTATATTTTTTATTCTATAATACTAAGCCTGGAATGTTCCCATGATTTTTTTAAAAAATTTTGTTTTAATGTTTTTATTATATTTTGAGAGAGAGAGAGAGAGAGAGCAAGCAGGGGAGGGGTAGAGAGAGAGGGAGACACAGAATCTGAAACAGGCTCCAGGCTCTGGGCTGTCAGCACAGAGCCTGACATGGGGCTTGAACCCACAAACTGCAAGATCATGACTTGAACCGAAGTCAGACGTTTAACTGACTGAGCCACCCAGGCGTCCCAAGGAACGTTCTCATGCTTAATATGAGATTAAAATATCCCATGTACTGAGTTAAAGATGGAAGAAGACTATATTTTAGACTTAATATCCCTAACAGTAGTAGGCAATTATGATTGCCTAGTCACCCTAACTTTGTTGAAAAAAGAATTTAAAACAGGTATCATCATTTAGATAGGAAATTGCTGTATAAAACAACTTGCTATAAAGTTTAAAAGTCTCTTGTGTGGATGAAATCTCATTGATTGTTGTGAAATTTATTTTGATAATGACTATGTAAACAAGCCCTTAACATTTCTCCTGAAACCTGTGTCATGCTTATCTTTTTCCTTTTCCTGATTAAAAGGTAGCAGATAAGAAATTATTTTTTAAATTAACAGTAATTTTAAGGACCCATTTATTTTGTAAAATAAAACAAATCCCATCAAAAATGATAAAGTATAAACAATTGGTATGTAATTTCCAGGCTGTTAATAGTACCAAGGGTATATAAAGGAAGCAGGAAAATTAACAACCTTCTGAATATTGATATTTGTTATCTTGGGTTTACATATGGTGAACATTTTGAAATCTTGTTCTTCAGATTCTCAGTGGAATATGCATGATTAGACTTCCCATTTGTGGAAATGTTCAGCTATGCCAAAATAGAGCACATTTAAGAAAAATTTTTTGAAAAAATAATACATATGTCATTATTCAGCATATCAAGTCAATTTTTTTCTGATTTAGTTTTTAATGAGGTAACATTGTGGTATAAAGATGTTTTCTTTTATCAACATATAGGATGCTTCTCACATAGAAACATTATGAGAATCATATCTCATTTAAGTACATCAGAATCATTTAGGGATCTTCCAAATAGACTGAGGTTGAAATATATTAAGTGGTGTTTTGCTGCCCAGCATATATTTTCATGCCTCCTGGGAAGAATCACACAGCTGTACTTAGGAAAACTCATTCTTCCATAAAAAGCCATGTGTTTTGTGTACATTTGACCTCATTCCTAACCAAAGCAATGGGATATATTGACTGGCCTAAATCATGGCTACCGAATAGGTTTGGGGTAGACATATGATCTAAGGCTGTCCAATAAAACCACACCACATGGCTTTTCCTAGAGCAACAAATCTCCCTTTTTCTGTAACTTGAATAAAATAATACATAGCCCTGGTCTCTGCCTGCAACCATCCTATGACCTTGGGGAGCTAGCATTAATATGAAACTATCATATAGGGAACCAACATAGAAAGTGGGAAAAATAAAAGTATATCCCTAGTGTTATGAAGCTTCTGACTCAAGTCCATCCTAACTTAGCACTAACTCAACATGTTTGTCTAATTGTTTAGTCAGTTTGAGTTGAGTTTTCAGTGACATGAAAAACCAAGATAATTGTAATTGATGCAATAAACTCCTTTTTAATGAAAAAATGTCATTTCAGTTCAGACTTGTGAAAAGCAGAAGAAACAAAACAATTGAGCACTTATGAACCATTGGTTTCAGAAATATTTCTAAAGTGATATTAATAGAAAGTATGAAAGATTATTTTCTAGTTGAGTAGCGTATTTGCTGTGTTGAGGTATGGGTCATTTTCAGTAGATATGAAGTCATCAGTTATAGTTCTAATGGTTTGGAATCCTTTCATGGGCAGAAATTATCCAGTCATTTGGGGACAAAAGTCACTTGATTGCAAGTGGAATCTGTGATATTTAGGGAATACAGTAAGCCACTATAACAAGCAGACCTAAAAATCCAGGGGTTCAAACAAGGAAGAAGTTTCTTTTTCTCTTAACTATTCATGGGTAGGCAGACAGACCAAGAAAGGTAGGTGGCTCTGGTTCACATGGTCATCTGAGAACCTCCTCACCTGTTTGGCTCATGGTACTATTTTATGATCCTTTACTTTGTTCTCATCTGTGAATCAAAGGTAGATGACCCACTAGTAACTTTTTTCTGGCTAGCAGAAATGGGAAAATAGGTGGAGAGTAAAATGGTTTCCTATATAAAATATGATTTGGTAGGTGTCCATATTGCTTCCACTCAAATCCCATGGACCAAAACTTAGTCAAAACCATGTATCCTACCAGGTTGTAATAAAAGTGGGGGAAATGTCGTCTCTAAAACTCTTTGGGATGCTAGAGATAAGAGCACTGGGTAAAATTTAAGCATGCACCACAAGTATATTTCTCCATATTCTTCTTATACATATCTATATACCCATTTCTACATGTAGATTATACCATGTGTATTTTACACATAATATACACATGCACACATACACATATGCATTCCCTTCCCATTACTCCCCAGAGAACTATTATTTCTAATTCTTATGTGACTTTACATATTATAGAAATTCAAGTTTAAAAAATAAAATTATAATTAATAACTATAATAGAATATTTAATTCTAGTTCCTTTATCATTTTAAGCAAATTAAGTGAGAAAGCAAATTTTTATTTCAATGGATTGTAAATATTTATATGGTATGACTAAATATATTAACATATTACCTAAGTCAGAAATTTATATTATTTGTTACATTTTCCTGGCATGAATATGTGAGGGATAAACTTATGTGATTGAGGCTATTAGTCAATTATTTTGCTTCTGGGAAGTGATTTATTCAAATAACTATGCTGTGAGCAGCAGTAGGCATAATTTTTATCCTTATGACATTTTCTAATAATGTTCTTTGCAGTATCAAATAATTGAATGACTATTACTTTAGTTCTGATTGAGACATTAATCACATCACCTGAATCAACCTGTGTGGTGAGTTTATACAGCCTGGGGGCTCTCTTTCAAGTGCATATTAAAACAGAGATTTGCATTACTTGATCTTTTGTGCTGCCAGCATAACACTAGTGTATAAGCCCTGTAGAATGTCATTTCAGTGACATTTGGGGAGGACGATGGGGAGGATGATGGGAGTGTCCCAGTAGCATTTCAGCATGGCTTCCATCTTATTTTTTTAAAGCCACTACTCCCTGAGTAATCAGTGTGTCCTAGGCACTGTCCTAAGTGCTTCACTTTTGATCCTTAGAACAGTGGTTAGGTTAGTGCTATTATCACCATTTTACAGATAGGAAACCTGCAGTACAGAGAGAGCCTTTTCTCTCTCTCTCTCTTACTCTCTCTCTCTCTTTATTGGGGGAATAAGTACAGATCCTGATGGAGTGGCAAGGAGAAGATTGACTGGAAGGAGCTGTGAGGAGCTGCTCAGGAAACGGCAGAATTGGGTCCTAGGAACCGCTGCTGAGACAGCTCCTCCCAGTTCCCAGAGGAAGCCTTATCTTGTGGGCTCTTGGGAATTCTACAGGAATAGCGGGGGGGAGTCCTGGGATGAGAAACACCTGGGTTTTCCAGGTGCCATAGATCCCTCTGCCCACATTCTCATCCTTCATAAGGAGTTTGCCCCGTTCCCTCTAACTAGCAAAACCCTGTCCTCGTGGATGAAGCTTGGGAATTCAGGTAAGAGTTGATGTTCCAGTCTTTTCTTTTTCCTTAGCAACTTTCAAATGCACAATTACCAAATGTAGTCACCATGCTCTACATTACACCCCCGTGATTTATTTTGCAGTTGGAAGTTTGTGCAGTTTGACTCACTTCACCCACTTGGCCCACCCTTCATCCCCACCTGTAACAACTACCAGCATGTTCTCTTTATCTATGAGTTTGTTTTTGTTTATTTTAGATTCCTTAAGTTAGATCATTTGGTATTTGTCTTCCCCTGACTTATTTCACTTAAAGTAATGCCCGCAAAGTCCATTTGTATTTTTGCAAATGGCAAGAATTCATTCTTTTTACAGTTGTAGAAAAACATGCCATTGTGTGGGGGAGAGGGGGAACATCTTTTTTATCCATTCATCCATTGATAGACACTTGGGTTGTTTCCACTGCAGTTAATGTGGGGGAACATACATCTTTTTGAGTTATTTTGTTTTCTTAAGATAAATACCCAAAAGTGATATTGCTGGATCATATGGTAGTTCTATTTTTAATTTTGAGGGGAGCCTCCACTGTGTTCTACAGTGGTTGTACCAATTTACATTCCCACAAACAATGCACAAAAATTCCCTTTTATCCACGTTCTTACCAACACTGTTATTTCTTTTTTAAAAAATAATACTCATTCTAATAGGTGTGAGGTGATATCTCGTTGTTTTGATTTGCATTTCCCTGATGACTAGTTGTTATGAGTATCTTTTCATGTACCTGTTGGCCATCTGTATATCTTCTTTGCTTCAGATCTTCTGTGCATTTTTAAAATTAAATTTTAAATTTAATTTAAAAATTTAAAATTTTTAATTTTTAAAAATTTTTTTCTCTGAATTTTTAAACGATTTGTGTGTATGTGTGTTATTGAGTTGTACGATTTGTGTATATATTTTGCATATTAACTCCTTATCAGATATTTGATTTGCAAATATTTTTCACCCATTCCATATATTGCCTATTAATTTTGTTGATGTTTCCCTTTACTGTACTACAGCTTTTTAGTTTGATGTAGTCCCACTTGTTCAGTTTGCTTTTGTCTTCTTTGCTTTTAGTGTCAGATCCAAAAATCATTGCCAAGGAGCTTAACACCTGTTTTCTCCTAAGAGTTTCATGGTTTCAGGTCTTCTATTTAAATGTTTAATCCCTTTGGAGTTTATTTTTGTGTATGGTAAGGTAATAGCCCAGTTTTCCCAATGCCAGTTATTGAACAGATTGTCTTTTCCCCATCATGTATCCTTAGCTCCTTTGTCATAAATTAATTAACCATATATGTGTGGATTTATTTCTGGCCTCTCTATTCTATTCCATTAAGATACATATCTGCTTTTATGACAACACCATATTGTTTTGAGTTGGGGTAAGGGAGTAGTTCTCAGAATCTAGGTAAGAGTTGATTTGCAATTTTGAGTCCAAAATCCATAGAGCAGGCATCAGGTTGGACTCTCGGCCAGGATTTCTATGGTACAATCTTCAAGCAGCATTCCTTATTCACCAGGAAACCTCAGTTTTCTTTCTTAAGGCCTTTAGCCTAGTAAATGAGGTCCGCCCATGTTGGAGGACAACCTGTTTAAAGACAGCTGGTGGTAATATTAATCAAATCTACAAAACACCTTCCTAGCAACATTTAGACTAGTAATTGGTCAAACAGCTGAGCACCATCGCCTAGCCAGGCTGACACATAAAATTAGCCATCATGGTTAGTTTTCAAATAACACCTCACACACACCTACTGTCACCCCTAAATCTACTTTTATGAGTTAAGGACACAAAACTAAAACTAAATTAGGTAAACTGCATTGAGGCTTCCTGCAGTTTGGAAAGAATTATTGGGCCTAAAAGTTATTGGGCACAAAAGTTATTTTTCAAGGTCCATATGAGGCTCAAAGTTGTAAGAAATAAAATTTTCTTTGGCCATACCCATGAAAGCCTTAGGAGGTATCAGGAAAATAAGGGATTGTGGGTGCTTATTTCCACTGATTACAGTGAGAACTGAAGACAATTTCTTGCCCTAGGTGGTAATAAGAAGGTGGAGTTTCTGAAAGCTATAGTATTAAACAACGGTTGTTACTTCTTTAAGGTTAACACTGCTAGAGTGAGATGAAGGTGCATGGTTTCCAGAAAAACCTTTCATTAACAAAAGGACTGTCCTTGGGCAGGTGGCTTGTTGCCTGGGGCAGAGCTTTGTGAAAGCACATTACAGCAGTAGGCATGCTGAGTTTACTGATGTGCCTCCCTTATATGCATGCTTCATTAGTGCGGGGGGCAGGGGACTTAGCAAGGCAAGAGTGGTCCTTGGCTGGTGGGCCTTGTGCAGCCTCTTTCCAGTTGCCCCTTCCCTCCAGCTCAGCCATGCTGACTTCAGAAGTCAAAACAGTGGGGATATTTCCAAATATTTTTGTTTCTCTACTCCAACAATTTTTTTATTATAAAAACAATATGTAGATTGTTTTTATTTCTAACAAAACTTAGAAAACTGTAGAGACAAAAAGTATGTATAATCCTGCCACTTATGTTTGTGTATGTTCTTACACCTTTTAATTTAGCATGAATGCTAATGCAGAACTGTCTATGGATATAGGTAGAATACAGTTATAAGAATGGGTTTATGCTTACATTCTGTTTCACTTATTGGATCATTAACATAGCTCCATGTCAATAGATTTATTTCTACAAGTTTTGGTAGGACTGCCCAGAATCTTCTTCTATTTATATTTTCTACTAATGTTGAAGTATATAATCCACTGATAAAGTATAAAGTATGTTATTCCACTAGAACACAAAATCCAGAGAGTTTTGTAGTTCTCAGGCTACTAGGCAAATATTTTTCCCCATCTTTAAGCAGGAGGAAATAGAAAAAGATATACTAGTACATTCTAAATCATCACCCTCTAATAAGTAATATCACAGCCCTATTACAGTAAGCCAAACTCTTGCAGGCAATAGGTAATAACTTCAGGAGTAAACATTAGCTTAAAATTTATTTAGCTCAACAATTTGAGAAATAAGAGTGATGAATCATGGACAGCTTATTTTTAAACTTTTTCACTATCTTGAGCTTTAAGGCATCAGGCTCCAAACCCAAGACAAATTTTCAGTGCCCTCTAACTATTGTCTTTTTGTGTTTGAGTGTGATGTGTTTTATTGAATTAGATTAAAAATTAAGTTTGGGAGCTTATTATGCAGTGGTCTCCAAGGAGCATACTTTCTCTTCACTACAGCCTATTTTAGGTATTGCTGATATCCACAGTGCAAAGTTGTATCATTCATTTCTGGAATGACTATCTCAAAATGTGAAGATCCATGCAACAATATTGTCTGATTGCAACATTTTCCTTCTTTATTTTTATGACTCTTCTACCAATAAATGCATTTCACAAGGTTACCAAAGAAACTATGTAATTAACACTTTGAGGCTCAGATCTATGTGATAGAGCAAGAATTACTTTGAACCTGTGGACAGGGGCCCCTGGAGTCTAGCTATGGCTCTATCAGCTCCTACTTTTATCGCCTGTAAAATAAGATTGAATAGGATTAGCATTGAGATTCTTCCAGATATGGTATAATTCTGGTATAGTACACTGCTATGGAGATCAGAAGCTTCTTCTAACTTGCATGTTGATGATTGAGTACCAGGCTTAGGATTCTGTAGTGGTCAAACTCAAATGGCTGAAAAACCATTCATTCTACCAAAGTTAATGGTATTAAAGTGGCTTTATTGAATTGACTGAGTGTCTAGAAAGGACCCCAAAGCCTCAACCCAGAATATAGTCAGCACCCGGTTAAGAGATACTACTGCTATAATCCAGAAGCTGCATAGGAGAGACGTTTTAGACTACCCATCTACACAGTTTGGCCCCCTGCTGTTTTTCTTATTTACCTCAGTTTTGAAATCAGTCCTCAGTTAAGTGCATGTAATTGGTGAAACCTGAGTCACATTCTTCAGAACCCTAGCTGCAAGGGTCTCCAAGACCCATCATACTTTAGATTTCCAGACTCTGCAGTAGAGGGCATCACACTGCAGTGAAGACTGGATTAGATGTTGAAAGAGTTCAGATCACCATACCAGATGTTCAGTATCTGATTGGTACCAGAAACCCACAGGCCAGTGTTTTATCAAGAGTATGCCTTTATGTCTTAGTAACATACTTATTTTATAAGGGGATTTGTTACTGTATAAAGTTTTGAAAGTGATTATTTAATAATTAATAACCAAATTGGTCTATCCATAATTAAATTGCTTTTTTGGTAATATTCTAAATTATGTGGGGTTTTTTTCTTCAAGTGAAGAGTATATGATAAATATGCCCTATAAGAATATAATAGGAGTTAAGTTATAATTTTGGTCGTATTTTATTCTATTCAAAAAGAATTAGAGCTGCTATTGTAATGGATACATACTGTTATTTTACATTGCAGATTTCTCAAAGCTGACATTTGTTATTAATAGGAGTCCACATGCCTTTCTGCCAGTTAATCACTGCCATAAACAATTTCTGATTTACATAGAAGTCAGCAATTATTGATAATTGTATTTTCTGTATCTAGCTGAGCTAAAAAGTTTCAGATAGAATATTGATGAGTTTCTGATTATAATATCTGATCTTTAGCATGGGTTTATCACACTGATGAAATGCTATTCATTCATTTATTCATTCATTGAGCAAATATTTATCTGTATCTACTGTGTGTGAGGCAATAGTAGGGATTTGGAATATATCATTGAGCAAAACAAAGATTCCTGTCCTCTTGGAGGATATAATTCTAAAATGTGTAGACAGACAATAAACAAGAAACATAAGCAAATTATATTATAGAAGTTAATAAGTGCTACAAAGAAACACACAAAAAAGTAGAGCAAGGTGATATGGCTGGGGATTGTGATGAGATGTAGTCAGCATAGCTCTCGTTGAGATGGAGAAAATGAGAAAGTTTATTCACGTGATCATATGGAAAAAGAGAATTTCAGCCCGAAGGGAGAGCTTGGAGAAAAGGCCATAAGTAGGAGAGTGCCAGCCTTGCCAAAGGAAAAGCAAGGAGGATGCTGTTCCTAGAGTGCAGTGAGGAAGAAGACTTAACTAGAGCTAAGCTTGGAAAGCTCTGAAGCTCACATTATATAGGGCCTTATACCATTACAAGGACTTGGGATATGGCTCTGAGGATATGATTCATGTCAGGCTTTTGCGAAGAAGAGTGATCTAATCTTACATTTTAAAATATTAGTAGTTACTATGTTGGCAACAGGCTGTGGGTCAGGAAGGGTATAAGCAGGGAGGTCAAATATGAGTTTATTACAGTGATCTTGGTGAGAGGTGATGGTGTCTATATCAAGATGGTACCACTAGAAGTTGTAAGAAGTGGTCAGATTCTGGATAGGGTTTGAAATACTAGATTTAGAGTATGCACGAAATAGATTCAAGAATGACTTCAAAGACTTTTGTTCTGAGCCACTGGAAGAATGGAGTTGCCATTAAACAAAATGGAGAAAACCACACATGAATTAGATTTGTGGGATAGAAACTGGAGTTCTGAATTATTTTGTTAAAGGTTAGAAGATATGTATTTGTATATTGCAGTGCTTCTCAAAGTATGGTTCCTAGATCAGAACATAAGCATCACCTGGGAACATGTTTAAAATGCAGACTCTTGAGCCCCATCCTAGATCTTTTCAATCAGCAGCCTGTCCTTTAGCCATTCTTCCAGGTGATTCTAATGTGCGCCCAAGTTTGTGAAACACTGTGCATTGTCTCCAAGAGACAAGGGCCAGGGACCGCTTTTTCAGAATAAACAATCGGTTTTTTTTTTTAATGTTGTATTTATTTCTGAGAAAGAGACAGGCAGCGTGAGCAGAGGAGGGTCAGAGAGAGAGGGAGACACAGAATCGGAAGCAGGCTCCAGGCTCTGAGCTAGCTGTCAGCACAGAGCCCGACGCAGGGCTCAAACCCACAACCGTGAGATCATGACCTGAGCCGAAGTCGGACACTTAACCGACTGAGCCACCCAGGTGCCCTTAAACAATCGGTTTTGAAGTTAGAAGACTTGGATTCAAATCTTGACTGACTTGGGCAAGGTGGTCCTTCTACCTGAGCCTTGACTTCTCTACCTTTAAAGGGTGGATAAGGATATGTGGGTTACCAGATTTATATGAAGAATGACATAAAACCATATAGGATAATAGCCCTATACAAATAAAGCACCTTGCAATTACTGAGGATGGGAGACAGAAAGCTGGAGAAGGGGGCATAGTGGTGTCATCGAATTTGCCTGGTTTTTTTTTTCCTAATATCCTCTTGCTTTCAAGAAGAAATAATAGTAATTACAATTGAAAAATACTCTTACAAAAAGATCAGAGTTTTTCTTAAAATTTTGCTAGAGTTTTAAAACACAGGTAATAAAGATGAATGCTTGGCAAATGGATTGATGATGCTACTTATGTGATTCAGTAGGCAGAATGGATGTTTGAATTTAATAATTTAGTTACTTTACTTGGGTATAGAAATGAAATGTATATTTGTGTATATTTTTTACTATAAAAAGCTTTTTCAATATGCATTTTCTTCTCTAAGTCTATACATTTATCATTTTACATCTGTTTACATTTAGTTTGCAATCTTTAGATTTGTTTTTCTACTTTTCTACAAAGTAGGATATGAGATTTATGAATTTTACAAAAGTCTGCAGATAATTTAAAAATAAAAGATAGAGTCTTGGAACCACTTTTCCAGGAAAACTCATTGTTCTTTCATTTTGTTACAAGTAAAGATATTCAAGCTATTTGCTAAGAACAAGTCTATGTGGTGGAAAAGCAAAGTTTTAAGGTTTAAAGGACTTGTTACATGACCTGAATTTTTACATTTGAGGCCACTAACATTTTGGTTTTTGTTTGTTTGGTTTTTTTTTTTAATTAAAACATTTCAAACATGTTGCAAACCAGCTTAGTTCTGTCATACTGATTTCGGATAAAAGTGTCACCTAATAGTTATGCTTATCGTTTTTCTGGGTTTCTGATTGAGGAGCTGTTATAGTGTATGTAGAAATGAATAAATTTTCAGAATATGGACTAACCTCACTGATCTGAGAAGTTACAAGTTAACTACCATTATGTATTTTTCTACATTGAATAGAAAGTGAAGGTGGTATATATAGGATTAAATAATAGAGTTTAAAAGGCTTGCATTTACATAAGTACAACCAGTCAATCCTTGTATGCCTGTTTAGGAAAATTTTACTTTCTGTTTCTGAAATTCTGTAATCATGCAGCTTGTTCAGCATTCATCTAGCAAGTACATGGTGAGTATCTCCTATGTGCCTGGCACTGTTCTGAATGCTTGTGATACAACAGTAAACTTAACAGGCACATCCACACCTTCATGTAAATGATACTTCAGTGAATGGAGGCAGATAATAAGGTCAACAAGTTATTTAGAATATGCTACATATGCTATATAATAAGTGATAGGGAGAAAGATGATGGTGAGGTGAGTGAAAGGCAATTTCATACTGAGTGCCTAGGGAAGGAATCCCTGAGAAGGAGACATTTGAGTCTCTTCCTCATGGGTATGAGAGTGTGAGCTACATAGATGTTTGGGGAAGAGTATTGTGAGAAGAGGGAAGGCCCACAGTTGGAGCACATATAGGATCAACTAAGTGGCCAGTGTGACCAGAGAAAGGTGACAGTGAGACGTAAGAAATGAAATGAGAACAAGAAGATACAAAAAATAAAGAATGTTGTGGGTCTGTGTAAAGACTGAATTAGAGTGAAATTGAAACCCCTGGAGAGTTCTGGCACAAGGGCATACATGATTGGTCTTCCACCCAAAGGCCTTCCTTTTGCATTTTAATTTGAGAAATGACCTAGAAATAAACTTCTAGGATTAAATCTTCTCTCCTATAAACTTTGGAGTCACCATTGAACCCAAGCATGCAGCATTGCATGTGACTGATTTTCATTCTTTTGTAGATGATAATTTCAAACTTCCATAATGTTTAGCTTTTCTCACAGTCTTTATGTTTTACATAGTTTGTCTTCAGGGATCTGTTCGATCTCCTTTTTTCCAAAAGTCATTCTCATATAGCTAAAGATTCTCATCCCCCTGCAACTCCATGAAAATGTCTTCTTTTTCTTTGATTATTTCCTCTTCTTTATTATCTCATCTTTTTTAACAGTCCTGTAAGATGAGTGATGGACTTTGTGGATCTCCCCATGCCTCTTCACTTTTCTTTCTATAATTTCTGCATTTTTATCTTTTTCCATACTATTGACTCCAGAGTTAGAATTCTGTATTTGCTCCTTACTTGTTCTGTGACCTTGGGCTAGTTGCTCAATCACCAGGTTGTCTGTGATTCTTCATCTATAAAATAAGGATAGTAGTAATAATACCTACCATTATAGAAACATTGTGTGGTGTTAATGACTTCATATGGGCTGATAAATTGTTAGCTATTTATCTTCCAAGTCACTAATTTAGTGTTCAGGATCTTCACTAATTTAGTGTTCAGGATCTTCATTCTATCATTTAGCAGTTCCTCTGATTTCTTTTTTAATTTAAGGCAATTATAACTGTAGTTTCCGAGGATGTTTTCCTTTTGACTCATTCTTTCTACATAGCAGCCTATTCTTTTTCTCGTGTATGCAGTATGCTATCAAATCTCCCTGAGGAAGACCGTTAGAAAAAAAATGTGAAATTATATTCTTCCCCAAATTATTTCCATTTCCTCTAAAGTCTGTCATTCTATTTCTGTTCCCTGATAGTTATTCTTTTTGCCATTGGTTTTCTTCAAACGCCTTGAGAAGTTCAGTTGCCAGTACCTATTAATGGATAAAAGGTGTAGGATTTTTGTTTTGTCTTTGTACATAGGATTCTTCTCTGTCAGCTATGTGTGATGAAAATCTCTTTCTCCTGCAGCACCCACATTTGGGGGGAAAGGCTCACTGTAGGGTCTGCATCACCAGGAAATGGTGAAGATAGGCAGGCTTCTTAGGATTCAAGGGCAGTGAACAAGCGGGCAGACCAGACAGTTGCCAACTTAATGCCCCTATCGGAAGGTGCTATCTTGCCTTGTGCATGTGCTTCTCCCATTTATGGAAGTCCAGACACCCCCTTTAGCCTCCACTCTAATTCTTTCTTTAGCTCTAAAACCATACTAAGAACTCTCTCCAAACACATAAGTTACTTCCTTTGGGAACTTCTCAGGCCCTAACTCAGTTACTTTCTATGTATCTACAGAGGAAGAAGGGACCTAATTAGTCAATAGTTGTTTATTTTATTTTATTTTATTTCTTCGAGACTCTGAAAGTTCTCTCGTACTTTAAAAACAGCAATACTCTCTTCTCTCTGTTGAAAGCAGTGTTGTCAGCTCTGGTTTCTCTTTCAGTCTAATTCCATCTACATCCATATTATCAAATTTTTTTACTTGGCCCTTGGGTATTGTCTTAAGAATACAGTTTGTGTCCTTTCAGTGAATTGGGTAAGCAGCAAAGAGATGAAGAAGCTTGTACTCTGTCCCACTTGAACTGTGGGCCAGGTCAAGTTCACTTCTCTTAATCTGTACTCTCTGTACTTTTTGCCTCAACAACTGATTCAGAATATGAAATAGAAGTCTAAGGCCTAACATAATCATTTGTCATAGACAAAGGAGTGTGTATCATCAAGAAAGTCCCTTCCTCCTTTTCCTTTACAGTGTAACCTTTTCAACTATGAAATGAGTGTGCTGGATTACTGGAAAGGGATCTCCAAGCAGAGAACAATAGAACTTAAGCCCTTTCACTCTTAAATTAAAGAACCTTATTCCTCTTAGTTCAAACTTTCTTCTTCCCTGGTTGAACATGAGACAGAATAGATACGCTGGACTTTGCTACCAGAAAGATGTAAGAGTTTAGGGAAGTGAGATTGAGTTGGAGTCTGTAGAGAGGAAGAACAAAAGTGAACCACCCTTCACTCACAAAGGTGAGTCTTCCCTATTCCACCCATGAGTATATGTAGTGGACATATCTCCCTACCACATTTCAAGATTTCAACTAGCAAGAAGAATTAACGTCCAGTTTGTTGTCTAGAATTTACCTGGCTGTAGGACCTTTTATTCCACTCCCATAACATCATGAAAGGACTGTAGAGAGATTAGGGAGTGGTAAAATAAAGTAGAAAAAGTCAAAAATTTCCCTTCCCCCAGTTTCCTAAAAAGTCAAAATGAACATGATGAGCATTATGTAATTTTTTTTTCTTGCTGCTGTGTGGTAGGAATTCTGTAATTTCTTTGTGGGCCTAGAAATGACTGATGACTGACTGAGGAAGTTATTGTGGACTTCCCAAATATAGTTATCACATGGACTGAGCAAGTCACCTATGGTATCCCAGAACCATCTGCACAATACATTTAACACCAGAAAAGGGGTTTAGAAACCGAGGTGCCTCTTCCATTCTCCATCCTAAAACTTGAAGCCCTGAAGTGGCATTAATACATTCACTACAAGCCCTCCAAGACACCTTACTTCTATTTAGACTTCCAAACCAGGTTCTGCCTTAACGTATTTTAGGTCATCAGTAATGACAAATGATTCAGCACTAGAGGGAAAAGGTTAAGGGCGCATTTATGGGATTCTTTCCTGCTTGACATCCTCATATTAAATTACTGTTTGCATATGGGTTGACTTCTGAATTTGAAGCAAATCAAGCTTTATGTTTTTTGCCTTTATATTTGAATATTTGTCATCAAAGATGGTATTCCTAAGTTGTAATTTCTAAGTGGGGTTTTATGCCATCTGTTGTATGAAAAACCATACACAGCACCCTACATAAATCTCTTTTTGGTTCAAAATTACATGGTTTTTTCTGTCATGACGGTTCCTGAGTTGTGTTTTCTCTTTTTATTAGTCTATTTCTGATCTCTGACTTCTGTTAAAATTGATCCTGTACAGGTCAGTCTGACCCATAAACTACACAAAATTGTTTTTGAGGCTTGAAGCCTTAATATTGGATAATGTCTAAATCTGCCATAAAGATTGGCCTTGTGCTTTTTCTTCCACACATAGTAATTATTGCCTTCATAATCATATTCAAGTCTTGATAGGCTGTGTTGCTTTAAAATACCAAGAGAAAAATACTTTAACCACCTGGTGTTTTTTTTTTTTTTTCTTTTGGAAATTAAACGTGATACCTACTCCCAAAGGGGACTTCCATAATTTTTATTTTCTTTCTTATCCTAAAAGAAATGACTGCTGTTGTAAATTTATGTTAATTATGTGGTTTCCTGGTTTCTCATATTTGAACATAGTATGAGTAGCATCAACCATAACAGAAACATTTCCCCAGAATCTTAAAATCTATGCAGTCTGTCAGTGTGACCATTTCTTTCACCATAAAGTGAGGGTGATGGTCTGGTTATTTTAGGTTCACAACTACAAACTTGGATTACAATCCAGGTTCTACTCAATCATTCAGTAATTTGGGACCTATCATCATGGACTTTTTGTGTCTTTCTTTCCTCTGTTATAAAAATGAGGTTATAATATCAACCACTCAAAATAAGTGCAATGTACAAAAAACAGCTGGATCATGGTAGTATTCAGCAAACTTAACCTTCCTTCCTGTCTTTGTTTATTCTGCAAAAATCCAGTTTTATTCCAGAATAGATCAACTTCTTATTTAGACCTCTCTTTCCAAACCTCTTATTCAAACTTTTCTGCCAAAAACTCTGGACACTGAGAACACTTTAGAATCAGCTTTTCCCAACTTGTAAATGTTAAATATTTACTACCTGTGTGCTCCCATGTCTGGGAATTTGGGTGACACAAAGACCCACAAAGCAAAGTTAGAGCCAAGATATTAGTGTCCCTTCTGGCATGGCATTTGGACCCAGAAGCCTTTGAATGTCTCCTTCATACAAACCCACTAAAGATAGAACTGTCTCCCTATAGAGAAAGGAAATCAAATGCTAAGAATCAGCATAATGTGTTTGCATAAGGACAGTTTCTCCATTAAAAAAAAAAAAAATCCAGTTAAGTCTTTCCAGTGAGAAAATGTAGATAAGCTATACCAAATAAATGAAAGGTGCAAGCTCATTGTGCATGGTCTATACTTATTATCAGTATTTAAGATCCCTTTACTTACTCACTATAAGAAAAAGTGTCTAAGAGCTATCCCTTTATTTGAAAGTCAAATGTGTTTCTGTATCTTTACCACATCAATTTTACTTAAAGACTTAATTCCCCAAAGCCAAAATGACAAAACCCACAGCTTAGAGTCATTTATTAAAATTTGAAGCCTCAGTTTAAACAAAGAGAGCTGTTAGGGAATCCTGCAGTCCATGATTTGAAGACAATTATTTATTCTGCAGTAATACTGATCATTTAAGTTTCCTTCTTTGCCTTGAATATATAGTAACTGTAATCATAGAATGCCTTCTGAAGTCTTTTTCTTCCATTTGGCAAATCCTATAGTAGATATAAACCCACCTCAACTCCAAAGGAAAAAGAGGAAGGGGAGAAGCTCCAAGGATCATTGATCTGGGCTTAAAGCCAAGAATCTATTTTTAGTACTTTCTCAACATGCCACACAATACAAGTGTACATGGAATAGTACTACTTTCTTCTCACACCGTTTTTTTCAATGTGTAAGTTTGACATTGTTTAAATTGTTGATTTTCATACTATCTTCAAGGAACATAGTTACTCCAGTTTGGGGACCTTCCTGTACCAATGATACATGAATCATAATTTTTGTTTCTTACAGTTTTACAATGCCTGACCTTTATATATATATATATAAATATAACCTAAAGATCAACCAAAGTTATCTTCCTTTTCTAGTTGCTCAATTTGCACTCAGTCAACTGGGTCTCATCTAAATCTTTTATTATTGAGATATAATCAACATGTAACATTGTGTAAGTTATGTTGTGCAGCCTGTTGATATGCCACACTTATATATTGCAGTATCATCACCCTCTTAGAGCTAACAGCTTCATTGTGTCCCATAATTACCATTTCTTTTATGTAGTCAGAACACTTAAGATCTAGTCTCTTAGCAACTTTTAAGTATGTAGTAGGGTGTCATTATCTATAATAACAATACTGTGCATAGAACTCCCACAATATTTGCTTTATAGCAATGGCTAGGAACTGAATCTACATTATCTCCAAAGTATGCTGGTATACTATATCTTCTTTATCCAATCTCCCATTGACAGACACTTAGGTTGTTTCCATACCTTGGTTATTGTGAATAATGCTACAATAAACACGGAGACCAGCTTATGAACTATTTTTCTGTGTGGCACTCATTTTAGTCAGCCTCTTCTTACTTAGGTCAGTGATTTACCCTGCTGGAACACCACTGGATGATAAATTCCCTATGAACATGGAGACCTATTTGAATCCTCTGTGTACTTAGAGACTAACCCAGTGCCTTGAGCATATAATAATAGCACATAAAATGCTGACTGTATGCACATTCTGGTCTACACTCCTTACATATAAATTTATTTAATCTTTACAACTTAATGTGCATTATTAGTATTTTCTTCATTTTATAGTTGAGTTAATCTGAAGTTAATCTGAAATGCAGAGGTGTTATGGCCAAATCCACACAACTAGCATGTGAGGTAGCAAAAACCTGAGCCCAGGCAGCTCTTAAATCCTAACTTCTACTGTCTACTAGCAGAGTGAGTATAGGAATTTAGCTCCTGTGGAACCTAATAGAACTTCTAAAAATTGTAGATGATACAGATGGGATGAGAACAGAACAGTGAAAGAGAAAATGGTAGAATAAAGAAGTTGGAGAGTAGCACTGAGGAAATAAGGAATAAGAAATAATGAAGAAGAAAATTGAACCCCAATGAAGGAATTCATGGAGAAAAGAATTAAGAGCCTGCTTGAGGATAAAAGGGGTGGGAGGTGCAACATTGAAAGAAGAGGGTATAAAATAGGAAAAGTCTGAGAAAATATTATCAATGTGCTGGAAAGAGTGTCACAAATTGGAAATGTAATATTAAAAAAAATATTCTTAAATAGGGACGTACTTGCTCTTAATGCTTCCCAGGTTACATTCACTGTAATCTCTCAGACTCTCGATTTTGGTCCCTTGTGAATCTATAGCAGATACCAGCTCAGGTCAGATCCTAGGACAATCCTTTCACTGAACTGCAGCTGTTGATGGTCTTTTACTATTCATGGAGTCTTTATATTCTACAGAGTCAGAAAAAGAGAAATTTATACTAAGAAGTCTTGTTGGTACAAAAATATATGATCAATCCTTATCTTAAATACCTTTCCCATGTTCTGTCTAATTGTTTTTCCTTCCCAGTAAATAATCTGTGATTATCTGTAACCAGTTTTTGTAGACATTGGTTGTTCAGAGAGATGGTGGGAAAGACCTAGTTATAGCATCCTTTTTTTTTTAACTTTATTTATTTATTGAAAGAGTGGGAGAGGGGCAGAGAGGGTGAGAACCCCAAGCAGGCTCTGTGCTGTCCCTGAGCTAGGATTCAACCTCATGCATCATGACCTGAGCTGAACCGAGTCAGACACTTACTGACTGAGTCACCCAGGCGCCCCCTTAGTTTTCATTATTTTTGTGCATTGTCTTTTCTAACTAATAAGCCCAATTCACAAGTCCTTTTTACCCAAATCATATTTGTTTTCTTAGATGCCCCCATATCACTCATTAACACTAATATCCTTCCAAAGGAGTAGAGGGTGCTGTTATGAACTATGTAGATTTGCAAGTGTCCCACCACCCCAAGTTTCTTTTTCTTCCTTTGTCTTTCTTTTGGAATATGTGAGGTTTTGCGATTTCCCCATTCCCCTCCTTCTCTGGTTTCAGAAGTTCTTTTAATGATTACCTATTATTTTTAAATTGTAAACTTGATTTAACAGAGTCTAATATGGATCTATAGTTCAGACCTTTTCCCGAACAAAACACAGATTGGAAACTCTTTAACTCCTGTAATCATGCCCTCCTGCCTTATCCACTACTGTTTTCCAGAACTTTATATCTACCTTGAATTTATACTTCTCAAAAGTATTCATTGTTATCTCAGTTTCAAACATCTGTGCTTGTTAAAGTTTACCTCTGTATGATTAGCAAATTCTTTTTAATGTTTTTTTTTAACGTTTTATTTATTTTTGAGAGAGAGAGAGGCGTGAGCAGGGGAGGGTCAGAGAGAGCGAGATACAGAATCCGAAGACAGGCTCCAGGCTCTGAGCTAGCTGTCAGCACAGACCCTGACACGGGACTTGAACCCGTGAACCGTGAGATCATGACCTGAGCCGAAGTGGGACACTTAACCGACTGAGCCACCCAGGCGCCCTACGATTAGAAAATTCTTTGCCTATCATTTCTTTCTATCTTCCATTATTTCATACTGTATCAGTTTTTCTCTGCTTGAGAATTTAATAGTACTTCCACCCAGAAAATCCTACTAGAAACCCTTCTGAGTCTGTTTTTGTTTTTATTATTTGTGCAATATTAACTGATATGGAACATAGATTTTTTTGCTTATTTCCTTCCAATTTTTAATTATACTTTTTGTAAAAAATGTCCAGATGAGAATTAAGAACCATTAAACAGAATGATATTCTGAAAAGAAGCCATGAATTTCCAGTGTTGAAAGATAGCCACTAATTATTTCAAGATTAATACCTAATATAAATTAGCTCAAAATTAGAAAAGTGAATGTTTAACTCAAAAGCCTTTGAGTATAAGACATTTAATTAGAATTCATGGAATTGTCATGGAGGTCAAATAGTGGAGTACTGTAAGCTAATATTGGAAATTATCTTTAAAGTAGAGTAGAGAGATGACACTGAAAATTTGCATTCGGTCTAGCACCGAACAATGTTGAGGAAAGTAGTTTTAAGTTTGAATACTAGTCCATAGTGTGTAATTACAACATGTACATTTTCCATGTTGTCTTCACAGTTGAAGCACAGGATTCAAATGGAACTATTTGGAATTGTCACTCATGTGCTCTAAATAAACATTACGCTGCATACAATCCCCCTCTCAAAGAGTGTTCCCTCTTTTGCTGTTCAACTCTTACCCTTCACTGCAGACTCCGGTCAAGTCCCAGTTTTCTCCTGAAAAATTTTCTTCTTCAGCATACCTTCCTGTAGCTTTTGGAGCACTAAGTATTTACTTTGGCCACCATACACTATATTGTTGTCAGGTAACTTTCTGTGTCTTGTTTTACCAGTTGAACTGTGAGAATATACTGAAGACCAGGCATCATGCCTTTTTCTTCTCTGTAACCATATGGCACTTTGTGTGTCATGTTGCACGTATGATTCTTATTACATTTTTTAGGACAGGAGTAAAAACTAGCCAGCTTAGAAAAAGGTAGACAGGAGGATACTAGTAAATCAAAAAGATCATTTCTGTCCCCCAGGAGCTTAATACAAATTCTCGAATTGAGACTTATATACATATATACCCAAAATAATTTGAGAGCAATTTGAAGACCATACGTGAGCCTGTGGGCAATAAGGAAATACAAGCTAGGTTTGAACATTGGAAGAACAACATCTCCGTAGAATACATTTAGTCAGAGAAGATTGACTTCGTAGGTTTTAATGTGTATATTTTCTAAATGTAAGCTTCACCTTTGCATACAAGCAATCCCTGTTGATAGTGTTGTTTTTTTCTGTTTTATGGGAAGATCCTCTTTTTTCATAGTATTTTGTGAGGAGCATAAATTTCAATATATTAAGAAATTCATTTAAGAGGAATGTTGAGATACTCCCTAGTGACACAAAGGACCATTTACCACATAGATGTTGAAATAAGAAGCTTTTTGAATTCCAAATAAGTAGCAGAGCTGCTTATGCTAAGCAGTGACCTTTGTTGTCCATTATAGACTTATCTTCTGTTTGCTTCCAGAAGTAACCTAACAGATACAAGTACTATTCAGCAAAAATCACAAGTATATTTTATTTGGTAACAATTTTAATGAATTATATCAGGCCTCTTTAAGTAAAGAGTTTTTAGATTTTCATCTAGTGACCTTGATTTCATTAGGGTGCATAAAAATGTCCTCTATCAGCTAATATAACACCAACAAAAATGTAGTTATCTTTTCAAAAAATTTTTAATTTAACAGAATAAATGTACTGTCATATTAAGCAAGGAGAAAGGCTATACATGAATTAATTTTTACACATAAATTTTGTTAGACAAACATGGCATTTATACTTTCTATGTCATTGTTTTTTAAAAAAAATTCTTGGCTTAAAAAACCTAGCAAGTTAAAGTACATAATTACTAGAAATTTGCAGTCTCTTGTGTCTAAATGATACCAAAGGACCAATTTCGACTCTGACTTGGAAAATTTTGCAACTCATGTTTTTGACTTATGATTATCAAAAATCTGCCGGAAGATAAAAAAAGGTCCATAATAAACAGGAAAAGAGACTACAGGGACAATTAGGAGAAGTAGAAAAAATGCCAAATGTTGAATTTGGAAAAGCCACAACAGGTTAGTCTGTGGCAATAAACAGAACATACAGCAGAAAATGTTCTTTCTATAAGAGATTCCCTGTATAATTGAAATGAAATACAAGGAAAAGTACCAACTTTGATTTAGTCTTCCTGAGGAAGGAGGAAAGTTATGGGAAGCAAAATTAAATAATAATTTGTGATCTCTCCTTCATAGTATATTCTTTAATCCAAAGGAAATAGTTTCAGGAACATGCCCTTAGGTAGCATGAATATTCATGTACAAATATGTACACATATTTAAATTTGTGTATATAAATATATATGTGTACATGTGTCTATATATTTGTATACAAATATATATATATGGCAAATAAAAATAAGGGGCAAACTTAGATTATTAAAAAATATTAGAACATAGGGGTACCTGTGTGGCTCAGTTGGTTTAAGTGTCGGCTCAGGCCATGATCTCAGAGTTTGTGGGTTCGTGCCCTGCATTGGACTCTGTGCTGACAGATTTGAGCCTGGTTCCTGCTTCAGATTCTGTGTCACACTCTCTTTCTGCCCCTCCCCCATTCTCACTGCATCTGTCTCTCAAAAATAAACATTTAAAAATAATTTTTAATATTAGAACATAGGTAATGTCATCCTGAGTAAAACATATGTTCCTATATTCTATAACACAAGTATCATAAAATAATCTCTAGGGAAAAACAGTAATAATTTATGATAACTTCAAAATATTTTAGAATATATCGCTAACATCTATTTTTGTCTATGAATGCATCAAATAAGTCCTTTTTTATGTGGTGTTCAGCCTATACTAAATTCTACCAAGGCTTTTTTGCTGTAGAATTATATATCCAACTATACTGAAGGGTAATGACTTTGATTTATTATTTAAACTTCTTGTCTACTTCTCTAGAAATTTGGAATTTCACAAACAAAAAAGTTTCTTCTAAAAATTCCCTTCATGATTGTATTTTTTTGGTTATTCTCTACTTACTGTCATTTTATTCCCTATCTTCAAAATAACTTTTTTTTCTTCTGTCTTTAACCTATTTCTTTGATCATTTTAGTTCCTTTTGGAACTGTCTTCATATCCACTAGCCAGACTATATTTAGAACCCAGAGCTTCAAGTAACAGCCTATTTTGTTTTTATATATAGTTATGGAAGAATATGTCTCTACTTTGAAAAATGTTCTTTGTGGCACTTTCTGGTTGCATAAACACATTATCTACTATGACTAGATAATATCTATTGGGCTAATGATTTCATTGAGTAAAAAGCAGATTCAAATCCCTTACTGTTGGTGTCCTTTTAAAAAATAATTTATTTTCCAATAAAAAAGATTTCCTCTCCCTACACTACCATGTAATAGTGTTTCTTTTTCATAAGGTTTCTCTGAGCCTCAAATGCGAAATAAAAATAGATAAGCCAGTGTGCTCCCTTACACTCCTCTGTTCTGTGAGTGTCAGGTGAGAAATTATAATGCAGAAGTTCACGAATGCCTATACTCTCCCCTTGTCTCTATACAGACTTGTTTTTTTTCTCTTAAACAATGGTTAGCCTTTGTCCAATAGGTTATATTCAGTGATTGTTTTTTAATCCTTTGCTGAAGAGTTCACCAATTCATAAAATATTAAAATTAACCTATGAAAATATATTTCCTATAATTAGTGGGATTCTAAATGAAGTAGCTTATATTATGATAAATTAAAAACCTAAATGGCTTAAAAGAGCATTTTCTTAAATTGCAGTATTCACTAAATTAGTTACAGTATGCTAGTTTCTATTAGGAATAGTTCCTTAGGGGGTGCCTGGGCAACTCAGTTTGTTAGACGTCTGACTCTTGATTTCTGCTCAGGTCACGATCTCCTGGTTGGTGAGATTGAGCCCCGCATCCGGGTCCCTGCTGTCAGCATGGAGACTGCTTGGGATTTTCTCTCTCTCCCTCTCTCTGCCCCTACTTTGCTTGTGTGTGTGTGCTCTATCTCTCACTCATGTGCTCTCTCTCTTTCTCTCTCTCTCTCTCAAAATTAAGTAAACTTAAGGAACTATTGTTTTGAGTTTGTTTAACAATGGCTCAAACACAATAGAGATCTTTCCCTTCTTCGTGCTGACAGAACATGAGATGATAGAGCTAGAGAGGCTGACAAGATGGCCTTCTCCAAGCTGTCATTCAGCAGTCCACCTGGTGGACATGTTTCCATCTTCAACATGTCTTCAGAGTTTGCTTTGGAGTCCAGTCCATTCCATACAATGGAAAGTAGAGAATAACATGAAAGATCAATTATGGAAGGTTTTACTCACCAAAGCTTAGAAATCGTCCCTATTACTTGTATGTACATTCTGTTGACTGACCGTATATCCTACCTAATTAAAAACAAACAAATAGATAATTACCATACCTAACTACAAGAAGCCTGAAATATATGGTATGACATGTCCCCAGGAAGAAGGAAAAAGCTTTCAGGAGACTAGCCAGCTGTCTCTATCACTGTACTCAGCTATATATCTTAGAACCTAGAAAGCTGTTGTGGAAGTAGCTACCAGCAGTTTGTAGTTAACTATTTCAGGATCTTTAGTATATTTAGTATGCCTGAAGTGTATTCAGGAGCCAATTTCCAGAGTCCTCTTGAGGCTCAAACATAGCTATATATACTTTCTGACGTGATAGTACCGTTCTGTTGTTAGAAGTTACTGATAAACTTCCTCAGTGGCATCCAGTGTTCAAGTAGTCACGATACAAATGTGTCAAAGTTAGAGTGAGATTTAAAACAAAACTTAATGACCCAAAACCTCCACATACCTGTTGACAACTTATTTGATTATTTCCTAAGTTGTTTTGTTGGAGAAAGGACACTTAACCCTTATTTGATGGTTAAAATGAGGTATCAGATACAGTGAGTTATTTTCTTATTGGAGGTTGCTAGTTTTTTTTCCTTGAATTCCAAATTAATGATATTTACAACATTAACTTTATAAAATCTTAAGTTAATGAATTATAATGAGAAATCAGAATATTCCATTGTAAAGCTGCCATTAAGACTAAAGTGGGGGCAGGGGTGCCTGGGTGGTTCAGTCAGTTGAGTATCTGATGCTTGTTTGGCTGAGGTCATGATCTTGTGGTTCCTGAGATTGAGCCCGTAAACCATAGAACCCACTTGGAATCCCCCCCACCCCTGCCTCACTTGTGCTTTGCAAATAAAATAAGCACTAAAGACTAAAAGGGGAAAACTATATGATGAACTTTACATCATAATTTAAATAACTAAGGAAAGCAAAGGTTATAAGAAGAAAAATGTTCATGTGAGAATCATTACTTCATGCCTATCAAAAGACTCCAGAGGAAAATAGTATTTTACTTTAAAATTAACTAGTGTGTGACCCTATTCAGAATAAGCAGATCTTGATCTGTGAGTTTCCTTGAAGCCAAAGAATTTCTGTTTGAAACTGACCAATACTGAGCACAATGGCTCGACATGAGATAGCTGGCAGCCATGTCTGTGTGGGGGAAGAAAGCAATGCCTAGCCAAGTCTTCTCACTCAACATATAGTTACCCAGCTATTTTGGAGCAGTTTAACTGTCTTTTGATGCTTTTTTGCCTCCCCTTTTCCCAGCACCAGATACCTGGTGACACCTGACAGTCCTGGACTTCCCTAAGGGAGTGCCCTTCCAGCCATACAGCTCACCTCTACTCAGCTATTCACTTCCTGTGCTTGTCAGCCCTCATCTAGCCTGGAAACAACCTTTCAAGGAATTGTTCCTATAGGCAATCAAATGCCACAAACACCTGTGTGACTCAACAATACTAAGATGGGTTCTTGAGTGCCCTATTAGCCTAAAAATTAACTGTGCTACAGCTTTCAGGTATTCCACACTCAAAATTTATTGTGGGCACATTTTCATAGTCCCTGAAATTATGACTAGTATCTGTTGGATAAGATTGCATTTTATGTGACAAACTGGTTTTGTTGGTACATTACTATATATTTCATTAAATGCAATGAAATTATCTGCATAAAATATGTAGAGATATGTAGAGATAAAGATAACGGTAGCTAACCTATTTTATTATTATGTGCCATTCACTTATGTTACCTGAACTAATCCTCCCCAAAATTATTTCTGAATTTTTATGCTTGTTTTACAAATGAGGTAAGTTTTTTAAGTTCTACTCCTTGAAAAAGCTCACCAGAGACCTCATAGGTCTGTATGGGGCCAGTAGTCATGGTGTTAGTAACAACTAGTTTATCTTGACTTCAGTATATATTTTTCACCTTGACTCTCAGTATGAAGTGAACCCACTGGAAAAAATGTATGTTCTGAAGGAAATTTAGAGATCACTTTATCTAAAGTAGTTATTATACTCAGATCCATAGAAATGAAATGCCCCTATTTCAAGGCAACGTAATTGTTGAGCACCACAGCACAGACTGGACCTGGAATCAATATCCATGACTCTATCACATGTTGCCTCCTGCACCATAGCCTAGATGTTTCATTGAATGTGCCACTTTAGAAACTGATCTCTGTCAAAACTTGTCAAACGATTTTAGCAACTTGGCATCTTGGATGCAAGCATAGCATTTTGGAAAATGTATAAGGATGCTAAACTTAATAGCAACATGCTAATTGGCAATATTATATCATTTAGTTTATGCTCGGAATTCAAGAGCCTCTAGTGCCTGATATATAAGATTAGAGTGGAACAATTCATGAAAATTGTAGTTGGACTCAGCCTTTCAAGAAGAGTACAGAGGAAAAACAAACAAAATGCAATCTTATTTGATCGCATCCCAGATTAGAACATGCACATACTCCCACACAGGGACCCACTGAGAGAGAAGCTCTCAACAGAGGCCCCCGCAGACATGAGGAGACATTCACACCGTGAAACAAAATTGCTGCTCATCTGCCTTTGTTGTCAAGATCCAGGGAAATAACCAGCTTTACTCCAACTCCAGACTAATCAGTGGGTTGCCTTTGAGTATTAATAGGATGCTGCTGACCCACTATGAGTGTGGCCTATTCTCTGAGCAATCCTTTTTCTGTCCATAGTGATTGACTTGTACGGCTCTGTCCTTCTGGCCAAGGGCATGCGTTTTCTAGTCTAGACAGCTGGTCAGGATTTGGGATGCATTCTGCAGCTGTGATAGGGCCAGGGTACAAGCCCACAAAAGGAAGGACTCCTCCTCCAATTTAATTACCTTGAAACCTTAACCTGCTGAGCTAAATGGCCACAGACAGGGCTTCATAGGAAAGTGCTCTATCTATGCACATACACTCCTATCCAACTATAGACAAATACATTTTGCATAAGCAAATCACAGAGGACCATTGTATGTCCCCTAAACCAATTTTTGAGACAACTTTAAGTTAACCCCCAAAGAAAAAATGTGGGCACAGATCAATTTAACCACTTGAAATCTTTGTGAAACATGTTCTTTTTAAAGATATTCAATAAATGAAATACTTGCCAAAAGCAAGATCAAAGCATAATGTTAGAGAATTCCATTTTCCCCCAACACTTCTGCTAATTCAATTGTTCAGCTTAGGGTCACTGATCTGAAACTCATCAATACCAATCTCGAGTCTCCTTGAAGCTAAGACACATTTCTTCCTGAACCTGTGAAGCTTTGAGACTGCTTCTGTGATTGAGTTAGGATTTAGCTTCAAGTTCCGACCCTGGTTCTTACTAGCTACACACGGGCAAATCCTAATTGTTCTGTGCTTTGATTGCTTCATTTTAAAGTGGAATACTTAGGCTTGTTCCTTACTCAGATACCCCAATTTCTTAATTTCTAAAATTTTACAGCATCCTTTTCCCTTCCTGTGCTGTTAACAAAACTCCCCCCTCCCACCAGACTATTCATCCAAAGTAAAAACCCACCTCTGTACTATTACCTTCAAGATTCTACATGAATTTCTTCCTCCCTGATTATCTTCTCCTACTGGACTTTCTCCTGCTCTCCCCTTTGTTCTCCATTTCACTCTGCTCTCTGCTTTTCTTTGCATCAGCCACCCTCAGAATAGTCTTGCCCTGCCTAGAATGCTTTCTATGTGGGAGATTTGCTTTCTCTTTTCTGTTAGCTCTTTATTCAAGTATCCCCTTCTCAACAAGGCACTCTCTGGCCACTCCTTGGAAATGTCACCTCCTTCCCCCCACACTGAGTCTTCCTATCTCCCTTCCCCCACTTTATTCTCCTCAGCATATACTGGCCAAATATTGTATTATTTTACAAACTATTCATCCTGCTTATTCCTTGTTCCTGCTTCTATGAAAGCCCCATTGAGGGAGAGATTTCTATCTTTTATATTCCCTGCTACACGTACATAGTGCCTGGCACAGAGTAGATGCTCACTGTTTGAAAATGAAAGAGTAAATAAAAGAATGAAACTAATTTTTCTCTTAAAATCCTGTCTAGGGACTCCTATCCATACATTTCTAATACCATGAGTGGTTTGGTTAGTTGGTTATATTATTTGAAAGGGCTTAACCAAATATTACGAATACATTTTATTTTTTTAAAGCCAGTATTTTGAGATGAGAAAAGAATCTTATTTCTTTTCAAGCTCTGAATCTGATTTTGTCAAAAACGCATGCATTATTCCAAATTTATCCCTCAAAACGGATTTCTCTCAAGTAGCCAGTGTTTCTTCTAGGTTCCACTGCACCCAAAGAGACATCTTGAAAAGGTAGTGTTTAAATTCTGGTCCCAAATGTGACTTTCCTTAATGCAAATTGAGTGTGAATTTATTAGAAACCATTAGTGGGATAAATGTTCCCCTATTATGTAAATCTGTATCTTTAATCTGAAATGTGGAAAGCGAATTGCTTTCCAGAATATCTAATCTGTGATTCTGTAATTAGACGAGCAGGTGGTTAATTACAGGTGCTGTTAGTGACTTGCCCCTCATCACAAGAACACAAATAGCTAATTCTATGTGTCCCAATTCACTCATAGGGGCAGTTGTGTTGGCTTCACAGTTTTTAAATCCACAAGTGTGTTAAGTGCCTGAATTCATAAGCAGAACTGAGTGTCTGTTTTTGTTTTGTAAATTATCAAAGTTAACCCTTAAGAACTGATACACATTTAAGAACTTGTTTAGTGAAACATTTATATTGATTTTACATAGTGTTTTACAACAGTATTTGGTCATCTAAGAAGCTAGTGGAGCAAGTAGAGAAACTGCTTATCTACATTTTTAAAAAACTGTACTGTAATAGTATGTGAAAAGTCTAAATAAATTGTAAGAGAGGTCATTTAAATCTGTGGCTAAATTGGGGGTCATGTAGCTCCACTGAAGCACTCAGTTTATGATCTAATTTTCTAATAAATATGTCAGTGTTAAGGAAAAGATTATAAAACATTTTCAGGTGTTGAGCTTGAAGTTCTTAACCAATAACACATATCAATAGAAGTGAATTCTGCATAAAGCGTCCTCTTAGATATTAAAAAGACTATCCCTAAAATGTAGGAAACCCAAGAATCCCACATAAAGAGTTGGATTTTAATTTTTAAAGTCTATTAAAAGGCAGAAAATGTTTATAGAAGACCAAAGAAGCATAGCATGGAGACATATTGACTCATGGCAGAACACAAAGGAGAACATTTATAAAGTTGTCCTGAAAGATTCACCCTTTCCCATTTCTGAACACATAACTTTGAGATCCAGGAATTGTATCACAGTCTTCTTTCAATCTTGATAATCCTAAAGACTTAAAGACTCACAAACAGATGGAATAACAAGTTGGGTCAGTGAGGAGCAGGAGAGCCCAGGAAGCACTCTAGAAGAATAGGTTGAAAAACTAAATGGAGAGAACAACAAAGGATGACAGAATTTGACACCTTGACTTCCACAATGTTGGAATTGTCTTTGACAGAAATGGGGTGCTCTTTTTCAAAAAAGCATTTACTGTCCAAATATTGTATTATACTATACACTATAGCCTTGTCCTTAAGAAGAGTTAGTCAAGCTTAATGTGATGGCTGTATTAAAACGTGGGAAGTATCAAATGAAATGCATCAGATAAAGATCATTTAGGTGTCTCAGACTCCCCACTCCCCCCAAAAGTTTAACATTAGGATTTGTTAAGAAAAACTTAAATTACAGTAGAGACAATAGTGAAAGTAGGTCTTGCATAATTTTAATAAAACAAAATGAGCTGTAATGAGATAAAAATGAACCTGATTCCTGGAGCCACATATCAAAACTGATCTCTGGTGATTTTTATAGTCACCCTTTATACACGCACTTCCTTTGACCTCAGTTCTTTGCTTATTCATTGTCTCCATAATAGATCAATGTCAGGGTTTAAGGACAGCCCCTATCTTTCATGTGAAGATGAGAGAACTGCATTTTTAATACAAAATTGCAGTAAAAGATATGATTTGACTCTTTGTTTGGATCTGGAATCTACCTTCCCTTTTTCCTCCAGAATATTTTCTCTTTTGATGGTTCCTCAACAGCTCATTAGATAAAGAGCAGTCTCCTCAACATATTTGATGAGGCCCTCCATGATCCAGCCCCATCTCCCATTGTTCTGTTTTCGCCTGCACTTCTGTCTTGTCATGTCAAGTAGTTATCCATTTGTACTTTTCCCCACTCACCACACTATTCACACCTTGCTTCATGCTGCTCCATCTGCCTAGGGTTCTCTTCATACACTTCGTCTCTGCCTGGCCAGTTAAGGTCACAACTTAAGGCCCACTCTGTTTTCCCAAAGCACCCTTCACTTACCACCTACACAGTACATAGCATATGGTTGTGAGCTTCTGTTTGTGTCAGTCTCCACCCTAGAGTGCAGGTCTAAATGTTGAAGACTTTCCCCTTCAGAAGGCTTCATAGGAATGCTCTACTTTCAGATAGTGGTTGGGGTGTGGTGCAGAAACTATATTCTAAAATCTAAGACCTGACTTACTAAGTTGGATTTGAGACCTAGTTTTAATTAATACTCTCAAGATAACCAGCTTCCTTCCAGGAGGCCTGAGTTTACAAGTGAGAGCAGATACCAGGTTTCCTCAAGCCATTGAGGAATTAGCACAGCAAAGTGGTAAAAGATGCCCAATCTGGATCCAAATGGCATGATTTTCATATCCCACCTAGCACTTTATTAGCTATGTAACTAGAGGTCAGGTGTCTAACTTCATTGAGCCTCTGTTTCCTCATCTGTAAGCAGAGATGATAATGACCGCCCACCTCCTAGTGTTGGTGTGAGAGTTGCATGAGTTAGTATTCATAAGGTGCTAAGAACAACATTTGAGAAGTATTATAAAATGGCTATTAAAAATATAAAAGAGTAGGCCACTTGAGCATGGAGATGTCACAATATTACAAGCATCAGATAACAAAGACCAGGGGTAGAGGCATGGGCAGTGTTGTGTGGGGAGCTTTGCACTCCAGTGGAGAACTTGAGGAAGGGTATTGCAGTAGGAGGATCAGGGATAATCTACATTGCTTAAAGAAATTATTTTTTTTTAATTGTTTATTTATTTTTGAGAGAGAGAGTGTGTGTGTGAGTGGGGAAGGAACAGAGAGAGGGAGACACAGAATCCCAAGCGGTCTCCAGGCTCTGAGCTGTCAGCACAGAGCATGACGTGGGGCTTGAACTCAAGAACCAGGAGATCATGACCTGAGAAGAAGTCAGACACTTAGCCTGTTGAGCCACCCAGGTGCCCCGAAGTGGTGATATTTCTGAGAGCATCCACAGTTTTCATCCCCAGCAGCAGTATCCTTCCCCCAACCCCCTCCCCCCCCTTTTTTTGTTTAAGCTCATATCTCTCAACAAAAGATCAAATATTACACACATTCTTTCCCAGATTTCATTTCTGGGCTTGGCCATCTGATTCTGGCTAAGTACCAGAGGGCAACATGTTTGTGTGTGTAGCAGAAGATGAGGAAGGGCAAGCTCTGGTAACAAATTACCTCTTTTACTAAATAAAAAATAAATAAATTATCCCAAAAAGATTCCATTTTCCCTTCCATAATTCTGGGTATTTCTATCTGAGGAATTGATGTTTGTAATGATGACAGTCAACCTGTAATAATGAGGAAAAGTCCAAGTGTATTACAGAAGGCCTAGAGCTCTGTAATCATTAAGCTGCTAAATTCTTAAACCACAGAAATACCTATATCTGGAGTCCTTTTTAAGATCAATTTGTTAGTAATTTCTTCTTGTGTAGGCCTCTTTGGGCTGTTGTTTTGTTACTTGGGGTAGAATCATCCTGTCTGATGCACTTTCCCAAATCATTCATTTTTCAACAAATAGTAATTAAATTTCTTTACTGCCATCTCTTGCTTAATCTTAGTATTCAGATAGGATATATATGAATCCTAGTAGCATTTATGATTCTTTTCTTATTTCCTTCCATGATTCCTCCCTACTGTATTGTAAATAATTTGACGTCAGGGATTTATTTTTTGCCTGTCCCTTCACCCCTCCACAACAGTTGATGAAATTCCTTGGGCACCAAATGAAGCTAATTAATGTTTATCGAATTGTATTGAATAGCTTTGGGTAATTGAATCTTCCTTCCTCCATCTCTTAAAGCTCTAATTTAATATAAGGTGATTACACTTAGAATGAAAAATATATATTACATTATTAATTGTCTTACCCTCAGCTAAAGTTCAAAGAAAGCAATACCAAAAAAGAAAAAAAAAAAAACTTGAGCAGTCTCAGAATTAATGCAAATAGATGAGTATTGCTCTAATTGAAAGACAATCTGGCTAAGAATTATGCATCACTCAAATGCAGCCTTATAAAAATAAGAAAAGAAAAAGAAAATTTATTTTGAATATGCATTATTGATAAACTTTTTTTAATGACCCTGCTCAGTGAAGGATATTGGGGAAGAAATGGCCCTTCTCCTAAGTCTTTCACATTGCTAAAGTGTTGTGACAGCTTTCTCTGAAAACTGCTTGAAGACATTATTTTTTTCATTTGCTTCCATTCAGCTTTTTCTCATCTACTTCAAAGTGAAAGTAAGAGCACTTTCCAGGGTGAGCTAGTCTTCTCCCAACTCCAAAGTAAAAAATACAGTAATGGGGACTATAATTTCATTTGATTATCACAATTTTTCAATCTTTTTGATCTAAATAAGGCAGAATCGAACTTCCAATTCTAGTTTTTTTTTCCATCATTATTACATCTTCTCTTACTTTTCCCAGGTTCCAACCCCTCTCCTCTCTGCTATGTCTTATAAAATTATTCTCAGATTTACTCAGGTGCAGGACATGGAGAAAGTAGGGCTATAGTCTAATGTCTGAAATTTCAAGATGTCCTTTGGATTCCTATGTAGAATGTGAAATGCAGAGACTAGTAAGTAAGTAGATCTCAACTGCCTCTAATGCATCTCCTTTCATTGTTTCTGAAATTCCTTCCATACACTGGCCTAGCTTCCTTACCCACTTTTAAGTTTTATGTCCTAGTACATCTTTGATGATTAAATAGAATTTAGAGATTCCAGACTAAAATGAATGTCCTTCTCTTATATTCCATCAACACTTTTGACCATCGTCATCATATTATAGCCCATATTATGGGCTATAATTGTTTGATTTTTTTTTTCTTATTTTCCTAACTCCAGTCTTAATTGAGTTGACTATAGTTAAGAGACTGTTCAAAAAACATGGATTAAAAACCTGTTATATGCCAGGTACCTGGAATGGAAAGATGAATATAAATGGGTGCTGGCTTAACAGGTTCTTGCTTTAGTTGGGGAGAGAAATGAACAAGCAGCTGTCTAAGGTTTAGCTGATTGTCAAGCATATACTATATGTATACTAAAAGATTAAGAAGGAAAGGAAGGAGTGAGAAATGGCTACCTTTGAGTATACACACTTATTCGAGGAATTCTAAGGATTTTATCTATATTCTTTCTCTCAATAATCTCATCTAGTCTCATGGTTTTAAATATTGTGTATTACTGATTCCCTGATTTACAACTCTAGCACCAACTGCTCCTCTGAATTTCTGTGTATCCAATTTCCACTTGAACATCTCTATTTAGATAACTAATATGCTTTACATCCTTAACATTCCAACCCCAAATTCTTGAACTTTCTTCCCAAACCTACATTTTATGCATTCTTCTGTCAGTAAAAGACAACTCCAAAAAAAGTTGACTTCTTTTCTTCCACACTCCATATCAGATCCTTTAATAAATACTGCCAGCTCTGTATTTAAAATGTATCCAGAATTTAATCACTTCTTAGCACTTCCATTGTTATTATCATGGCCCAAGCTTCCATGATTGCTGGTCTAGATCTTAGATTATTGAAATAGACCAGTTAAAGTAGTTTGAAACCTGTCTGCTTCTACCCTTGCCCATACAGTCTAATTCTCAATACATCAGCCAGGTGATCTGCTAAACTACAAACTAAGCCATGCTGTTGTTTGTATTCAACATCCTTCAGGGATTTCCCATCCCAGGCAGAGCAAACTCCAAATTCTTTACAATGGGTTATAAGGCTCTTCTTGGTATCTCTGTTCCTTTCTCTCTGTGGCCTCATCTGCTACTACCTGCTATTTAACTCCATCCACTCCAGCTGCACTGGTCACCTTAGTGTTTCCCCAACAGGACAGACACTTTCTCACTTCAGGACCTTTGCACTTGCTTTATCTAGTTGTGGTATTCTCCTACCACAAACTGCCTTCTTTGTCTACATCAGGAATTTGTTTCAATGTAATCCTTTAGCATGAGACTCTCTAGGTATTATATTTAATATCAGAACATACTTCCTCCACCACTACCAGATTTTATATGCATGTTCTCTGTTATTATATGCTATTTTCTCATTATCATCTAGAATAATTATTTGTTTTCAAGTGTTTCTTCTTTAGGCTGTCTCCTCTAAACCCCAAATAGAATATAAGCTCCAAAGCAATAATTTTTGTCTGCCGGTTTGTTTGTTTTTCTTCCAGTGCTAAATTTATAATATCTGGAATGTTTTCAAGCATATAATAAACCTTCAATAAACATGAAGAATGAGCATGTATATTTTCCAGAGAGAGTCAGGGACAATTTAATAAAGGCAGTTACCTCTGAACTTAGTTTGATGGAAGAGGCCTTGAGATTTGAGAGAGCAGAGGGAGCTCAAGAACTGCATTGTATATATACTGGAAAGTACTGGGACGCGTTGGCTCAATGTGCAAACTCGGCAGTCACACTCATGCCAGATCTTGGTTCTAACAGTTCTCCATGTGATCTCAAGGAAGTTACTTTATCTCTCTGGAACTTGTTTTCCTTAGTTTTAAAATAGGGATGATAATACTATAGGTTTCATAGGGTTTGGTTAGCAAATTTTCAGGTGATTTTTATACAGATAGTAGCTTCATGTGCAGTGTGTATTCAACAAGTGATAGCTATCGTTACTGTCCTAATCATCATAAATAAGATAATATATGCAGTTAGCATAGTTTTCAGTAGCTAATAAGCCAGTCGGTGGTCACTAAAACTTTTTCAACTGAAATGGCTGCTGCTGAAATGTGTTGGAATGGAAAGTTCTTAGGGATCAGTGACTCAAGATGAGGGAAGGAAGGAAGGAAGGTCATAGAATAGACCTTGTAAGCTTAGATAAATGCTTTAGACTTTCTTCTATAAGATAGTGATTCTCAAATTTGAACATGCATCATCATCACCTGGAAGAGTTGTTAAAACCCTGATTGCTAGGCCCTACCCCCAAAGTTTCTGGTTCGCTAGGTCTGGAGTAAACCCTCATAATTTGCATTTTTATCAAGTTTCCTGGGATATTCAAGATCTATGGATGCATAACAAATCCCCAAACTAACTGACTAAAAATAGCATTTATTTATTTTAAATGTTTATTTTTGAAAGAGAGAGAGATAGCATGAGTGGGCAAGGAGCAGAGAGAGAGAGGGAGACACAGAATCCGAAGCAGGCTTCCAGCTCCAAGCTGTCTGAACAGAACCTGACCCAGGGCTCGAACCCATAGACTATGAGATCATAACCTGAGCTGAAGTCAGATGCTTAACCAGCTGAGCCACTCAGGAGCCCCTAAACACCACTTATTTTAAAATAACTTTTTTGAGTCCAGAATCCCACTGAAGATTGCAGTCAGGTGTCAGTTAGGGCTTTGGTCTCATTTGAGAGCTTGACTGAAGGAGGAGCTGCTCCTAAGATTACTCATGAGGTTATTGGAAAGATTCCATTATTCAGGCTGTTGGAGTGAGGGCCTCAATTCTTTGCTGGCTTTTAGCTGAAGACCTCCCTCAGTCCTTTGCTATGTAGAGTCTACACAGGGAAACTCATAATATGGCAGCTGGCTTCCCTCAGAGATAGCGAGCAAGAGAGAGCCCTCAAGCCACAGTCTCTTTGTAACCCAGGTTTGGAAGTGACATCCCATTATATCTGCCATATTCTGTTTGGTAGAAGTGAGTCACTAAATCCAACCCACATTTCTAGAAGAGAACTACACAAGGGTATCAGTTCTAGGAGACAGAAATCAGTGGTGGCCAAGGTGATGACGATGGTTCTGGTTTGGGGACCATAATCAGAGAACCATTGCTGTAAAGAACTTTAAGCAAGTGAGTGCCATGAATGGATCCAACTTGGAGTGGTGCTGGAAATGGAGGTGAGACTATTTAGGAAGCTATTTCAGTAATCTCTAAGACCTATATGTTTAGATAATTATTCTTTAGATAATTATTATTCTTGTATGTTTTGAGAATCAGTAGTCTTATTTAATCCATATATTTAACAACCATACCCCCAAATTTTGGTCTAAACTTCCTCCATAAATGAAATATTTGAAAATAGCTTTCAAGGTTTATAAAAAGATGTGTGTGGAGTTAAATTCCATTAAGGGCTTCAGTACAATCTTGTCGTTTTATTTGCCTTTGAGCATATATTTAAATTAAGAGCAGCTTCAGCCTAGACTATTAGAAAAGGTACTTTGGGTTTGGCCACTAACAACATCCCAAGATGAAGGCAATTGATGTTTCTAGATACAGAAGCACGACATTATTTATTTATTTAATTTTTTAAGTGTTTATTTATTAGTGAGAGACAGAGCATGAGCATGGGAGGGGCAGAGAGAAGGGAAGACATAGAATTCAAAGCAGGCTCCAGGCTCTGAGCGGTCAGCACAGAGCCCAAACTCACAAACCAGGAGATCATGACCTGAGCTGAAGTCAGACGCTCAAATGACTAAGCCACCCAGATGCCTCAGAAGTACAGACATTCAAACACAAATCTCTCTGTCTTTCTCTCTTTCATTCTCTCTGAAAGCTTAAACTAGACTGCAAATTAATAATAAATATAATCAAGGACATAACTGTTAAAATTGCTAGGAAATCAACATAAAAATGTATGAGCATTCCATAAAATGAAGAGAAAATTAACTTAAAAGTAGAAGTAAATGGTTTTAAAAGTATGGGAAATTGTGCAGCATGAGTAAACTTGAATGTTTAGAATTTTTGCACAGGAATACATGATGCTGTAATTATATATTTTTTTCTAAAGCTTAACCATCTAGTTGAGACTGTGCATCCAAAACTGTCTGGTTCACTGGGGCAAGCAACCTGCTTGACCCCATCAGCCATTCCCACCCATACCCTGCAAGTGGGTGACCTCCAGTTTCAAAAGCAGATTTCATATTATTTTGCCCTGGCAGCAGAGGGCAGTTTAGCCTCTCTGGCTGGGGATTCTGTTCCCTTAGCTTGCTTTTATGTCTGAAGTCAATTCACTTGCTTCAGCCTGCTTTCACTTCCTGGTTATTGATTTTGGCTGACATTTAGTTCAACATGTTATCAATTCTCTTAATCATTTCAGAAAGAGAGAAGGGAGCAAAGATGTCCTAACCATTACCCAGAACATCAGGCCAAGACAGCTTTAGGTCATTCATTCCACAGACAGGGGCTCATGTATAAATAAGTGTTTTTCTTTTACACTACATTAGCCATAGCAATAGTAATAGAAAAGTTAGTTCATGTATCTATATGTATATCAGATACCAGATTCTTTATTTTAATCAATTTTTCCTATCTCTACCCGACCCACATTACCATGAGACAAATAATTAATGCTCAGCAAGGGGCAAATGGACTGGATTTTGAAAAGGCTAAATATTACTCAGAAAAATAGCAAGTAAAACCATGCAAACCATAGGAAAAAAATTAAAAGGCAGAGACAAGTTGCATTTTTAGTTTGACCTTACAAATGCTAATCAGTTCAGTTAGGGAATCATAACAAAAATCTCTGAAGTGACCCAAAGCCCATTTGAAATGGGATGGGCAGGCAGATACCTGTCACCAAAATCACCTGAGGATAGAGGAAAGAGCTATTCTCATGAACTGTAAATATTACATAATCTTTCCAGTACGTTAGTAAGAGTATTACAGTATTTGAGTAAGTAAAGAAGTACAGAAGCTGAAAAGTATTACACTATTTGAACCATTTCTAGTTTCAACCATGACTTTCTCCTAAATTCTAGGTTAGTATTTCTAATTCCCCGTTGAAACAACTTCCAGTTATGAGCCTGTTCCTCCTTCATTATTTCCTGCCTCTTAAAGGCAAAATTTTCCATGTCGTTATGACATCTTTGAAGGTAGAGATAATGTCTAATACAGCTTTGTATCCTCAGTATTTTTCTCCAAAGTAGAAAGGAGGCAGGCAGATATGATATATCTAGCAATTGAAATAATTCCGTGAAGAAATGAGTTTGTATTTTATAAGTGTTTTGTAAACTTTAAGTTAGCCTAAGATTTGTCTCACAAATCAGGATCTTGTCCTTAAAGGATACAATGACCAGCATTAGCACCATATTGGATGCCTGTATAGATATGTTTATTTTCAGGACAGATAATCACTCAGAACAAGTCATGAGGCCAGGATAAATGGAAATATTTATTTTATCAGATAGGCATTAATTGAGTACTTCTTGTGGATAAATTACTGTTAGAAGATAGATGAATAAAGCATAGTTCCTGAACTCTGGAAATTTCTTTTTAAAGGGAGACCTAGCACTAATCACAAGTATAATTAGATAATTTTCCATTGTCTGTTTCCTCTATTCCTTTCAAAGCTTTGTAAGGGCTAGGTTTTTCTATTTCTGGCAGCTAGCACAGTTCCTGGCACATAATGGACATGTCACAAATCCTTATAGGAAGAACTAGTCATTTTAATACTGAGTGGAGAGTAGTCATCCTTTCTTCACACCTCTGTCCCTCCTCCCTCAAGGGAGACCATCAATAGGCTCTTTAGGCATCACTCCAGATCTCTCCCAGACAGCCATCTTTCACACTGCCACTAGAGGGACCTTTCCAAAACCAAGCCTGATCCTGCTTAAAACCCTTATTCTCCTCTCCAACCAGTGTCTCTGGTTCTTCACTTGGGGATAGAGATCCTTTTAAAACTAATAAAAGCCATAGAACACTTTTCCACTTAAAATGCTTTTACAAAATCAAGGGACACATGGATGAGTCAGTTGATCAGTCAGTCATCCAGCTTCAGCTGAGGTCATGGTCTCACTGCTGGTGGGTTCAAGCCCCCTGGTCAGGGTCTATGCTGATAGCTCAGAACCTAGAGCCTGCTTCAGAATCTGTGTCTCCGTCTCTTTCTGGCCCTACCCCACTCATGCTTGCTCATTCGCTCTCTCGCTTTCTCTCTCTCCCTCCCTCTCTCTCTCTCAAAACAAAAACAAAAACAAAAACATTTAAAAAATTTTTAATGCACTTACAAAATCTTGTACTTAATTTCTAGGTGTGTATGGTCTTTCTGAAGCCCATTTTTAAGCCCAACAGAGCTCTAAGAACTCTAATTTAAGAATCCTAAGTTACAATACAAACTGTTTAATAGGACAAGATCTCCGTCATCTCTGTGCCTTCTTCTGTCACTACACAACAGCCATACCCCCAACCTCTCCCTACACACCAGCTGTACCAGTTTGGTCTACTTCCCCAAATACACCATGTTCTTCTGGACTCCATGTATCTTCCTGGAGTTTGTGTTCTCATCTCACAAGCCCATCTCTTGTCTCCTTAGCGAATCTTATCCTTTAAACACAAGCTCGTATTCTACTTCTTCTAGGAAGCCTCTTCCAACAATAATAAAAGGCATTGTTTATTTCCTTGGGCTGCTTCTGGTTTTCTGTAGACTTATGGGGTTGCTAATGTAACTATAATTATCTTTATACATATGTCTCTTCTCTAAATTCTAGAAATACTACTACTACTACTACTGGCTAGTATTCTGAACTTACAATTGCATTGTTCTCACCACTTACATGTATAACATAATTTAAATCTCACAAGAATTCTGTGGTGTAGGTATTATTTTTATCTATATTTGATAGTCAAAAAAGCCAAGGTACAAAGAGGCTAAATTTAATTCTTTGAGTCAAGAAATTTATCTTAAACATGTTTATTAAAATGTTGAATTAAAATGCAATATTAGAAATATCACCAAATTGTTGAAACAATAATTCTAATAGCTTCCATTTGTTGATAGCTGACTATTCTCACTGCGTACTTGGAATTTTGCCTTACATTATCATTAATAATAACCACACGTAGGCAAGGCAAGTATTAGTTTGCACTTTTAACAATAGAAGAAGAATACCCTCTCTTTAATCCCTTGGCAGATTGCTTTGTATGTAATCTGAATGCACAATAGGGAAGCCATGGGAAGACTTCTTGGAGGGACTGGTCCATGGGTGAAGATAATGAAAACCTGACTTTGGGCAGGTTCTATAGGCTAGAGAAAGTGTGCAATACATTACAGGTATGTCAAATAAGGGAGATCACTTAGTCTTTCAAAAAAAAAAACCATGATGAGAACCATGGTGTGGTCACATACTCACCCTATAGATCACATGGTCTCACTCTGAGCTTTGGAGATAATTAGTGCTTCTGGGGGTCATCAATTTTTAGAAGGTTTATTCTATTTAAACATAATCACTAGAAACCAATGTATAAAAATTAAAATCCTTTATTAATTCATCATCCTTTTGCTGATGAGTACATCCACTCCTTGTTGTCCTGTGTGAGAAGTTACATCATAATTAAAAAGATTGCCAGGAACACCGAGATCAGAACTGTGGGAGTTGGTGAGACTTAATTTTCCAAAAAATACTGAGTATTTCTATAGGCCACTCATGCACTGAGGAACATAACCGTGATCAAAAAAAGACAAAGGTTCTAGGCTCACAGATACTAAATACTAGTGTTGCATCATTAGGTTCTATAATCTTATCCTTCCATCTGTACTATAGGGGCCACCCCATTATGTGCTAATAGTGATTACAAGGAACTCTCTTTTGAGCAGGACAGACAACTCCCAATGTTTGCTCTGTGACTGTTCCTTCCCTATCGATCCTCTATCATTGATGATAAATCCATTTTAGATTTAAGAAATTCTTTCTTGAGTGATGTTCATTTTAACGATTAGAGTGTCTTCAAGTCTTAGTCTGATGACCTTCCATTCCTGGGAGAAAATTGAATATTTTCTCTGTTCTGGTGCATGTTGATTTAGTTGAACTCTAGGAGCAGGAGGCCTTCCTTCTGTTTCCTCAAGTTTTTGTCACTTTCTTGCTGGGTATCTGTATCACCTATAGACATCAGATTGAGTAGAAGTATGCTTCTGTACTTGCTTGCAAATTGGCAAATAGATAATTGTGTCTGTAGCTTGTAGTACAGAGACAAAATTTGTTGAAAATGTAGGTTGGAGCCAAATCAGGAAGATTTTGAGGAGAAGAAACTTTATTCTTAATTTGGTAGAAATTCATCTCCGGTTTTAAAAAGAAAAAGTGACATAATTAGGTATGTGTTTTTAGAAGGTACAGACCTTGGGGCACCTGCGTGGCTCAGTCAGTTAAGTGTCCGACTTTGGTTCAGATCATGATATCACGGTTCGTGGGTTCGAGCCCCTCTTCGGGCTCTGTGCTGACAGCTAGCTCAGAGCCTGGAGCCTGCTTCTTATTCTGTGTCTCCCTCTCTCTCTGACCCTCCCCTGCTCACGCTGTCTGTCTCTCTCTCAAAAAAATCTATCAATAAAACATTAAAAAATAATAAATAAGTAAAAGCAGAGTTCTGGCATGGGAAAACAAAATCTGTGGAGAAGCAACAAATAAAGTTAATTGACTATTTAATGTAGGGGTATACTAATTACCCAAATATTCACTATCTGACTACCCAAGTTGTGATGTTGGAGAACCAAAGGTTAAAATAAGAATATTCTTGGGGCNAAAAAAAATAAAATAAAATAAGAATATTCTTCAATTAAGTAATATTCCATAAAACTAATCACTTAACCAATTAAAACACCCTATACTCAATTCATAGTAGCATTTTTGCCCACCAGTCCAGTCAAAGCCTTTTATTAGTCCCTCACTGATTGTGACTCATAAAATATCCAACTTAGATTACAATTGCAAACTGAAATTTCTAATTTTACAAGATCCAATCTCATGAAGTTACTGTAAGTAAAAGAGACTTACACATATCATACCAGAATTGACAGAATGCCATTTTATCCTATCATAATTTTTTGTTGAAAAATCAGGATTCAGTCCATAATGTTACAAGAATTGATGCACAGTTGAATTATAAACTAAATTTATAAAAGACAAAATAAACACATTATAAACTTGGGTGTTTTCTTAAAGTAAAAAATATTAGTTGAACATGTTATTATTTTGAAATATTAGCCATGGAAATGTGATATGTTTTAAAGGGATTCACTTTTACTTTCAATTGACTTTTTCTAATAATGTAATGAATATTTGCTGTACTAAATAGAACAGATGGAAGTGCATACAGGCAAAAAGATAGTTCCTCTGTCGCCATCCTGTCTAGAGGACAAATAGACTTTAAAAGGGAATAAGTAGTGATAGTAGAGAATGTTAGATCAGATTGATGGATGGATTGAAAAATAAATGTCCACTCACAGTGAATCCTCATTTACAGTTTTACAACTGACTTTAGAAAATGCAACGTATTTAAAAATATGTGGCCCATATTTAGCAAGTATGAGCATGAATTCTATGCTCAATATAAAGTCATATTAGAGTTTACTTACCTAGCCTTACTTTCCTTGCTATTTCTCTTCTTTTAAATTTATGTTTTACAATGCTGTAAGCTATCTCAGAACAGTATAGTATTAAGTGTGGTCTAAATTAAATACAATAGGTATAGAGGATCTCTTGAGCGGTTTTAAAGTTGAATGTGCTGAAGATAATAGTTCTGACCATAAATGTAAGCAAGATCTGGGGAAAAACTAAAGAAAGGTAATATTCTGTAACTATTGGTTTTCAATTTTAGAGCTTGGGAAGATTCAATCTTGTCTAATGTAGTGGCTCATGAACTTTTTCCTGGGAAATGTGTCCTGGTTAGATGTTAGCTTAAACCTGCCCTTGAATTAGATTATCATGCATAGTTTCTTCTAGGTCTTAGCAGCCTTGGCGTCCTTGCCTAGCTAAGTGCAGAAAAATTTAGAATTGGCTAGAAGGCTCTCTGGTGTGCTTTTGAAACCTAATAATTCTACCAGGAAGTCAACTGAAGATGATCATTCAGTCTTCAGGAAGTGCTGCATTTTCTAAGTACCATTAATGAGGGAAGTTGACCCTAAAGAGAAACTTTTGGATGAATTTTCTTTACCTCTGTTCTCAAGGGACCCCAGAATGCTGAAATGTCCTGAACATTTTACTACTGTTTTAGACCAAATTGCTTTGAGACACTCAAAAGTAATTTTCCAAGTTTTTATAGTAAGGCCAAGTCTAAGATGTTTTCCCTTGAATCGTTTTCAGTTCAAGTGTATGTGGGCGGGGAGAAAAAAAAAACCATTTTGTTTAAAAAGTCCCTGGATCTAGATTCTTTGAATGATGTGGATTCTCAACTGCATACTTTTAGCTTCCATAGGAAGTGTTCTTTTTCTTTATGCTACACAATTGGTATTTCATCACCTTCAAAAGCCCTCTGGGCCCTTACTTTTTCTGCAGCACTCTCTCTCATTCCTCAGCCTTTCTCCAAAATAGGCATATCTGTCCCTTTTGTTTCTCACAGCAGCACCTTTTAGTCTCTTGTCCACAGATATTTTGTTAAACTCCTATCACAGCCAAGGGATTAAGGGAAGATACAAAGATTCAGAACAAAACCTCTGCCCAGAAAAGAAAGCATGAAGCCTATTGAGGTGCTAAAACACATAAACAGTTTACTGTAATATAAACCAAAGGGTGTTCTCTGCCATAAATCAGAAAGAGTTGTATGGTAGTCAGAGAAGGGGAAGATGGGACTTCCAGTTAGGGAGGAATCCTGGAAAGGTTTTATGGATAAGATGGCATTAAAGCAAGAGCTCAAAATGTGAATAGGGAGTAGGATTTGGGTATGCAGTTAGAGTGTGTGAGCTAGTTCAGGTTTGTTTAAAGGTAGAAGTCAAGGTGGAGAGCTCATGTAAGGCAATATGTTAGAAGGCAATAAAAAATGCTTTGATTAATGCTTCTGACATAGTATAGGAGCCACATATGTAATTTTTAGTAACCACATTCAAAAGTAAAAACAAGTAAAATTCTAATAATACCTTTGATTTAACCCAATATATCTGAAATATTAATATTTAACATATCAGTATAAATTTATTAAGAAATATNGACAGAGAATACAAAGCAGGCTCCAGGGTCTGAGCTGTCAGCACAGAGCTTGATGCGGGGCTCGAACCCACGAACTGTGAGATCATGACCTGAGCCGAAGATGGATGCTCAACTGACTGAGCCACCCAGGTGCCCTCAGGGTTGCATTTTATACTTACAGCACATAATCAGTTTATATGAGCCATCTTTGAAATGCTAAATTATCACATATGCCTAGTGATCTGCATATTAATGAAATTCTTGAGTTGATTTTAGTTAATAAGGACAAGAAATAAAAATCTAAATAGATCGAGGGGCATGTGGGTGGCTCAGTTGGTTAAGATTTTGGTTCAGGTCATAATCTCACAGTTCATGAGATTGAGTCCAACATTGGGCTCTAGGTAGCCTGCTTGGGATTCTCTCTCTCCCTCTCTCTTGCCCTTCCCCTGCTCCTGTGCACATATTCTTTCTCAAAATAAATAAATAAAACTTAAAAAACATAGATTAAAGAAAACTAGGAGATAACACTCTTGTTGTTGTGATATGTTGTTTTATTTGGGTTGAAAAATATGTGTCACCCCCAAAATGATCACCCAACTACTCTTTCTTCTGTTGCCATTTATTTTGCCTACCCATAGTCCTTTGCTTAGGATAACTCAACTTCTGATTCTATGAAGGTAAAGGTAATTTAGCCTCAAGCTAGTTAGTTTAATCCTTTCCTTGGGAGACAGTTGTTGACTTAGTTTTGACCAATAATATTGAAGGAGACATTTTTCTGGGGTGTATAGGAAAGATGCTTCCTCTCTCTATTGAGAAATCACCCTGAGGTGTGTCTGCCTGTCTTCTCTCTCTTTCTGTGGATGTGAACAAAGAAGGTTAGGGAGGCCTCTTGTAACTACTCCAGTAGCAAGCCTGAAGAAAAAGTAGAAAGACAAAAAGAGCCTTTGATTACATCAGTAATCCTCAGAACCTGTCTAACTCTGTATCCTGTGGGAGAGATTGCTACCCAGTATCCATCTTCTTTTGTCTTGGTAGTGGATCTTAATGTATAATTTTGACACATTGCCACACTGAATAAAAACATATCCTGGCCTCGTTTGAAGTGAGGTATGGCCACATGACTAATTCTTACCAGTGAGGTGCAAGCTGAAATGTTATGTATGACTTTCAAGAAGTCTTCTGCTTCATGACTTCAGCTATAGCAGCTTTCTTGACCATAGTGTGATCTTGAAGTTGGAGGTCAGGGCTGAGGGTAATGGAACAATAATGTTGGAGCCTGAGTTTCTATTAAGATCTTGGGTCTTCTGTGTCACTTTTAACCACCTAAGCCCATATATATATATATTTTTTATGTGATAAACGGATAAACATCTGTTTTTCTACAACCACTGGTATTTTGCATCTTTTTTGGAATGGCTAAAACTTTGACTATGTCCTTTTGGTGAGACAGCAGTGACCTAACACAGACAAGATCCCTACTACCAGGGACTCTGTCTCTTACTGGAGGAAAAGAAAGATTTAAAAAACAGTAAACAAATGGACGAGAAACTTTCCAGTAGAGACCGGAGCAACAAGGGCAGCTAATGTGTGCAGTCATGGAGGCCACCTTGAGGAGCAGACATTGGAGCTGCGGCCTGCAGAGCAACAAAGAACCTACCACAGGAGATCTGATTTAGAGTCCAAGCACTCTAGGCCGAGAGAATAGGCAGAACAAGTGGCCTAAGATGAAGACAGAGGGGATTACAGTGTTCCTGGAATGGATGGAGTGAAGGCAGGGGGTAAAGAAACAGGAGTCTCAGGCAGGGCCCAGATCAGATAGAACTGTTCAGACCAAGAGAACTATTCGAATTCTTAGGGGATCTAGTAAACATTAGGTCATTTTTCAACAAAAGAATACATAGTCTGGTTCCTTAATTTTTTTTTAAATTTTCTCACTAATTTGTAGTTTTATGATCATTTAGTAGATAATATAGAAGAATTATTTACAGTCGAAAGTGAGGAATGAAGGTAGCTTGACTAAGATGGTAGCAGTGGAGATAAAAATAAACACATCTATTTTTGATTCAGCATTAAATAAATGGAAGAGATATTCCAATAATTAACCTTAAAGAACTGATCTTTTTATTCTGATTGTAGGTCATCTATTCTTTGGCCTTACGTAGGAAAGAAGAGAATGTAGGAGGAGTTAAGAAAATGATGATAAACAGTGGCAGGTGGATTAAAAAAGTCAGAGAATGGAAAAGTGTGCAAATCAGGAGAAAGCCTGAGGATGCAGAGCAAGTGAAATGATGACTGGAGCACCCCAAAAGCTTTCATGACCAGGCAGATGAAAGAGGATAAAACAGAAAGTAAAGGGACACATGGGGGAATGGGAATTTGCTCACTTCAAAGCTTTATCTGAGCCCTTCTTGCAGAGAACACTTGAGCTGATAGGATGATGTTTTCAGAGAACTGGAGAATGTTTTCTCTTTTTTTATCAGATAATAGCAAATAATAAAACTCATTATTTTAGGGTGCCTGTGTGGCTCAGTTGGTTAAGCATCTGACTTTGGCTCAGGTCATGATCTCAAGGCTGGTGAGTTCAAGCCCTGCATCAGGCTCTATGTTAACAGCTTGGAGCCTACAGCCTGCTTCAGATTCTGTGCCTCCCTCTCTTTCTGCCCCTTCCCTGCTCACAGTCTGTCTCTCTCTCAAAAACAAAAATAAATAAATAAACATTAAAATTTTAAAAACCTTCATTATTCTAAATGAAATGGTTCATTTAGTTTTGATGTTCTACTCATGATATATATACTTCATATTTACACTTCTTTTATAATATTCCTATTTTTTAAGATAATACTACATTTTGGCAGTCATATAGATTCAGTTCCTAAGGTTATTTTTTACTTTAAATTATTTTAAGAAAACTCTTAAAGGTACTACATAGGCATTATTAAAAATATCAAAAATGGAAAGATGTGCAGAGTTGAAAATATCCTTAATTCCATTGCCTAATAGCTAAATTCAACATTGAACTTCTAGATTTTTATACAACTGATATTGCACCCTTTTAAAAAGTTTGTTTTCCTATATTTCATAGACATTATCACATAAATACTGTCCTATGTTTTAAAAATGTTTTCATGAAAGCATTTTTAAGGAAATTTATTTCATCACTTTTAAATTTGAATATTTAACAAATATTTTAATTGCATGGCTACTGCATAGTTTTCTTATCACTTCCTAAATCTTGAATATTTATTTTCAGTTTTCCACTATAATAACAACATTGAGATAACTCTTTGCCCATAAACTTCTATCTTCATTTCAATACTGTTTCAATATAATTAGCTTTGATTCCCAAAAGAACTATTAAACATGGAGACTTTTTTAAGCCCCTTTTGGAATTATTCTTCACTCTGTTTTTTCTTCCCTTTTTAAGTTTGGTTACTAGCTAATTCCTGTAAATTATATTTCTATCCAAGCCTACCTCCCCATTCTCACTGCCATACTGTAGTCAAGACCTGAATTACATGTGTATAATTCCTGCAGTGGTCTTCTCCTCTCTCGGCTGCCCAATTCTTCCCCTTCCCACTCAAATCAGTCCTATGTATACACTGCTGCTAGAGCAACCTTCCTCAAATATATCCCTGATATCACTTCTCTGCTCAAAAACATTCTCAATGGCTCAGCGCTGACTACTTAACTAAATACAAACACCTCATCCTGACAATCAAAGTCCAAGTGGCTCCTAGTAGATTTTCCAGTTTTCTTGCCAGGTCTCCTATATCCAGCCTGTATATAGAAGATAGCCTGTAACATCTCCCTTCTGTCAAGAACTATGAAGAATCTGAGATTTCCCCCTACTTACAGTCTATTAAGTTAGCTTGCTGGTCTCATGGATGCCGGTAGACAGCATGAGACTCCTGGAACAGAGACCAAGGGCAGTGTATTACTCAACACAAAACAGGAGCCAGATTATGAGCATTTTTCTGTGCCAGCTCCTCAAGCTTCACTTCACACAGGTTAACACAAAGAGAGCAGGACAATCAATACCAGTTCTCACGGTGGGTTGTGAATGAACCCTGAGCTTAGGAAACTTGAATTTTTCATAATGAATGAGGGGAATTCCTCTCCCTTGCTCCAAAGGGGTATATTATCTGCATCTTGGCAAAGATTCTGGAAAAAAATGTCAATTAGTGACTTGCTCCGAAGATGTGGAGAAATGTGACAGACCTATGAATAATTATCCCCAACAACTTCAATTTTCTTTCTGCCTAAAATGCCATCTTTTTAGTCTTTGCTTTATTAACAATCTACAAAGGCCATTTATAACAATTTTCCCTGAAACTACCTTCATGTAGCCAGAAAAAGAATCTTTTTTTGAGTGTCCATAGCACTGTTTGTAATCTCTTCTATTTATATTGTTCCATTTTTACTACAGTACTTTAGTCAACTAGGTTTTCTGTAGTCAAAAACATTCATAATTTCTTGGTTTTTAGGGATAATCTTACTTGGCATTATGTTTTCATTACTATCTGGAGAAAATATACAATAAACAATTAAATTCTATATTATCTAGTGATTCAATAAGAGGATTTTCATGGAATATGTTCATCACAGAAATTGGCTCATTAGATTTCCTAACCTCAGTAATTTTGGCTTAGAAATATGAAAAGAATCAAGTATTTGTCAGCAAGCAAGGACTGAAAATGAAAAAATCTACACAGACACACACATAAGGCAGGAGGGATCTTAAAGCGACATGTGTAAAACAGAGTTATAAGTAATTCAGTATCATGAGTAAGCATAAGCCCTGACATAGAGAAAAGTTGTAAGATCCCACTGCAGAGGAACCTAGCTGCCTTGGATTCAGAATCACTGACCTTTGAGCTATCATTTTCAGTGATGCTCTTATTTCCTCACTATTTGGTTCTTCCCACTTGACCTGGGACTTCTCTTGGGTACAAGTCATTAACCCCTTATTCTTTCAAAACTACTAATTATCCTCCCCCAATTATTTCAGGCAACCAGAGTGAGTCACTGCTTCTCTCAATTGAAAGAAACTAGCATGAGCGCATGGGTTGTTCAGTGGGTTTAGCATCCTACTCTTGACTTTGGCTCACATCATGATCTCACAGTTCATGAGATGGGGCCCTACGTCAGGCTCTGTGCTGACAGTGCAGAGCCTGCTTGGGATGCTCTCGCTCTGCCCTGCATACCCCACTTGCTTTCTCTCTGCCCCTCCCCCACTTGCACGTGTGTGTGTGTGTGTGTGTGTGTGTGTATGTGTGTGTATGTACACGCACACACGCACATGCTCACATTCTCAAAATTTAAAAAGAAAAGAATAGCAAGGAAATGAATTGGATAAAACATACAGTAGTGTTCTGATAAATGTTTAACAGATTCGTAGGACGGAAAAGGCGCTAATTGGCAGCATTCACCAATTTTGATGGCATAAATACTCCTACCATGACTTATTTCAAGCTACCAACATATTTAAGAACAATACAGAATTGTGAAGAGGCATGCATGACCGATTCTTTTGAGATTGTATAAACTGACTCCAGCACAACACTGGATTAAAAATTAAACCTAAGCATGCAGATCTTGTTCTTTTTTTTAATCTTTCCTTATAAAAGTCAGTAACAATTTCTGAGCTATTACTTTAAAAAACTGATATTACTGGGGGGCCTGTCTGGTTCAGTCAGCAGAGCATGCAACTCTTGATCTCCGGGTCATGAATTCAGGCCCCACTTTGGTCAATCTGATCTTACTGTTAGGATTGTTACCCCTCCCATCCCGTTATGTTATGCCTGTTAATTTATAGGACAGTTTAACTTCCTTGTGTATTTTGAAGGATATATATTATTTTGTTTATATTTTCCTCTAACTATATGCACTATATTTTTGCCATAGTTTTGGTTAAATTTGAAATTACTTACTGCATTTTGAATTGTTACATTATAAAAACTGCTTGACTTTCAAATTGAAAGACTTCAAATGAAACGGGAAAATCTATAAGTACTTCAGAGCCTTAAAACTGTCCTGCACTACATGTGATGATTTGAAATTATTGTGGCACTTTCCTTTTGGTTATAAGTACTTCTCTTTGTAAGTAGTAGGGACTCTGAACTTACAAAGTAGAAAATAATTTAAAATTATTGGAGTGCTTCAGGTTTTTAGGAGACCTTCATTCTTTCAAATTGGAATTCCAATTTGTGAAGTGCTTCAGTAACTTTAAATTGCTGAATGCTGTAGACTCAAGATTCTGGTACAGAGCTCCTATCAAAGTATTTATTATACATTAAAAATCATTCAGCAAATTTTAAGAGGATATGGCCAGATTATTAATTTATTTTTCCCTCCATCTATAATTAAGAACTTAAATGATACATGTGAAAAACAAAAGATCCATATTTTAATCATAACTATCAACTCCTAGCTTTATGTTTTGATTCCTCTATGATAAAGATATTTGTATGAGACTTCTGAAACACTATGGACTTGAAAAGATATGAATGAAGATAACTTTGATAAGTCCGAATAAACTCACCTTTATGGAAAACACTCGAATATTATTTCTTGTGCCTTATGGATCTCAACACAAATAAATTAGGACCTTAATCTTCTGTGTATTATGGTAACAGTTATTATGAAATTAATTAGCAGAGCAGTTTTATTCCAGTTGAAATGTAAATAAATTTATAAAAGCTAGTATACTAACCCCAGAAAATTTTAAAATATGTAGGCAAAAGAGTAAACTTCTTTTTTTTTTTTTTTGTCTTCATAAATCAAGTAACAAGTGAGGCTGGTGGCCATGACAGTTTATGTTTGTCCATAAAGTAATAGATTCAACAATTTCAAAGCACTTCCACCTCCTTATAGCCTTAGCAAATCATGACTGAAGTCAGTGACTCTTGTAGGTCCATCCATTACAAAGAAATGGGTCCCTGTCTGTTGGTTTCTAATGCCATTTCCATCACTTGGTACATATGTTTCCCAAGTGCTATCAGAAACAAATGAATGCAATAGTTTGCCTTTTCTCCTGTGACTTGGAAAAAAATGTAGGTGTATATTTTCTTCCCTGCAGCCTAAATAAAAAAACAGATATCACCACCAACAGCTGTTAGGACCACCGATAAAGATTGTAACAAATTTAAAAATAGAAAAAAGCAGAATATACCACTAATCTGTATATGTACATTAGTTTTACATTTTGTAACTTTCTGTCACATAGAGAATTTGCTATCCTAAAATATGTATGAAACCCAAAAGCAGCAGCATTTGTATTTTTGAAGTTATAAACTGGTTTGGCATTATCACCTTACTGGAGGGATATGACCTTTTAAAATATTTTATCTTACTACTTTTTTTAAAAAAGTGCACACAGATCTATGAAAAGGATAAAAGATACTTTCATATGAACACTCCTAATGGAAGGGAAAGTATTCTGAAAAAGTTCCTCATTATCCTAAATTTACCATTCTCATGGAGCATGTTTGTTGGGGTGAAAAATAACATGCCCTAAAACTTGATAATTATTAGAAGTAATCTTTTTAAATGTCTGATTTTTAAAGTTTTAAATGACTAAAATGCAATGGAGGGAAGAGTATGTTCTCTGTCTGACGGTGTTTTAATTAAAGCACAGAAAGCCACCCAGGCGCAAACAGGGAATTAGACTTGTCAAAGAGTTCACATTCTTAGGTTATTTTATTTTTTAATAATACATAAATTATTTCATGACCTAAAGTGGGATCAGCCAGTTGACAGGAAATACTTCTTTAACATATGGAAAGTAACACATACAGAAGAACACAGGCAGTAAGTGTCCCTTCACTTGTAATGCCATTTAGGAAGCTAGGTTTAATGGAAATTGAAAAACCTATAATTGTGCTATATATATATATAAAACCTCCATCATCTAATTCTAATATTGATAAGCTGCAGGAGATGATCCAGAATAGAGGATATAGCATGAAAACTCCTCTTAATAGATTTACAGACTTTTATTCGCTGATACAGTACAAGGTTTGACTGTAGCTCCTTTAGCCACAGGACTGTTAAGAGAGTGTATAAGCCCTTCCACATCGTTCATGAATGGAAAACTACCCTCTAACCAAAGCACCAGGTTAGACCAGATCCAGGAACATTTTCAGCATAGAACAGAACATGGCATATTGGTACAAGTACCAGAGTATTCTTTCTTAGAATTTCTGCTTTCGTTTTATCTGCCACTATTCACACTGTATGCTCTCTGAATAGCAAAATGCCTTCTGAACTTTTAAAGGACCTCACTCATTTTTATCACTTCTTTTATAAGGAGCATATGTTGATCTCATTTCAGGAGGCTCTATTTAGGTTTCTATTCATGTAATTGAAGGAAATAAAATATGTGTATGTGCCTTATCTCTCAAAGGCAGAACCTACTTATCATTGCCTTTTAAGTTGCAAAGAATACAAGATGACTTCTGTATGCTCTGAGAAGCAATTAGCATATTGTGGATTCCCAAATGTTAAATGACAGCCTTATACAAGAATCTGGCATCTGATGCGTTGTGAATTTATATTTCCAATAAAATATCCGAGTGTTAAGAAGTCTCCTGTTTAGTAGCAAACGCATCAAGTCAGAGTAGGCTGAAAGGACCAAAGTGATTAAACAGAGCAAAAGAAGGGAGATCAGAATTCTAGGCTTTAAAACTAACATAATAACTGTGTGTGTGTGTGTGTGTGTGTGTGCATTTTTTTAAAAAACGAAGCTGTGCTATGACCAATTGCTTTGGCCTCTAATTTCATGTATACTGATAGCAAGATTTTTTTTAAGACGGTATGAAGCTGAATTGATTTGTCAATGTCCAGGTTCAGTGATAACAGTCATTAGGATGATAAAAGTGACATGTGAAATGTGATTTTTCTTTTCCTGAAATTAAAAGGGAGGAGTCAAAAACAACACTTACTTCTTCATAGTATTTATACTGCTTTGTGTTTTGCAATGTACGTGCCTATATGAGGAGCAAGGGATGGGATAAGGGAGATTCAGAGAAAATGAAATCATTTCTTTATGCTTTAAAATTTTTCCTAAGTCATTTAAATAACAATTTTAAAACTAAAAAGTAGCATATTTATTCATAATGTTAGATCTGAAGCCCTATAGTCCAGAAAAGATTTTTTACCTGAGACTTAGGGCAATATATAGCTATCATTTTTCTGAGACTGCCTGGTGTTCCATGAAAATTACAGGAGAACATCTGTATAATGATGGTTTCTGACAGAACTAATGGACAATAACCTGTATTAGATCAGGTCTTTATTGAATGATATTTTTATCTTTAAAGGGAAATTATGTGATTCATGTAATATTCAAATTCAGGCTATAATGTACCATCAATAATAATTTCGTGTAGCACTATTCATGTTATGACTTATCTCCTTTGAAGATGTTACCTGATGAGTTTTGTTTCCTGGAGCTTAGCCAATTTAAAAGCAGAATGGAAATTAGTTACTTCAGTTTCAACAAAAATCAAAGAAGGACGTTCTCTAGGTAGATGTTCTACATACAGGGACTTTCAAAAGCCCACCTTTCTATAAAGCTTCCACAGCTTCTGACAAAGCTGCCTCTTGAAAGGAGATTGCAGGCACAGTAGATGTCAAAGGGAGTAGCAGCTAGAGATACCGAATGAGCCAGCATTGGCTGGTCACCAAGTTCTGCTTGTCCAGAGAGTCCTGAAATCAGCAAAAGTAAAAGGACCCAGAGGCTGTCAAAGTCTCTTTAATTTGGGGTCATTTGGAAAGTGAATTCTTTTATGGCTTGTCCAAGTGATGACTAAATTGCTGGTAAACTGAAGATACTGGTTCTTTACAGAAATCATGTTGAGGTGTGATTTCTTTTGTTAAGAGAATTCTTTCTCAAATATCTATTCTCAGATAAGCTGATAATGGGATCAATATCACCTTGATCTAGATGTGGTTAGAGAACAGAATGAGATTATCATTTTAATAAACTGTAAGTTGTTTCCTAGGGTTTTTTGTTTGTTTGTTTTTAATTTACTCTTATAGAAAAAAAAAGAATATTCTGTATGAAATGCCTTTTACTCTGGGAATTATTAGTCAAGAAATATTTGAAGGGCATTTTTACTATGTCCCCCTCCTGGAGTTTGTTTTTACTGGGTAAATGATTCATGACTTTTCACAACAGTCACATTTTTTGGCCATTGTGTGTCCATGGCTTTAATATTTAAAAACATAAAACTCATTTTAAAATATCTGTGTCTGAGATTAATCATTTTCTAATTTTTTTAAATTACAACAGACACGTGTGTATGGGATGTACATGTCTGGATAAATCATTTGTTTCCATTTATCTTTATTAGGCTGCACAAATAATTGAAATTGAATTATAAATGCCTCTTCATACGTAGTAAAATTAAATGTATATAGTAAGATCAAATAAAAAGAATATCACAATGCTCTCTGATATTTCACAGTAAAAAGTTGATTTTTAAACTTAATAGAACAAGAAGTATTTTCATGTTCTTCCTGCACATAGTCACTGTGAAATGATACCCATTAAAAGTAGCATCATTTCTTCTGGAACACTGTCTATACTTTTAAAACATTGGGAAGTAGGGGTACCTGGTTGGCTCAGTTGGTTAAGCATCTGACTTTGAGTCAGGTCATGATCGAATGGTTTGTGAGTTTGAGCCCTGCATCCAGCTCTGTGCTGACAGCTTGAATTCTAGGTCTCCGTGTCTCTCTCTCCTCCTCTCCCACTTGTTTGTTCTCTCTCTCTCTCTCCCTTGCTCCCAAAAATGAAAAAATATATATATTTTAAAAAAATTGGAAAGTAGAAGAAATACTACAGTTCCAGGGTTGGGGAATAACACAATGAATGTCAAAAACTGTCAACTTTATCAATAACCTATCTCCTCTAGTCGAGTCAGAATTGAGATGGGAATGGTTTGTCAGTATTTGTCCCCTTACTTCTGGGTCAATTCCTTTGGGAACTATTCACCTAAAGAATGAATATCAGTTTAAGAATATTTTGATGTTTGCATTTACACCAGCACTTTCTGTGCTTAGAGTTCTTACTATGTTTTGTCCACAGTGGTGCTGTTTCATATTAAAGACTGCATCAGCAATGAAAGATTTCAGGATTTACTATTGACTCAGCACAAGAAAAGGCATAAACATCTCTTATTGCTTTATTAGGAATGTTATTAATGTGACTGCAACCAGATTTAACATATATTAATATTCACCTTCATTTTTGTGGAAAAAAATTCTGTCTGGTAAAAATACTATTTAGTTCAATATGACTCTCCTCAGGGAATCTCTCAGAATTATAAATAGGCACATCTATTATAATTTAAGCCAATTTCTGCTAAAGTGAGTCAGCAGTTGACCTTAGATTGTTCATCAATAAAACTCTAGTCTCTTTACTTTGTAAGGTGCATACAGCCTATTGAATCTTATTTACTAATAGCATCTAATCTTACTTTAGGGGAGAGAGGTCCCTTATGGAATATAACCACAATAATGTCATATATTTGTATGATGCTGTTGAGTTCACAAAATGCTTTCATATATTGAAATCCATCTGATTATCTCAATATCACTCCCCCCTTGGAAGTGAAATAGCCTCCAAATATGAAGAATCTTGAGATTACACAGTTAGTAGTGGTGAATCTAAGATTGGAAGTCCTGGCTCCTCACTCATAGGTTGGTGTCTTTTCCACTCCACCTTGCTGCACTGAAAGCAACAACATGCACTTAAAGAAGCTGTGAGTGACTATGTCTTTATATCTAGAGGAGGGAATTTAAAAACTAGGTTAAGGGGGTAATGAGGGAAGGACAACTTGGCAGGCAAGATCCTGAGGTGATCTAACAGTCCTTAGCTTCAATCCTAGTCTTGTGGATTTTGACTTATCAGTTCTCTGTCATTGACCGTATAAAACGGTTCTAAAACTTGGGAGTCTTTCAGTGGTTTATTTATCAATTGCTTTGTGTGTGGAGTACTGATCTCTTCTTAATGATACATTACTTCTATTTAAAAACAAAAAACAAAAAACTTAGGAGCACCTGGGTGGCTCAGTCGGTTAAGCATCAGACTTTGGCTCAGGTCATGATCTCCTGGTTCGTGGGTTTGAGCCCCGTGTCAGGCTCTGTGCTGACAGCTAGCTTCCTGCTTCCAATCTGTGTCTCCTTCTCTCTGACCCTCCCCTGCTCACACTGTCTGTCTGTCTGTCTGTCTCTCTCTCACAGAAATAAATTTTTAAAAAAATTAAAAATGTTTTTAAAAATTTATAAAACATACTTATATTTTACTTCCAGTCTTTTATTATTTAAACAGAAATTTTGGAGGGCCTACTATGTTCCACATTAAAGTAGGTAGGAGGGATACAACAGTGAACAAGACAAACACATTCCCAGCCCACTTATAGCTTTTATTTACATATATTTATCAGCATTTTTCACTGCTGACTACATTTTGGTACAAACTCCGTTAGTTTGGGAAGGAAACATATACTTGGTTATTATTTTCCTAAAACTTGAAATTGCTACTGATGGGCATTCTTTTCCTTATGTTTCGATATCATGAGTTCAAACCATCAAGTTACCTTAAACTAGATTGCTTTTTGCTTTTAAATCAAGACTTAAATTTACTTTGAGATTCTTGTGTGAGGTACTCTGCCAGTTTTTCCCCAAGCTGTCTGCTCCTTCCTTCCACAGTCATCCCACCCCATCCGCAGCCAATTTCACCCTCCAGATCTTGTCATGTCTTCCTCTGACTCAGCATTCAGGCTTCAGGCAACTCCCCTCTTCTCAGAGATCAGGCAGGCAGGCTGTGAGGTAACCGGATGGCTACATCGCAGGTACGTGCCAACATAAAACATCTGAAACAAAAACGATGTTCTGTGATTTTTTTTTGAGCTTTGTTTGCATTTTTTGTCTTGATGAGAAAGAATTTTAGGAAAAGAAATAACATCTATTAGTGGGTACAGGTGTGCTTCGTTCAGTGTATATACTTTTTCTCAGGTCTCTCTTCTAAGCTCAGTCTTGAAAATCAGGAAAGAGAGAGGGAGAGAAAAAAAGAGGGCGAGAGACACTGAGGACTAAGAGAAATAGATTTAGTTTACCTTCCCTGACTGATGACATATTAGAAAAACACACTGCAGAAGCGGCATCATGCAGCAGTAAGAACATGGCGTCTGTACTTAGAACGCCTGAGCTCTGCCACTGACTAGGTGTGTGACCTTTGTAAAACGACTTCACCCTCTGAATCTTACTTTTCTCACTTACAAAAGAAAATAATAACCTACTTTGAATATGTTGTAGGATTGTTCTATGAATTAGCAGACAAGAAGTGCTATGTGAACTCTGAAGTAGAGCATAAATTAAGGTGACATTATTTCAAGACTTGAACCATGGGACGTCCATGTTAAGTCTTATGGGGTGGAGAGGGAGGGAATAAAGCCAGGAAAAGAGAGCAAGTTCTAGTTTATTCCATTCCCTAATCCATTGTACTCCTTTTCCTTTCTCTGGGTACCATTTTATCCCTCATCTGTCTTCCCCATCCAGCATATTCATTTTAACTTTCTTAATGTTTCCTTCTCCCTGTCTTTCTCATCCTCATCACTTCTCTCTGTAAACCTATAAACTAGTGAGTTCCATTTGGGAATTTCTCTTTCTTATTTTTCCATTTACCTTGGAAGTTACTAGAAACTTTTAAAACAAAATAAACTTGGATTCATCTTAATTTTTGTAATGTAAGTTGTATGACAGATGGTGAAGGAAGTGGAAAGGAAGCTTACTCAAAATCAAAGAGCAGTGGGATATAGCATCTCCAAATATATGGAAACTGAGAGTATATGGCGTTTTACTTAACCATGCCCTATACAGCAGTTAGTACAGTGTTCTGTCCCCCACGGAAGACTCTTCTATGTTGGGTAATGATGATATTGGCTGGCTATTCCATTGCTGAGAAGGCTTTTATCTTTGGGATCTATAACTAGATCCTCTTCAGGTTTTCCTGAAGAATCTTTTGATGCCTTTCTGGTTCCTTCTTCATAAGGGGATAGTTTGTCAGCTCAAGGTAAATAGCTGAATTAGTGAGGAGTTCCAGTCTCTGTTGCCAAAAATAGTTTTTGATTGTATGAGAATGAACCTGGATGTGAGATGTATTGGCTTCTAGACCCAGGTCTGCTATTTGAGTCAGGTGATCGTGATCAAGTCACTTAACCTGTTAACCTTGCTAGAGAGATTTTGGTGCTCAAAACATAGAGCTTTATATTATTAAAGTCTGTAGTTCCATAATGTTTGAGTCTACGCTGCCTGGGTTTGAGACTACCTCTATGCTTATTGACTGTGTGGCCTTGGGCATTTAGTATCTCTCACCTCCTTTCATAACAAAGTGTAATAATAGTACAAGGTTATGAGACTTTAATGTGCTAATACATGTAAAGTGCTGAAAGCAGTGCCTGGCACTGATATTAATATCAGTAAATATTAGCTGGTAAGGTTTTCCATTTATTATGTGGACAAATGGCTGGATTTTATAGTCAGAAATGGGAGTGTGTTTAGAGTTGGCAGACACGTTGAGCCCACTGTGTTCAAGCAGTAGTGTACCTGGAGAGACAGATACCCCAAATGTCCTAGAAGTTAAGGTTCAGGATTCCTATGTGTACACTTTTCACTGGATCCTTGTTGGAAGGATTGGACAGTACTCAGAGTTTCATGAATGGAAATATTTCAAAGCTGCACAAATTGCAGAAACTATTCTCCAAAGTATAAGAAACTGGCTGGATCTTTCTTCAAAGGTCTAATTTTACTTATTATTCTCTGACTCTTTTTCCCACACCCTCTCCTTCCCTCTTGTTAGGGAGGTCAGGTTTTCATTTATTAGTTTTACATTTGAAGAAACCACTACACAAAGAAGTTTTACATATACAGCGCCAGAGAAGACCAGGCTGACCAGAGTACTAAGTCTGGTCAGTACTTCAGTCCCTTTCTCTCTTCCTGGCACCATCTTTCTAAACATCAATTTAAATAAACTAATTTTTAAATTTATGCTTCACCAAAGCATAAATATGTCACAAGGTCTTATTTATCTCTTGAAATTTGGAGTTTAAGAAACAACTATTGATTTCAAAGGAAAATGAATATTCTATTAATAAAAGTTGTATACTACCTAGAGAATCTCAAATTACTTCTAAACAGAAGTTTCCATTCATTGCATGATGTGTATATTACACAAGTGCATAACCTCATAAACTTTTGCATGACAAAAAACTTTTCCCTTGCCAATTTAGTGTGAATTAAAGCCCAAACCAGTGTTCCATGTAATAATAGATCCATCATATTGGTGTTCACAAAATGTCAAACAGGACAACCTTATTGCATTAGCTTGTTAGGGCTGTAGTAACAAAATACCACAGGTGGGTTTGCTTAAACAACAGACAGTTATTTTCTCACAGTTCTGGAGCCTGGAAGTCCAAGAGCAGGTGTAAACAGATTTGGTTTCTCCTGAGGCCTCTCTCCCTGGCTAGGGAACTTCTCACTGTGTCCTCGCCTGGCCTTTTCTGTGTGCAAGCACCCATTCAGTATCTCTTCCTCTTCTTATAATGATGCCAGTCCTATTGGATTAAGACCACACCCTAAGGGCCTCATTTTAACTTAATCACCTTTTTAAAGGCTTTCTCTTCAAGTAGGGTCATGTTCTGAGGCACTGGGGTTTGCAAACCTTCCTCATTTGGAAGGTCAAGAGTAAGTTCATAACATTTACATAATGGAAGAACAGAGCGAAAAAGGTCTCTGCTACTAATTTGCTTTGTTTTTTATTTCAAAAGAGACTTTAAAAATGTTTTAATTAAAACAAAAATGTAAAATATAAATTTTAAAAGATTTAATTAGATTTATCATGGTGATTATTTCACAGTATATACATACAAATACGAAATCATTACATTGTACATCTGAAACTAAGATGTTATATGTCAGTTATATCTCAATAAAAAATTAGTTAAGGTAAGTGTGTTTAGGGGCACTTGGGTGGCTCAATGGGTAAAGCATACAACTCTTGACGCTTAGGTCAAACTTGCGCGCAGGTCATGATCTTGCAGTTCCTGAGTTTGAGCCCTGCATTTGAGCTCTGTGCTGATGAAGTTGAACCTGCTTGGGATTCTGTCTCTCCTCTCTACCCCTATCCTGCTTGTGCTCTCCCACTTTCTCTCAAAATAAATAAATAAACAAAAAAAAATATTTATTTATTTTTAAATTTTTTTTAACGTTTATTTATTTTTGAGAGACCGAGAGAGCAAGCATGAGTGGGGAGGGGCAGAGAGAGAGGGAGACACAGAATCTGAAGCAGGCTCCAGGTTCTGAGCTGTCAGCACAGAGCCTGATGCAGGGCTTGAACTCACAGACTGTGAGATCATGACCTGAGCTGAAGTAGGACGCTTAACCTACTGAGCCACCCAGGCGCCCTCCAAAAAAAAATTTTTTAAATGTGTATTTGCAGAATGTCGACATACTATTTTATATGTCTAGATATATCCTTAGAGGAAAAAGAAAGTAATGTGCATAAGAATAAGAGAGTTTCTCTAGTGAATAGTTAAAATATAATATAAAGGGTTTGATTACTGTTCTAAGTACTTAACAAATGTGAGCACATGTAATCCCCATTATAACCATATGAGGGGCTGCAACGGATTGGTCTCCTGCCTTCACATTCAACTGACCCCTCTAATGCAGTCTCTGATTTTATCACTGTCTGGCTCAAATTGTTCCATAACAACTTTCTATACACAGTAAAATCTAATACTTTTATCTTGGCATAGAAGAAACACCCTTCATTGTCTGCATACCAGCCATGGGGAATTCTTTGCTAGAAGCAAAATTCTCTCCCACATTTTTGCCCTTACACAAGCTATCCATTCTGCCTTTTACTATTTAAAAAAGAGAGGGAGAGACAATTCCTTGGCTTATCTATGGCAAAATGTTGTTTGTCATCCAACAAATGGGAGTAAGGCATAGTGGAAGAGGCACAGTCTTTTGGGTCAGACAGATCTGAGGTTGGATGCATTATTGCCAGTTAGTTACTTTTACCCCTCAGAGCTCCAGTATCTCCTCTACACCATGGTAGTAATACCACCACCCTGTGCTTGTGAGAACTAGAAACAATTGCACTTTGTGCTCTGCCAACCATATTTATACATGTATATGTGGGGTATCTAATAGCGTTTATCATTATATTATTAATCATAATACTACATATACTGCTGTTCCTTGAGTGTAAGACCGAGATTAAAGATAAAAATTCTGCTGGTAGATGTTAGTCTACATTGAACTTTTATTGTTCAACTTAATATTCTGTATTCATATTCAGGTAGTTTATTTGTCATTTTCTCAGATCAAAATATTTTAGCATTTTTTAATGTATGTATTTTACATATGGCAATTGTTTATAATGTTACATATATGTACATTATATTGAGTAAGTAGATTTATGTTTGGCCTGAATTTGAAAGCAAAGTGCTTTTTTTTTTTTTTTTAAGCACTCTATTGAAGTATTATACCACTGGATGTATTTGGAGATTAGTATAAACCTATTATCACTTCAATCTATGACATAATCATATCTGTCACCTGCAAGTTTTCTCCCACCCCTATTTATTATATTTTTGTGTATGGTAAGAATACTTAATATAGATCTACCTTCTTTCTTTCTTTCTTTCTTTCTTTCTTTCTTTCTTTCTTTCTTTATATTTAACACTTATTTTTGAGAGAGAGAACAAGTGGGGAGGAGGAGAGAGAGGGAGACAGAGGATCCGAAGCTGCCTCCACACTGTTAACGCAGAGCCCAATACTAGGTTCTAACTCATGAAATCAAGAGTCGCTGGCTTAACCTACTGAGCCACCCAGGTTCCCCGAGATCTACCTTCTTTTAACCATTATTCTAAAGATTATTTTTTTACACTGTTGGATTTTTCAGTTACTCACTTACACAAGTAAGTAAAAAGCTCTAATATTGATTCATATCAGGATTTCAAAATAAGAAAACATACACAAATACATATAAATCCTTGAGCATGCTATTTCATGGGAAAAGGAATAGAGCATATCAGGTATGTTCATATTTATTCCTGATACCTTATCAGAGATAAGTTAAATCTCCATGAACTATTAAAACTTTGTATTTCTACTCACCTGTTCTAATAGGAGACTCTTGGTCTCCTCTGTCATCTAATTTTTCACCACTGAGGCACAGAAAAACTGGAGCCAGGTGTGTATTAAACCCTCATATTACAAATACTATTGAGTATTTGTTGATATATTTATTGATGTGAGTATAATGTCAACCAAAGGTAAGAGGCTAGGCAATTTAAAGGCTAGGGTGGAAATAAAACTATCTGAAATAAAAAAGTTAATGAAGTACTTTGAAAAAGATTTAATCTCAAGTGCATAAAGCTTTCCCCCTTTTGTATGCATCCATCCATCCATCCCCTCTTCCCTCATTTAACTCAAATATACTTCCTTTAGGGTGCCTGGGTTGCTCAGTTGGTTAAGCATCTGGCACTTGATTTCAGGTTCATGAGTTCAAGCCTCCCCTCCAATCCCCCACCACTGGGCTCTGTATTGACAGTGTGGATCTGCTTGGGATTCTCTCTCTTTCCCTTTCTGTCTACCCCTATCCTGTTCTTGCTCATGTGTTCTCTCTCTCTTAGAATAAATAAATAAACTTAAAAAAACTTACTTCCTTTGATTCTCTAGCATCCTTGCCCCTCCCTAGTCACTGCTTTGTTTTTTCATACCACTTGACTCTTTGTGTTTACATGAATAATTGTAAGTTCGTCAGTTAGATAGTAGTTTCTGTTGCTGTGCTTCTGAACTTCTTAACAATGGTACTCACTTTAAGTCATTACCATCTGACATAATAACTATTTTTATATCCATCTTCCCATCAGAATATAAGCTCTGTGAGAGCAAGACTTTGTCAGTCTTGTTTATAATAATATCCCAGAATCTAGCTCTCCTAGGGAAAAAAAAAACAAACAAACTAGGTTCTCAAGCACTTGCAACAAGACAAGTATCATTCAGGGTGCTGGAAATAGAGATGAATGAGTCTGACAAAGCCTGTGCTCTTGTGAGTTTATATTCTAGAGTAGAAAAATGTGAACACACACAAGGGTATCAGGATAACTGGTAGAAAAGCAAACAGTATGAAAGGATGGAATAGGGTAGTGATTAAATGGTGTTTTAGCTAAAGTGATGAGGAAGGATTCTGGACTTTTGGAAGAAATTACTTTGAGCAGATAGCTAAATAAACTGGGCATCTGAGGGAGATAAGTCATTCAACTACAAAGGCTCTGAAGCAGGAATAAGTTTTCATTTTTAACAGAAAAAAAAGGAAATAAGGGAGCACAGGGGAAAGCTGTAAGAGGTAAGTAAGTCTGGGGTGATTAACAGGGACTAAGTCCTGTAGGGCCTTATAGTCATCTGGAAGGAGTTTGGATTTTATTTAGAATATGCTGTGAATCCACTGAATTAATGAATAAATGAGTGAGTCAGTGATACCAAATATTCTGTGATCCAAGTATACTTACTTAGGATCAATTAACTGATTAATTGGTATAATACCATTTTATACATGCTAATCACACCATCTAGCAAAACCCAAAAGATGTCTGATCATATGAAGCTAGATCCATAGGAATCTAGCTCAAGGGCTGGGCTCATTAGAGCAAATGATGAGAACTGTAGAGCAACAGAATGTGTGACCAAATACACGTCCGTTACTTGGTGCCACCAAAGCAGGCCAAGGGTACAAGTGGAGGTCAGGCTGAAATGTGCTGATAGATGGTGCCCTTCCCAACAGCTATGGGTGTGGCAGTAAATATCTCTAGAAGGGATGGACTTACTCTGAAAACTTTATTTCCCTCACTTTTCTTTTTCATTGCTCAGCACATCTCTGCCAACACTCCTGTAGATGCCACATTACTATTCTAGAGGAAAAGCTTTCTCAACAGAACAATTTCTTTCTTGATGTTTTAGCTGAAAGGGACTATGCACAGAGGTTAACCACACAGGCTCTGGAATTAGACTTTTTTGTTGTTGGTTCTTTGTTTTTGGTTTTTGTTTTGTTTGTTTGTTTGTTTTCTAAGCCAGCTGAGTGATCTTGGGCAAGTTAAATTGCCATGGCCACAATTTCCACATTGGTAAGGTGGGAATAATAATAATAATCTTCATAACATTATTGTGAGAAGTAAATGAGATCATTCACTTAAAGCACTAAGTGGAGTTCCTAGTATGTAATAATTGTTCAAGAAACATTAACCTTCTCTCATTATAACCAAGGAAGAGACAGAATTTTCCCTGACATTCAGCCTTACCAAGATTACTTCAAGTTTCTAAAAGCTAAGTTTGGATTAGCCTCTTTTCAAGAGAAGAAAGGCACATCCTGTTCTAACTTGCAGTGTTTCAGGACAAAACATTACTGTGACAGAAGCCATGAACATTCTCAGAAACAATACGCATGGCTTGGAGGTGAGGTAGAATTAGAGATCTTGAGGGCTGAAACCAAAATGCCTGGTTGATCCCTAGCTCAGCTACCTACTTTACAGTTGATGTTGTGGAGGCTCTTTGAGCTCTGTATTCCTCATGGTCTTGGCTGGAAAATGAGGATAATAATCTCTCTCTTGCGTTGCAAGATTTTTATGTGAATTAAAAGTGATCATGTATATGAATGTCTTTTGAAACCTATATAATCCAAATCAGATGTTAAGTTTTTTTGATATTACAGCTTTTGAGCATTCAATGTAGATCAAACCAGGGTTTCTTAAGATAAAAAGGCACACAGGTCTGGCACTTATTTCCTGAAGCAGAAGCAAAATTTTGTTTTTATGTATAGATTGCTACACCATGGTGTCAGTGGCTTTCCGGTTTAGGTACACTTTTTTAAGGAGGAATGAATTTTTAATTAGAAAAATAAATAAAACTCTATTGGATCTGGTACTCTCATGCTCAAGGTATTGGTTTACAGTATGAAGTTTAAAGAAACCAAGAGGGAGAAACCAAAAGGTAAGAATGGTACTTGCATTTCATAAAAACAAGCAATTTTGGAAGTGATAACTTGAAGAAAATCTCTAGATCCCCTATCCTTGACATTAGTTTGGCAAGCATCTAGCACAGATGTGAAAGAGAGAACATTACAGCTAATTTTATAACATCAATCTGTTGTCATCAGTATACAAATGAAATTAAACCCACATTGACAGATTAAATTACTAAAAAGAGCAATGTGTGAATTAGAAAGGAGCAGAGGCCTGAGAACATAAGCCCTGATGACACCTGAGACTAAATGTTGAGTATCAAGGTCTAAGCCACCAACAAGGTGATGTCTATATGCAACATGCAATTTTTATTTGACTGAAGATTCTGACCAAAGTTAGAATGTTTTTGTTCAAAACAGACATCTAAGCATCTGTAGAAAAGCAAGTGGCCTTTATGACCCGAGGAAAGCAGCTGGGGAGATCTGTGAAAACTCTGCAAGTCTCTGTAGCTGCATTTCCTTGGAGATCCACATGGCTTTAACAAGTGACACATCACCACTTGCTGTAGACTAAAACAGAAATCCACAAGCAGGTGGTTTTTGGAAAACTAGAAGAAGTCAACTCCTAGATCCCCAAAGGGGAATTTTAAAGGCAGTAGGAAATAAATAAAGAAATGGAAGAGAGGTTTTTTCTAAGCCAAAGCTGGAATCCATTATGCAGTTTCAAAAGGGAAGTTAGAGCATGTTTTGTTATGGCTATTGATTCAATAAAGACATGCAAAAAAAAAAAAAAAAAAACCACATTGATTTAAATAACATAAGATGACAAATATGCTGCACAGAACATATGATTCCATAGTTTTAACATAGAAATTACCACTCATGTTCCATTCTGTCTGTCCTCCTAGGACCTTATACCATAAATTACTTTTTATTTTCTCTACTTCTTCAGACACTTCCATCCAGATTCTTTCCCTCTGAAGAAATGAACAACAAATAGTACCGTCATTATTTCTCTCATCTTAAAATATTTTTCTGGTTCTCTTGAGCTAACACTTCATTTCTTAAAATGTTTTACTAAAATATCTTCACAGGATGGTTTACACTTACTGCCTCCTCATGCTTCCCACCCTGGCTGGATCTGACTTCTTCCTCTGGTTCCTCAGAATCTCCAGGACCTTGTCTCAGATGTTTGTTTCTCGGCCTCTCTCTGTAACACTTGGCACTATTGAGTACTTACTCGATTTTGAAATTTTCTACCATTTTTTCCAACCCTCTTTTTATGTGTATTTTTCTTGTCTCATTCTTCTTATTTTCTCTGACTCCTCATCCTTCTCATTTATCTTATTTCTCCTTTTACAGAAAAAGGAGTGTGTCCTAACTTCTAAAAATGATCAATTCCCTACGGTTATTTTTTTGGCCTCCTTCTCTTCTATACAGTTATTCTTTATTGATACAAAATATCAGGAGTAGATACTTTGATCTGTCTTATATGCCTGTGTTCTTCATCGTTGTCAACATCACCAGTCTCCTGTCCGTTCCAGAATTATAACTACACGATACCATTCACATTAAGTCCATCTTCCCCTCTGTCTCTCCTTCTGCAAGACTTTTTGTATACCAGAGTTCCTACCTGGACCCTACTCTTCCCCTGAATAGACCACTTCAACCACCTTCAGAATATTCCTGCCACTTCTCCAACCCAACCTGTCATTTTAGCAAACACCAGTGTCTTTTATTATCTACCCTTTGGGATTTAAAATTACACAAATAAGGTGTCCAGAAATATGGCATCACTGTGCTAATTCTGCTCTACAGCTATTTGTCTTCTGAATTCTGTTCAAGGTGTACCAGTGGCCCATGATTCCTACTTGCCAACTTGCTCTGCAAGTGTGATTTGTAGTCCTTTATGAGTGTTCTGTGTATCAGAAGTTGAACTTGGATTTGCCTTGAGAATATACTGCTTCTATTCACAGATGTCTAATCTAGTGAGACTGTGTTTTAGTTATAAATATTCTAATGTTGATAGGCAAGTTGTCTCATGAAATTGATGTTTTAGGTTCCCATTTTGCCTTTTAAGATTAAGAATAATTCTGAGATTGAACTAATGCCTATTTGAAATTTTCTGTGATATCTATGACAGATTCAAAAAGCCTCTCTCTGACTCTTGAATGCTGAGAACAAACTGAGGACTGATGGATGTGGGGGGGCAAGGAGGGTGGGCATGGAGGAGGGCACTTGTGGGGATGAGCACTGGGTGTTATATGGAAACCAACTTGACAATAAACTATTTGTAAACAAAACAAAAAAAAAAAAAAACAAAAAGCCTCTCTCTTTTTTCCATATGCTGAAAGGGACCCTGACTCTTTTCTCTTGTATCTAAGGTATGGATGCTTAACCAGATGCATTATCTCATTTATCATAAATTCTATAACATTCCGATCAATACTTTCCATTCCATTTGTTACTAAGATAGATAGACTCTCCTTCTGCTTGTCTCAAAATCATTCTATAAGCCATAGTTTACACCTGTGCTATTAATAGACCTTCTCATAGGTAGAATTGCAAGTATCCTTCTGTATGCCTGAAATACAGTGAAGTTTCCTAGTTTGGATTTCAAGTAACGTTTAGAACTAAGTTAGTCTTCAACTAATGTTTGAAGGCTGATTGTATAGGTAGCTGAATTTTTATAAACACCATCTCTTTCAACCACTGAATTAAGAAAAGCTGGGTATGAGAACAGAGGGCATTTGAGCAATCTGATTCTTGGCAGCCACTGGAAATAAGTACCTACTTGCTTCAGCTTCACCAGTTAAAAAAGTGAGAAAGTCCACAGAAGTCTGAGGAGTTGCCAGAAGAAAGCCTTTCTCTGGCAGAACATGCAAAATGTGATCAAATGCTTTAACAGGATGTTGGAGTTACATGACCTTCAACCATAATAGCCAAGTAATAAATTAGTCTTCCCAGCTGCTAGCACATAATCATATCAACAAATATTATGTGAAAATTAACACCATGACAGATAGTAATCATGGTAACATAAAATATTGATCAGAGTCGCTAAAGGAGATAGTAGAGATGCCTGAAAAGAGTTCAGGTAATAATACAGACATTTAATAAAAAGCTACTTGTAAAATTAGCATAGCGTTATACAAAGAGGTTGTGAAAACAGTTTAAGATCACCCCTTAATCCTAAAAAGTATAAAGTCATTGGTACATCAGCTTGTTACTGCCATAGGTTTATTGTCATTATTGTTTGAGCAACTACACTTTGTTATCTATATCATTCTTCAGCAAAAGAGGCATTGTCAGGATCTTGGCCTTAGGGTCAAAAATTGGTAGAGCCCTTTTTTTAAATTTCTTCCTTTTAATTTTCTCTCCTCATCCCTTTCTTTTACTCATAGTTAATTATACTAAGATTGCATACCTGTTAGGAATTATTGGAACAGGTAGAAGTCCGGTCATTGTCCTTTAAAATCTTTCAATGTTGTCCCATCATCTACAATATAAAGATCAGTCTTGAAAACGTGGCCCCGTATTTCTTCAGTAACTGGCCATCTCTCCAGCCACAGTGTTTTCTACTTCCCACCTCACCCATTATTTTCTGCAACACCTATCCACCCTCATCTCTCATGACATCTTTCTTCTAACCTAACATCCATATTGTCATGTATAACTCCCACAAACTGAGTATCCTATGCCATTCTGAAGACCTGGAAATCCCTTTTAGTGGAATGCATCATTTGCAATCTCATAGTTTAATTTTCTTCAATTCACTATCAAAATTTGGTCCATAAATAAATCCAGTGATCTCTGTTAGAGAGGCGCCACTAGAGTTTTTCATGTAAAAAGTTTCTCAGTTGCCCTTATAATAATTAACAGTCCTGATAAGAGAAGCAAAGCTGCCATTTATTTTTCAACTTTCTCAAAACTATACCCTGAACACATTTGGTTTTCAGTAATGGTATTGGCCAACTAGCTGACTGACCAGTGGTGTGCTAAGAATAAGCACTACCATTTATTCTGGATTCATTAACTTAAGCTTTCTGAGACTTGAGCCCAGAACCATCAAAATAATTTTCCCTTCCCCATGAGGGAAAAGAGTTTCATTAGACATTATATTTTTAATTGACATTTACATCACAATTTTTGTAACAATAATGAAAATGATTAATTCTTACTTTAAAAAAGATCCAAAGTATGTAAAGACTTGAAAAAACCATTCATGCAAAATTGAGGCATATAGATTCCTATAAGACAACTGAATGTCTTGTGTGTTCCTTGCTCTTGAATTCAGTTTTCTAAGGATGATAAGATCTGGGTTCATAAAATTCATCTGCTTGGCTGTTTTTTTTTTTTTTTTCCCCTAGCCCTAGTTTGTTTGGGGTTATTTTTTTTTGTTATGTGTTATTTTGTTTTTGGTTTTTTTTAACTTTTTAAAATTTTGTTTTGTTTTGGTTTAACAAAACAACTCAGTAATCAGAAGATTCCATTTTCACTTGCCACCATTAGTTCTGTTTTGTTTTTTTTTCTCCTTGAGCAGATCCTTTAACCTTTCTGATCCCTAGTTTCCAGGACTGTAAAATTGTGGAACTTTATCAATTATCACCAATTTCTTCTGTAGCTCTGATACTAATGGACAAAGAATACCTGAAAGTAGATAGTAGGTTTTGTGTACTTTTTTTTTTTTTTTGAGAGACAGAACCCAAGTGGGGGAGGGGAAGAGAGAGAAGGAGAGACAGATGACCTGAAGCAGGCTCCAGTCTCTGAGCTGTCAGCAAAGAGCCTGATGCATGGCTCGAACTCAGGAACCGCAAGATCATGACCTGAGCCAAAGTCGGACACTTAACCGACTAAACCACCCAGGTGCCCCAGTTTTGTGTACTTAACAGAGTTTTCAATTTCTGAAAATTATGATGTACTTATTAACATGCTCCTAATGTAATGTTTAGCAAAATCTAGTATAATAAAGCTAGTTTCATTTTGTTAATTTTTTTCATATTACATACTATTATATTTTCTTCATTTAAAACATGACCCAACTAAATACTAAATAATTTGTAAAATTAACATATAGCAAACCTAGACAGAAATAAGCCTCATTAAAACAGTATCATATAGGTGGAAAGGAATACTGCTTAGCACTCTTACCATCAAATATTGACTCAGATGAATAGCTAATGTCCACTCAATATGAGAATGCTTTATTCAATTCCTATCATCTGGGGCCCTTGTTATATCATTTCTCTACCTGCTAAAATGTTAGGAGAATTTCAAAGCTTTCCAAGAGGAAGAGACTCTTCCTACCTCAGTTCTTGTGTAAAGTAAATCTCGATAATGCTGGTCCCATGTATTTGAGACTGACACTACCACCAGTATTCTTCCCTTTTTCAATAAAAAAAGAACCCCTTTCATTTTTAGCTGAAACCTAACCTTCTGATTTAAAAACAAACTAAAATTCCTACATGTCCCAGGCATTCTTTCACCTAAATCTGGCCAACCTCTAGTCAATGAGACCCAAACAGAAATACCCTATATGACTTTCAGAAAGTATCCTTAAGGAAAAGGACAAAGCTCTCTTCCCATTTATTTTTTCATATTGGATGGAATGGAGGTGATCTGCCAGAAGCTGGATAAGTTTGTGCTGATATTACTGCTTGAACTAGAGGTCACACATGATAAAGCAATAAAAGAGAAGGGACCTGGGTCCCTGACACAGTTGAGGATCATACCAGCACTGGGACACCTTGTTTCAGATTTTATGTGAAAGAGAATGTTGTCTGGAGTTTTCTGCTGCTGCCTAGTATTGTACCTGCATTATATAATTTATAACAACTCTAACAGGTAGGCAGATCATAAAAGATATAAAAACTGAACTAAAAGAGGCCAACTTGCCCAAATAGAAGCTCCAGACCTCTCTGTCACTGCCCATACCCTTGCCTTTCTCTGCTTTATATTATATTAGATATGCTGGTTTATATTATCTACTTCCCACTCAAATGTATAAGCAGGAGTATACGTTTATTCACAGAATCCTCAGCTGGGCCTGGAACAATATTTGTCGAATACATGCATAGATGGCTCAAAACTCATATCTAAAACACCAAGTTATATCACTCTACACTTCCATGACTAATTCTGTATGGGTTACAACTAGGCTATGTGTAATTTAAATATTAGGCATAATTTTGAGAAACATGATGAGAAGGGGAAAGAAAGTCAAGAATATATTTAGTGGAACAATTTTTATTCTTAAATATAAAAAGGAAGCTTAATATTTTCTGGTCTCTATAAATCCTAATGTAGGAGTATAATTAATTTCCAGTATTGACAAAGAGAATTTTCAAGAAATAAGATTGCAGCAATCACACTTAAAACAATAAAGCGTCTGAAAAAGTTTCAAAACTCATTCTACTTGTTGCTGGGAACTCATTTGCCTGGGAGATGTGCTTGGTGATGGCCTTTTCCAATATTGCCCTCTAATTAGCTCGGCTGAATTGGTGAAAACATAAATCACATCCAGCTACATTTGAAAAATTAAAGTGAGTTCAAGAGTTTATTTAGCCTGAAGTGGGAGAACCCTAAGACTTTATATTTAAGAGTAATTCAGACCACCCTATTTTGAGTTCCCATTTTATGTGGAGTACTGAATTTTTCAAAAGAATGACCTAACGAGAAAGCTGATTTACAGCATTTTCAAAATGAATTTAAGGCTAAAGGTGATTATCTCCTGTATTTTTTTCCATAAAAGTTTTATTTTAAAAAGGAAAAAAACACTCCCCGGTAGAAACTGAAATATGTCCCTCCTCTTTTTTTTTTTTTTTATTCCTCCAGGCTAACGAACATTCTCAAAATTGTACTCCTTTACTGTACTGCTCCTTCCTTGATTTGGTGGGCAGAATATTTAAAATATTTAATTGGCTAGTTACTCCTATTTCATATTCCATTGCATACAATGAAACTATTGGTTTGATGAGAAAACTTAATGTGTTAGAAAAGAAGAATGGGCAATGTTTGAATAAAGGTCTCTGCCTGTAACCTTTATCAGCAAGTCTGAACCCGTTTTTCATCATGCTGATTTTAGAACTCTCTCGTTGATCTGTGGGCCTGAGCTGCCTCTTTGCAGCAGTAGATAGGTGGTGGGAGGTAGCAGACATTATTTTAGTTTTAAATTTATAAAGCAGTGAGAGGGAAAAATGATATCCTCTTGTATAACAAAGCTGATGCATAGCTTGACGAAAGTGTTTCTGTAATATGATCAAATAATGTTTCCGTTTAACCCACTAATCTAATGAGATACCCAATTGGGTAAAAGTGATAGATGAGGTCTACATTTCACAGAGAGGTCACTTTATTTTGTGATAAATGCAAATACTTAGCCTAAAATTAAAGTGCATGCACATGAACAAATTCAGGTATTTGTTCATGTCTTACTCTGCCTCAAAAAGCCTTAAAGTGAACTTAATTTTCTTCCCTGTAGATTTATTAATTCTAGAAGTAAGAAAAGTCCAACAAATAGAGTTAATTTGCTGTTAACTTTTATACCGCATTTACCTCATAGGTAACATGCCCTGGTTCCCAAGGAGCTTTGTTCCAAAATCATAAATATGGATGAGAGATAGGTGTGCATTGCTTCAACAAACCTTGTCTGACAATCATGAAATACTTTTGCATGATTTAGGATTATTGCTGTGTTTTGTTTTTAGAAATTAATATTTATCATATATTAGCTTTTGGATAAAGAAATCCTCACACAGAACCTTTTGTGGCTACACAGTATAGTCCCTTAATTTTAATAACATTTTTGGAACATTTTTCATATTTATCATGAGGGTTAATTTAGATTCCATCTGTAGCAAAAATGCAGGACATTGTAACTTGTACTTTGCTTGATACACCCCTGGCTATTCCTTCTCACCGCACTTTTTCATATCTATTTTTCCTTAATATTTTATTTCTTAAATATTTTTAAACATCACCCTAAATTTTTTTATAACCATAAAAGTAAATCAAGATTGGATAGACAGATGGATCAAAAAGTAGATCAATAGAGAGAATATGATACAGCCTTTATTCTTTTAAAGTTTCGAAGTTCATAGTCCATTTGCTCAAATTTGCCATCCTATATGTTTAAAACTATATATTGTGGTTCCAAGTAGAATATTATAGTCTCTGATACTGAGGACCTGAAAATTGAGTAGGAGTGAAAGAGACCCCCATAAACAACCACTGTACAATATGCTATTTGCTCTAAAAAAAAATGTGAAGAATGCTTCAGAATACAAAAAGCCGGCATCCCAGCAGCCCAGAGGCATGATACTATCAAGGAAGGTTTCAGAGAGGACATGGTAGCTGACCTGAGCTAAGGAAGAACATCTCATGCAGCAGGTTAAAAGAAAGAGGAGTGACATTAGCAAAGGCACAGAGACATGAGTATGCATGATGAATTTAAAGATCTTTAATTCCCCTTTTGTTCCAATTGTCAATGGAGAGTGGTATTGCACTGGCATGTCAGCCTAATAGTAAAAGACCAGATATGGGACCTGATAGAGGTTCTCAGGAGCGCCTGAATGTTACAGTCTTTGCTGCTTGACTAGGGTGCAGAGTAAAGCATCCTCTATCCCTGATGATTCAGATCTATTTTATATTTCTGGTTAGGCAGAAGACTGCCTTTATATTGTTGGACCAAACATTATATTCAAGAGCTCAACAATATTTGTGGAAAGAAATTTTGGCAAAGGTCACCTAAAAACTGACTAAAACAACAACCAGACTAGTGATGTTAGCTGTACAGACTTGACTCCCCAAATCTGCTAGGGTTTAATATTAAGATGAGTACTCTCCAGGGCGCCTGGGTGGCTTAGTCGGTTAAGCGTCCGACTTTCGCTTAGGTCATGATCTCGCGGTTCGTGGGTTCAAGCCCCACGTCGGGCTCTGTGCTGACAGCCAGCTCAGAGCCTGGAGCCTGTTTTAGAGTCTGTGACTCCTTCTCTCTCTGACCCTCCCCTGCTCACGCTGTCTCTCTCTCTCTCTCTCCTAGAAATTAAAAAAAAAAAAAATTAAAAAAAAAAAAAAGATGAGTACTCTCCACTGGAGCCATAGGGAGGTGACTTTCAAGTATACTGGTGTCTAAAAGGAAATGAGACATTTTCTAGCCCTATAAGAGGTCCCCCAGCATATCACCCATTTCTTAATTTCTAAAAAAGTGCATATCCTCAGAAGAAAATACATCTCCTCAAAAGATACTTCTTAATTACAATGGAAAAAGTGGGGAAATCTACCAGATGCAGTTTAACCGAGTGATGAGTCAACATCACCAGGAATAAGACCTAAGCATATCCTGAGTCTCCTGGATGTACCAAAAAAGGCAAAGAAAGAAAACTGTCCCACAGTGAAGATGGAGGGAACATGACAACTCCATGCCTTGCAGGATTCTGGATTCGATGCTGGGTTGTTATACCCAGATCGCAGTATCCTCACCGACCAGAGACCACCAGAGAGACCGAGTCACGCATGCAAAGGCAAAGGGCTTTATTACGGGCTCGAGCTCGGGCTCACAGACTTCACCAGCACCGTGGACCTGTGCTGAGAGCCTCGAACAAGGGCAGAGTAGGGTTTTTATGGGGTTTGTGATGGGGGAGTTACAGAAGTTGTGACATGGGAACAGTGATCCAATCATAATTATACAACATCATTGACAGCGGGTTTGACCATACACATTGTCTAGAGTGTTCGTTACTTTTGGCGGGATCCAATTACAACGTTTAGAGTACCTTTAAATTTAACCAATCACAGAGCGAGCCTAGGGTCTTACTCAGTGACTAAGGGGTTAACTTTAACATTAGGTAACAGGGTCCTATCTGTAGTTTCTATCTCCAGGCCTCTCCCTTAGTAATGTGGAGGGTGGTCGCTGGCCTTTCCTGGTTGGGTGTTGCAAGGGTGGTTTCTCCTGCCTTGGGCAATGTGTATGTGCCTGATAGTTTCCGGGAAGCTGAAACTTAGGCCTTCTAGTTTAGAGGGGAAACTTAAAGCCTGTCATGGAGTCAGTTTGGTTTAGACGTTTAGACTTGTGTCCTTACGGGGTCACAAAAGGGACATTAGAGGTACAGTTGGTGAATCTTAAATAAGGGTTTAGTTTAGTTAATAGTATATGCTAATGCTAATTATACTGTAGTTATGTCAGATTAACATAGTAGAGACAGCTGGGTAAAGATATACAGGAATTCTGTGTACTATCTTTGCAACATTTTTATGTCTCAAATTATTTCAGAATGTTAAGGAGAGAACATATAAATTATGATTCTTCCCATTTCCATTTTTTCTTAGTCCTAGACTTAAAAAAAAGCTAACAAAATGAGCATAAACATAAATATAAACCTGTTTAATTCAACCTTTCATCTTTTGAAATGTTTATTACTTTCAAAAGTTAGACATTTTCTTTTCAAGAATATATTAACCGAATCCAAGCTTGTTTTGCTTAAATATAGAGTGTAAGATCTACAAGACAACTAAGGTAGCCTATCCCCTTAATTCTCATGGGAGACATCTTAAAGACTTCAGTGAGGTAGGGAAATTGCCAGAGCTTAGTAGTAGTGGTCTTGCCTATCCTCTCACAGTAATATTCTTAGGGCTGATTTAAAGACCTCCTCCCACTGTTAAAACAAAATTTCTCTCATTTTTTGTTTGTGGGGGAGGAGTATGAGCATCCATCTTTCACACAATGAAATACACTTCTCAGGGCCTGATAGTTTTCAAGCAGAATGTTGTTAGCCCTTTAATTCCTTACAGTTGACCTAGATTGTTACAATGAATTCAAATCTCCTGAATTGATTTAGCTGCCTTGGCTACTTTCTTGAATGCAAATTTTCAAAATTTCTACTGGCATAGGAGACTATAATCTAAATAAATGTGTATTCCCCCCCTTCATATTTTTAGGCTGCTTCTAAATACTGACCTTATCTTAAATATTTATAAAGCTTTCAGCATCAGAGTATCTTTTTCATCTCCCCAAAAGTCTAGTAAATGTCTGACAATAGTAGGCACTTTATTAAGAGGATGGATGGAAGGCCCTAAACTAGAGAATTTGCTTGATTGAGAGGCTCTAATGGGTCTAAACAGAACTGCTTTCCATCTCCAAAGACTGCTGCCTGGGGTCATTTGCATTTGAATACCTAGAGTTAGTGAGAAAATTTGCTTAAGACTGACTCAAGATCAAGGTTCCTATTGAGAAGCTAAGTAATTTGAAGGGCTTTTAACACCTTGTTAAAGGTAGAGTCACAAACAGGGCCTTGCTGAGATTATCAGTGGGTGTTCCCTGTGCTGTCCACCCAGACAAAGGAAAGCACAAATGTAAGTAAGGCTGAGCCAACTCAGTGCAGTTAATATGGTAAGACTGAATAATAGTCCAGAACGATGGTGTCTACTGTGGGAGACTAGAGGAAGGAGAGAACATTGGGATTTAGAATCCCCTGAGCAAGGCCATTGCAAGTATGCATGAAATGAAGCCCTGTAGCTGTCACTTCTGCAGAAACAGAAATGTAGCCTAGAGAAACCTAGAAAAGTCCTATGAAGTCCCAAGATACTGTCTGCTTGAAAAGAATAACTAGAAATACCCCACCCATTGATTGTAGAGCAACACTGATCAGCACCTAGGGACCGGAGATCCCACTGGCCTTGGTGTTTAAATGATGGTCTTCAGTGGCTGACATTGGCTGCCAATCAGCAGAGGAACTGGATGCCTGTGGGTTTGGAGCTGAAAAGGGCACAGTCCTGCCAGCCTTACTTCCACCTGTAGCCTGTCTTGTCCTGAAACCATGAAGTTGCAGTTAAAAATTAAAATGCAACTGATTAAATTTAAATATCAAGTTGGTTTTGGTGCACCTGGGTGGCTGAAGTGTCCGATTCGATTCAGGTCACAGATTGTGGAGCCTGCTTCTGATTCTGTGTCTCCCTGTCTCTAAGCCCCTCCCTCACTTGTGCTCGTTCTAAAGTTGGTTTTAGTCAATGATTTATCAATCAGGCAGCATCCCATTTAGCAAATAGAATAAGGAGCTCTGAGGAATGATACAACCTGGAAGACTTCTATAGACAGAAAGTAGGGAGGGACAGGGAAAGAGTGGATTATATCAGGAAGGTCACCATTCTTTAGGGAACAAAAAGGGTCTATCAAGTGTATCACATCACTACTGCTGACTGGGAAATTCCAGACTGACTTGTTAAGATTATATTCCTGGAGGAGATTAAACTTGCAGTTAGGTTGGGTATTAAGTCTCCTTTGGTGATATGGCCTTCACATAAGTTATTCCACTGTGGACCTGTTATCTCTTTTTTAGCAGGGCTTATTGAGGAAAAAGGAAAAAGACACTCAAAGGGGTGTGATTCTAATTCTCAGAACAGTAAAGTTACTTCAGTAACCTTGCCTCCTTTCAGGTGCTCTGTTTCCAGTCCGGCTGAATGACTTTGGAAAGAGTATACCTTCAGCTTCTCTGAGTCTTGAGAGAGTGGTGTAGACCCCTCATCCAGAAGGGGTCTCACTAAAGACTCCTCTGGCGACAGCAACAGTGTGGTCCTCATTAGCACAGAGGAACCCTCTGGAGGCATGGCAGTAGTCGCTGAGAAGGGAGAGGGCTTATTAGTACTGCACTGAACTCCAGGTCTGAGATCAAGACTGGGTTGTTTACCTCAAGTCTCTAAAAACCATCTACACAATGATCTCAATTAACTTATAGGAGCGGAGAAAGGAATGATTTTTATGAAGCAATAGGCAGCACACAGAAAACTGGCAAAACCCAGCCTCGAGCATCTGTTTTTCCTGTCCCTTATTCCTGAGTGTTGCAGTCATAAATTTTCTATAGTTCAGTAACATGGTTGATAAGGAAGGCTGTGTGATACAGCAGGAATGCAGTGTTTTGTTCAAGGTGGCCTGGCTACAAGGGAAAGGAAGCAGTATGCCACCCACTGTCCCATGGGCTCTAAGCATACCTCGGCTCTGGTCCCACAGGGCCTTCTATTTGGCTGAACGATGCAGCAGGAGATGGATGATTTGGTGTTAGCATATTTTCTCTTTTGTGCTGCTAAGATGATTAAAGACCCCAGCTTGCCTCTCTTCACAGCCCCCTTGGCTGCCAGGTGGAAGAGTTCTCTGTCCTTGAGTCCTGCCTGAGGTGTGTCTAAGAGTAAGATTTGAATCTGGCAGAAGTAAGAGTAATGTGGCCTAGCCTCCTCCTACCCTTATCCCTCTGAAGCCAGACAGGTATTTACTTAAAAAAAGAAAAGAAAAGAATATGATGTTGGTGATGAGGAATTTGCTTCAGAGTATCTGATTCTTACATAGGGACACAAGACCCTCTAATACCTTTATTTGTGTGTGTGTTTAACATTAACGTATTTGGGTGGGCACATAAAAACCTCATCTCCAGGGGCACTTGGGTGGCTCAGGCAGTTAAGCATCCGACTTCAGCTCAAGTCATGATCTCATGGTTCCTGGGTTTGAGCCCCATGTCAGGCTCCATGCTGACAGCCTGCTTAGAGTCTGGAACCTGTTTCAGATTCTGTATCTCCCTCTCTCTCTGACCCTCCCCTGCTCACACTGTCTCTTTCTCTCTCTCAGAAATAAATACAACATTAAAAAAATTTTTTTAATTAAAAAAAACCCTCATCTCCATTTGATAAAATGATCAAGGCCTTTTAAGGCTTACATTGTGAAGGGAAGCAGTCATTGCTCTATTGTTATGAAAACTTTGGTCCAAAGTGGTTCATAAGTACTTGTAGTTGAATTCTTCAACCCCTTAATGCCATTATTGAGTCTGGTACTAAAAGAAGCTATTCATATTTTTTAAAACAGTCCAGTCTTAGAATCCTTTAGTAATATTTTCCCCATTTGTGTCAGGATTCTATATAAACTGCAGCCCTGGGAAGTTTATGTCTCAGTGAAGATGTAAAAACAGGAATCACTTCAGTCTATACTTTGACTCTCTGAGAAGAAAGTGGAAAAAGAAGAGCAAATGAGTAACAGTGAATGATGATAGTCTCTTCTGTCCTGTCGTATAAGATTTGAAAGAAAACCTAATTCATAAGGATATGAATAAATGAATTACTGTAAGCATATCTGTACTTAGAATTTAAAAGAAATTATCCAGAACTACTGGAATTTAGACAGGGGACTCCTAAAGCATCCTCTCTTCTTCCTCTTCTTTTGTGCTGGACTTTCCATAAAGAATCTATTGCCTTTGTAGGAGGCTTTGTTTGGCAAGCCTCGTAGTAAAAAGAGCCTAAGGAAGTGAAGAGAGCTCAGAAGGGAGGAAGAAGTAGCACTCACTAGGAGAAGTTATAGCCATTGAGAATTTGTGGGGTCACTCACAATGGATTTTCTGAACATCTACTTATTTCTTCAGTATTTTCCGAAAGCAGCACTTAGGTCATGAAATACCCTCACTCTCACTTGGAGGTGCCATGGATTTCTCTCAGCATTTGTCTCACCTACTAAAAGGTCCAGAAGCCACGTTAGTAGTATAAACCTACTGCCCCAGAATGTAGTCATTATACTTCCCAGGGCTGTTGAACCTGTTTGTCCCTGGGAATGGCCACAGTTAAACTTTAGAACACTCAAGTTACAGTTAATGGCCTGAACTAGAGAGGTATGATCATAGGTAATTTGTTTCTTTGTGTTAAAACTGCAGAGTTGGAAATGGTGCAAAATAAGTTTTATGTACCACTCTGAGAATAACTTATCTTCATACCAGTCTTCCCAAATTTATCCTCAATAGGAAAATTTCTTATTTCCTGGGGGTTTTCTATGTATTCTAGATAGCTGGCTACAAAACTGGGTTATTTATACTGTGGAACATTATGTTGATGTCTGCTTCTCTTTAGATAACTTGGAGTCCTCTTCTCTACATGAAATTTACTTCAGTGGCAGAAAACATGTAACAACTATTCATAAAATTTATCTACCAAATATTGCGGATGTATCTGTGTTTTAACTTTTTTATATGTATGCTTGACTATGGTTAAAAAAACACAATAACTGAAGGATACAGTGAACACAACTACACTCGGCAACTTCGCTAAAACATTATGTAATTCATAGGTAAATGTGCATGATGTCCTTGGTTTTTATGACTGAATCAGTAAGCAAAATTTAAAGTAGTGGTAGAACTACTTCACTATCTATGTGGATTATTAATGTTCACATCTTTAGAGAGAGCTTGAGCTATGCTTTCTTGTACCAAGAAATAAATGTCAAAATCCCCAGAGATTCTGCAGCCTTTATCTAATAAAAATAATAATATAACATATATTGTGCTATACATATAATGTACATTATAGTAATGGGTCTGCAGCCATCAGAAATGAGATATGAAGATGGGAAAAGCAGCCAGGATTTTATATTAGTGATGCTATATTATGACAGAGGAGGTTTTTCTATTATAAGCTTCATTTTTAAGATGCTTGAAACTTTCCCACAGGACTTTTTCTCCTGACAGGTTTTTTTTCTTTTCTTTCTTTTTTTTCTGGCCTACTCTACGAATGAAAATAAGGAGATTGGTTTTTAATGTTTTTGAAAGATTTTATCTGGGAATAAAAGTGTTTTTCTATCCATTAGAACAGTTTTAAGGTACTTTCCTTTCTGAAACCTCAAAACAAACAGCTTTTTAATGACCTTCAAACTTGTCTCCAATGAAGAAGTTTAGTACTTTTGGTGTATTAGGCAGTTTGATTTGCAAATAATTAAATTACAAGCATTCCCCCAATGGTTTCTCTGCAAATTATGGTGTCCCCAAATAGCAGTTAGCCCACTGCACCTTACAAATGAGGGAACTTGTAATTAGTCGGTCAGTTACTGAAAATTAGCCATTCCTAGAATGTAGGTGTTGTGGGTAGTTTTATATGTGCTAACAAAAGAAACTAGAGCTGAAAATTAGTTGTTGGACACTGACATGACACAGTCAAATATAAGTGAGCTCTGCTAACAAAGGAGAGAGCAGTATCAAGCTAAAATAGTGGCCTATATGATCTACTTTTGTTTAAAATCTCCCTAAGACAGAATCACCTCATCCTCTGAGCTCAACAGATTGAGATCCACTCAGGAGACACAAGGTTGAGATCCAAAACTGGAAAGGCCTTGACTGCTCATTAAAATGTTAATTATGCCGCGGAGAGTTCAGTGCTGTCCTTCAACCATGAATTTTCACCGCTTGCCTTATTAATGTAGGAAGTAACCATAGTTCCAGAGGAGCAGCGGCATGATAGGAAGATTGAATGCACATTTATTTAAATGTACAGCAACACGTTATTTCTTTACATGCCAGACTTGTGAGGAATGAACTCACGAACTTCTTCCTTTTTGTCACCACAGCACCAGCCACACCTCTACAGTTTCTAATTGTGCTCTACGTTTCTGGAATTTTCTTAATTGGGATGGAGATGGACAAGCTGTGTATTTGTGTCCACTATACCTGAGGGCAGAGACTATGTATGTCTTTAAGTCTTTGAAATCTCTGTCTAGTACAGAAAAGGGACAAAAACATTAAAAAAATTTTTTTGTATTGTTTATTTTTGAGAGAGACAGAGAGACGGACAGAGTACGAGCTGGGGAGGGGTAGAGGGAGAGGGAGACACAGAATCTGAAGCAGGCTCCAGGCTCTGAGCTGTCAGCACAGAGTCTGACATGGTGCTTGAACTCACAAACCATGATATCATGACCTGAGCCAAAGTTGGACGCTTAACTGGCTGAGCCACCCAGGCGCGCCAAGGCACAAAAACATTTTATATAAATTTGCAAATGTAGGAGGTTAAAGCAATTATGATTTTCATATTTTGCAAATTATGAAAATCAGTATTTCAGACTGTGTACATCAGCACCTAAAAAGCTCTCATTTTACCTATTCATAAATTCATAGACTATATTCTGCCCTTTCAGTTTTTTTCATGAGGATTTAAAAATCAACTTAAGCATTAAGCATCATTAAGCATCGCACTTTAAAAAGTCATGTTACAAATTCAGTTATAGACATTCCTGCTTCCTTATTATCCCTTTTGCATGTGCTAACATTGAGGATTTAAGGACAGGCTATCCTTGCTCTTCCATTGTGACTCTCAGATCAAACTGCCATGTAGTCAAGAGCGTACACATTGGCAAATAAGTGGTATGAGATATTCGGGAATCTTAGAATGATGCTTTCTCTGTGAACCCATGTCAGCTGTAGCACCCACTCTACCCTCACTTACCTGATGTCTTTTTATTGTGTGGGGAGTGGGTAATTTATGCCAATCCATAAAAGAGACCTGTCATCAAGATCCCTCACAGCCAGAAGTTTATAGAATCACTACATTTTTGTAATTGCATATATTATTCTCGATCTATACTTATCAGAGCATTTAACTTTAATAGTCCTAATATCCAAAGGAAGTACTTTGAATAGAAGGTTTTCACTGATAATTCCATGGTAATGGCAGTGTTTGGGAGATAGAAAGATTACATCCTTTGCTTTTCATGTCAGAATATGACATAGATTCCTTCTCTGGTAATATAGACACTTTTCTTCATATTTCACTAGCGCACCCGTGATATAAAATTTGGTTTAGCTATTGGTCATGTGGTTATATGATCCCAAAGATTTAGTAATCTGGGGTTCTGTTTCCAGTTCTTAAAGTCTTTATAGTAATAACAACAAAAAAAGTTCATGGTGAAAATAAATTCCTGCCATATCTTTCTTCCTCATAGAAGACATTAGTTACTTTGTTACTTTTAACTTTCGGTCTTCCAAACATGGATTTTGGCATTCCCCTCTTATACCTAGAAATGTTATGATGCTATAAGAGATACTCTTTCATGGATAATCTTATTCATGTTACTGGACTCTTCTGACATGTTCTCTTGTCAATAAAGTGGTATATGTGATCATCACAATATATTGCATTTATTTAGGAATCAACTTTTAGAAATAGGATTTTCATTCCCATTAATAATGCCTAGTCTGTATAATCACTAAATAAATAATTGAATGGAGATATCCATTTTCTTCAGTTTTATCCACACAATATCTCTATAAGATAGGTAGAACATGCAGCTGTCAAATTTTATAAATGAGGATATTGAGTGCCAGAGTAGGCTAGCAATTTCCTCCAGATAATAGTACTCTGCTGTGGTGCAGCTAAAATCAGAAGTCAAGTTTCCCAGTGCCATATCTGTGACTTAACAATAACAACAGAAACAAAAACTATATGCAGGATAAAGATACTTGTTTTCCGTAGATTTTATAGATCACATAAAAGTGGAACAAAATTAACAAGCTCTTTTGAAACTAGTCACAAGGAAATTCAAGATATAATTTTAATTAGAAGGAAAAAAACCCGATGAAAACTCATTCTAATACTTACTGAAGCCATTACTATGAATTTGGTTTGGTGCATGTACTTATCTCTGTCATCACATAGGTACAAAATGTTGCCAGCATGGCTTTTATTGAATGAACTTTTTCACTTTAAACACTGCAATGCTAGGATATTGATTAGTTTTTAAAGAATTCAATAGTTGTAAATGAATGATAATTGGAACAGTGCAAAGTTACTTGGATAAATATATAGGACTATGAACCAGCTGGTTGTGAACAGATTATTTTCTTAGATTATATTTTAATTGAATCCAGTTTTTCACATACAGACCATTTTCATTTCTACCTATTTGTATATGGTAATACTTTGTTCCACCACTCCAATCATTTCCATTTCCTTTCTACTTATAACCATGTTCCCAAATTGCACATAATATGTTGAGGGAGGAAGCAGAGAAACCTTGCCCTTATATTCAAGATTTCCTTTGTTAGAGTTCTAAGAATATCATGTCATCCAAATAATCATTTAAACTATATCAATGTCCAATGATCCCTGATTTTTACATTTTCTATGCAAGCAATGATGAATCATATTCTTGGAGATATGATTAACTCAAGATTTAAAATTTCTGTTTTTTGAAACTAATAATCCTGATATCAAAATCACATATTCCCAGCTTTATTCCAGAAACAAAGCATCAGGATTTTGAGTGAATTAAACTTCACCGTCTAATTGATGTCTTAGTTTCACATCTCAATAGTAAGTTGTTGAGTTATATCCTTCTGATTTGGGTTAACATTACAGACACATGTTCAAATTTTTAACTTAGAAAACAGCTAACCTGTGACCCAGTGCCAGAAGTATGACTAGATCACTTTACAGCCAAGCCACACCATAATTATAATTTCAAATGGAATGGAAGAAAAAAGTTGTATAATACAAATAGCTGCCTAAGACGCTTACTCAGTGATTCTGCTGTTGAATGTTTTTGTGCAAGAGTTTTAGCCGATAGAAAATTGTTGTGAATCATTGGTGTACTTTTTACAGTGTTTTAGGAAATGCTTTTGGCAAATAATGTTTAAACAGTATAGTGATTTGATTTAGAGGTAATAAGAACTATGGAAGAATTCACAATTCTAATAATTTCTTCCCAAGGTCTTGTCAGGGAGGAAGACTTTCCTCTGCCCTTCAAAATCTTTTTACTTGGACTAAGAATCAAACTTACATGAGACAGATTAACAGTAGAAAATCAAACATAATTTCTTCTGTACGGGGAATCCATACATAATTCCAAAGGCAGTCAGGCAAAATGAGGTATATGCGTAATCCTAAACCTAGGAGAAAGCGGGTAGGAGTTTGTGTTCTTCAAAGGGAAGGAATACACTTCACAGGAAGATGAAAAAGAGTAAATGCAAACAAATGTTTGCTGGGCTACTCAGACACAATGGGACATAGAGGACTTTCAGATTTTAATTCTGAAAATTCTGCCACCCATTCTGAGCACTGTCCCTGCAGGTTCTTAACTCTGGTTGTGTGCTCTCTTTGTATCTACCCCTCACTGAGAAAACAGAGGAAAGGGAATATGCTTTTAAGTCTTGCAGACTTGGATTCCGTTCCTGGTACAGCCCTTTACCAGCTGTGCAGCCTTAATATAGCCACAATCTCTTGGTTTCATTTATTTTTTTTTTAAACATATAACAATAAAGCCAAAGGCAGGCAGTCCAGGGCTTGCATGGTTATTATGCAGATTGAGATACCTATGCAACTTCTAACTCTAGGCTCTCAGATCTCTAGGGTCTTCATGATTCTAGATGGATGCATTAGGTCCATTTGTCTCCATATTCCTACCTGGAAAGATAACAACAATAACTGCCTTGACATTTAAATTTAGGATTTAAAAATATATAAAGTATCTACCACAGTACCTATCATTGAGTTATATACTCTATAAATGTTAGCTGTTATTTTCATTAGTGTGATTATTATATTTGCCTATTGATTAATTAATGATGGCAGCTAGCATATTTTAACCTTTAATTATTAATAAATCATGGTGAAGATATTTATACATATTTATAACCCAGTAGATTGGCCTTCTTAATGTTATTTCTTCCCATACTTTTTTCTACTCTAATTCCAATTTTAAAAACAACAACAGGGATGCTTGGGTGGCTTCATCAGTTAAGCGTCCCACTTTAGCTCAGGTCATGATCTTGTGGTTCCTGAGTTCAAGTCCCATGTCTGTGCTGACGACTCAGAGCCTGGAGCCTGCTTCAGATTCTGCCTCCCTCTCTCTCCCCCTTCCCCACTCACACTCTGTTTTTCTCTCTCTCTCTCAGAAATAAAAATTAAAAAGATTAAAAACAACAAGAAAAGTAATAATTTTCCCATTTTATCAGTTTTGTTTTTGTTTTGCTATTGAGTTATAAGATTTCTTTATGTATTCTAAATTTTAATTTCTTATTAGATCAATGATTAGCAAATATTTTCTCCCATTCCATAGATTGCCTTTTCATTCTGATATTTGTTCCCTTTATTGTGCAGAAACCTTTTAGTTTGATATAATCTACTTCTCTAGTTTTGCTTTTGTTGCCTTTAGGAATGGTACTTTGGGATTGATCAATACCAGTGGCTAGGGGTGGGGAGGGAACAAAATGGAGAGTTTCTGTTTAACAGATATTAAATTTCAGTTATGCAAGATAAATAACTTCTAGAAATCTGATGTATAACACTGTGCCTATAGTCAGTACTTTACTGTGCATTAAAAAAAATTAAGATAGGATACCTGGGTGGCTCAGTCAGTTAAGTGTCCAACTCATGGTTTTAGCTCAGGTCATGATCTCAGGGTTCATAAGTTCAAGCCCACATCAGGTTTTGTGCTGAAAGTGCATAGCCTGCTTGTGATTCTCTCTCTCCCTCTCTCTGTCCCTCCCCTGCTTGTGCTGCCTCTATCTCTCTCAAAAATTAAGAAGATAGATCTCATTTTAAATATTCTTACTACAATTTAAAAAGAAAGTAAATAAATAAACAAATCAATAACAGCTGCTGGCAATAAAGCTGGTGCTACCATTCTTGTAAATGATGTTCAGTGACCCCTAAGGGCAGCATGTTCTTGTTTCTAATGTGTATTTTTATGACAAAGAGGCAGTGACACTACACCTGCAAGATAATTTCCATTGAAGCTCTCTAGCTCCAAAAGACAAAGTGCAAATCTAATATGTCTACAAAATAACCTAGCTTAGTATCTGCATCATATTAGATGTTGAATAAATATTTGTTAAGTAAACAAATGAATTGTTGGTGTATGTCAGGTCAAAATCAATACCAAGTATTTACCCAACAGATATTTATTGAGCATCTATTATGTGTCAGGTGCTCTTTTATGATCTGGGAATACTGAAGTTAATTAACATAACCAGATCCCTGTTCTAAAGAAGCTTAAATTACAGTAAGCAAAGAGTTCAAAAACAAATGAGTCAAAAAATATATACATAATACATTAGATGTGATAAGTGCTGTGGGCACCAACAGATCAGGGTAAAGACAAAGGGCATATAGGAAGTTATTAAATAATGTTGTATCATTTATTATGTAACCAACTGCCTCAAATTTCAGTGGCTTAAAACAGAAACCTTTTTAGTTGCTCATAATTATATGATTCAGCTTCTTAGGTTGAGTTCAGCTGATTGGTTCTTCTGCTATCATGGGGGGTAGCCCAGGTGAGCTTTGCTGAGTATGAGAGACAGCATTGACTACCAGACACGTGAGTGAGACTACATTAGATCATCCGACCACAGGCTGAACTCCCAGAGAGAACTGCAGTCTCATGAATGACACCAGATAAAACCATCAGAAGGATTATCTCATCATGAGACTGCAGTTCTCTCTGGGAGTTCAGCCCGTGGTCGGATGATCTAATGTAGTCTCACTCACGTGTCTGGTAGTCGATGCTGTCTCTCATACTCAGCAAAGCTCACCTGGGCTACCTCCTCATGATAGTAGAATTTCAAAATGATGAGACTAGAAATTATAAGGTCTCTTGAGTCCTAAGCTTAGAAGTCACCAATCATTTCCAGTGCATTCTTCTGGGCAAATCAAGTCACAAGACTTACCAAGATTCAAAGGAAGAGGAAATAGACTGTACCTTTTGATAGAGTTATATAGAATTTATGGCCATTTTTAACCTACTACAGATAAGAAGTTACTATCTTATATTGAAGAGTTCGTAACAACATCTTTGGTAGGATGCCATAGTGCAGAGACCTACATGATATGAGGGAGTAAGCAATGTAATATCCTGGAGGAGTGCATTCTAGGCCATGGGAATTCCCACCAAAAAAATGCCCAAAAATGATAACAAAAAGCTCAGTGTACTTGGAAATGATGGGCAGAGGCAAGTATGTTATAAGATGAAGGCAGAGAAGCAATGACAGAGCAGATAGCTAGGTCCTGATAGGCCATTATAAGGTGTTTCTCTTTACTCCAACTGAGATCTGCAGAACCACGGATAGAGTTTTGAACAGAGTGACATAAGTTGACATATGTTTCAAAAGGATCTCTTCAGCTGGCGTGTCGAAATTGAACTTCAGGATATGTGGCAAAAATGGGAACGAGGAGCTCAGTGATGGGATTTACCCAGGCAAGAGACAACAGTGGTTTAGAATAAAAGGGTAGAACTGATAGCATTTTCTGGGATAATTTGTAATAAGGCAGAAAATGTATACTGGATTGTGTGCAGTCTTCCCATCCAGATTGTCAGCTTCTCTAAGAAACAAACTGTGTTAATTTTTTTTAATGTGTCTTCTATTTTAGCATTTCAAAAGCACATTAAATACTTATTGACTGATTAGGGAAGACTCTGGTCTTGCTGCTGGATTGAACATAATCACTACATCATGCTGAATCTTTTCAGAGTTCATCATCAAATGATGTTTGAAGACCAAAAACAAATAGATGGGCCTGTTAAGATTCATTGATACTGTTCAGATTACACGTCTACTATATGCTGAAGAACAGCAAATGAATTAGAGCTGAAACAATTTGTCTCAATCTAGCAGTATTAAAGTCATTTCTTAAAATGTAAATAATCATTAAATTAACTAAACAAACATCATTTAGTCCCTACTAAGTGAAAAGCAGTATGGCAGAGATTCAAAGGCAAACAAGATAAAATTCTCAAAAACACTAATATTGTAGTATGACCTAAAGAGTGTTAATTTTATAATTGAAGAAAGTGAGGTGAATTTATCAACTAATATTCTAATGTGGAGAGAAAGCATTAATAGACACACAGGATTGTGGGGAAGATATAAATATAGAGTATTCCTGGAACATTTCATTTCGCTGTAACAAATTAGAAATCCAGTATTTTGGTATAGAGGGGTCACTATTAATTCTAGGCCCAGCATAGTGGATGATAAGTGTGCTCTTTCTGGTGGTAGCAAGTACCTGTTTCTAAATTTCATCCTAGTGAATGAAGTATATATGCTTAATGTGGGTGTTCATCTTTCTTTATTGTGATACACACACACTAGTATGTAATACAGACACCATTATGATTGACATAAAAATAACAATTGAGTCACAATACAGAGGATATTTTTAGAAGGAAAAAAACTTATAACTGTTACCCACTATTGTGTTTTCAGAATTTGCGATTTAAATTTTTGTATCACCTGAACAGTAAATGAACTCACTAAAGAGATATTAGAAGTTTCATGTAATGAAAAATTGGTATAAAATCAATGTTCCTCTTTAATGTATCATAGGATATATTTCTTAAATATAGGATATAAAACATAGAATATGACAACCTACTTACCTTTTGCTAACTTTCTCCATTGATAACTCAGTTTGTTAACTGTGAAAGTAGTGCCCCAATAGTTGCAAGTGTAAATATGCATGACATTCTAATAACTTCATAGGACATGTTCCATTCTGTTTTAAAACAGATTGCAATTAAAATTTAGCACTTAAAACCTCTAGTCGGGAAGTGAGAAACCCAACTTTGATTTTCACTGTGACTTAAAACAAGTTTCCTAAATTCACTGTACTTCACTTGTCTTATCTGTAAAACTAAGTGGTTGGGATAGATCAGTGATTCTCAACCCTGGCTACACACTTGAATCATCTGGGGAGCATTAGGAAAGTAATAATGCCCAGGGCCCACCTCAGGGCTTAATTTTTAAAGTCTCCAGGTAACTTTAATGGAATCAAGTGTATAAAACCAATGGGCTAGATGATCACTAAGGTTACTTCTAGCAAAACTTTCTAATTTTATATTCATTGTGTTTTGACATAGTAACAATTGCTAGAGATAATGATATTTTCAGTTTGTGTGATGGCTTAAAAAGTAGAAATTACCCTCAAATGCTGTATCAACACAAAATTGAAAATATTTTCTCCTTTGTACTTCAAAATTTTCTGTTCTTTGGGAATAATTTCCACCAACAGCCATATATACATCATTTATTTGTGTGTGACATATACATTAAAAATAGTATAGGAGCACTTGAGTGATTTAGTTAGTTAAGCATCTCACTCTTGATTTCAGCTCAGGTCATGATCTCATGGTTCATGAGAATGAGCCCTGTGTCAAGACACTTTCAGTGCAGAGCCTGCTTGGGTTTCTCTCTCTCCCCCTCACTCCTTCTCTTTCTTCCCTCTCTTTTATCTCAAAATAATTTTTAAAAAATAAAAAATAAAAACAGTATAGATTCAACTAGTTTTTAGATATTAATGGCCATTATGAAGGGAAACAATTACTTTCTTTCAGTACACATTCATTGTAAGAACAGTGTACTCAGAAGTTGTGTGTAAATTTTTTTTAAATTGCCATTGTTGCTATTTTGATTTTGGATAAATGGACTGTTAATATCCTAAGAGATAATAAACCTCCTAAAGTATAATTTATTCATGGTAAATACTTTATGCATTGATTTATTATGAAACAGAATAGACAGTTTTATAAAAGAATAATTCAAGTGAAATGCCTGGTTGTATTGATATTTCAAAAGATAGAAGTTTGATTTCTTAGGACACTTTTGAAATGTGTCGCTAAGTTTTTGCTATCAGGTTTTACTAAACAACTTTGTCACAGGGAACAGATAATTTTTCCTGTAATCTTAAGTACTAAAGAATAGTAACATGTTACATTATTTAAAACTCCCATGAAATCAGAAACCCAATGATATACTCAGATCCAAAAAGAAACCAGGTAGATTGTTAGGAAATTGGAGAAAGGTCTCAAATAAATGTTAAACTGGAAAGTAATGGATTTTGTGTCTTATATTTTGACAGAATTCTGTGCTTGTGGGTATGTACGTTTGAATACTTGGGACAGGCAGACTCTTCTTTTAGCCAGCCTAATAATAGGAAGAGGAGAAGAGGTACAGATGACAGCTAACAGCTAACATGGGTGAATGTAGGTGTAACCAACAAAGAATGTGCTGGCTATATGGAATTTCTACAGGCCTAGTTATTTTGGAAAGCTATTTGAAATAAATTTTAATGCCCAGAAAAGACATTGTGAAAAAGAAATATGTGATTTTCAGTGTAATATGTCTATCTGTATCATCATTCTGTGTTCACTTCTGACATCATAAGTCCGTTTTCCTTATTATATCTTTACTGTTCATACATAGTTCATTGTATTTGTTTGCCATATTGATGAAAACCTAGACTTAGTAACTAAAAATAATTCACAGATGAACCATTAATCATAACACGCAAAACTATGACATTGGAAGAATAATACAACTGCTGGAATAGTCCACATGTTTGAAAATCTTGTTCTTTGCAGACTGGGGAAACTACTTTGCTTCACATTAGCTCTACCAAGTATCAGTTTGCTTTACAAGATCTCCCTGAAATCAATCAGACACATGTACCATGCTTTCAAAGAATTTTGTACAGTAGGAATAAGCTATGAAATGTTTGAAAATACAAATGCTACATACTATACGTTTTGTAATAATAGTGACATGTATGCTTGTGATTTAAAAGATATTTTATAAGAGTTTATATGGTTTTAAAATATCGAGGTTTATGAAATAATATAAAATACAGTATTAGAATGGCATCATGTTTATTGCTCAGCTTCTACCAAATGTAGAATCTGGTAGTTACCCTCTGACCTTTCAAGATCTTCTCTATTACTCAGCTCCAAATTCTGATGTTTTCCTATCAGATGCATTATTTTGTGTTTTATACCTTGTTTTAAACCAGGAAGAGCACATTATCCTATTATCAGTCACTCATATTATTATTTATTAGTTTAATTAGATAAAGTCAACAAAGAGAAAATAATTCCAAAGAAAGGTAGGGACATAGGCTAGGTACCCTCAGGAAAGTACACATGAAGAGGGGCCCGGTAAGATTTGAAGCATTTCATGTTTGGGAGTAGTGAGACTGGTGTCACTTACTTTCCAATTTTGGCTGAGGCTGGGCTAGGTCATCAATGCAATCATTGTACAAACAAAACAAAGTAAATTGCCCTACTTTTCCTAAGATGTCATATAAAATTTACATGATCTTTATAGTCTAGCAGCATTATATTGAGCATAGACTTTATATCTGACAGCCATAGATCAGTGATGCTAACATTTTTTTTGAGTAAATAAACTTTCATTACCTGGATATAAATACATAACTTTGTCTCATATGAGGTCTTATTTACAGTAAAGTTTTTCCTTATTAAGACTTTGGTTTATTTGTCATAGCTCCATAATGTGAAAAGTTTAAGTACTAGACTCTATCTTGAAAGCACAGATACAGCATTAAAGTAGAGCTGCCATCCAGGATGAATAATGCAGATGTTATGTTTTAAAACATGTCAGATTCCCTTAACTATATCTATCTTCTTTAAACTTTAATCAACTAAGATAAATGTTTTTCATTTGGCCTTAACTGTTTGTCTCAAGAAGATAAAAGACAGACAGCTAATGAAATAAATTGAAGTGCTGCTATGGTTAGGTAGAATTGGAATTTAATACTGTTGCAGTTGGTTGAAGGTATAACTGATACATATTTTTAAATTTGTCATGGCTGCATGAGATCATGAGAAAGAAAAGAGACCTACTAACTTTGAATTGGTAATACTTAAAACTATTTGGCTGAACTTAGGTAAATATTTCATGTAGCCCTCCTCAAATGCAGTATATTCCTTCTTTAAAGAATTTGTAATTAAGAGTATTTTGAGTCATGAATATTAATGATACCAAATCACAAATACTAAAAACATTGCTTCTAGATACGAAAAAGGATAGTGTGAATTATATTCTGTAGCCCAACTTAGAAGTTCAACTGTCACAGAAAAGCTTCTCTCATTGAAATCTCTCAGAAATATACCGCATACATATTTAACCCAATAGCTTTAGGCATTCAGGGATGGAGTAGGTGAAATCAAAAGTACCCTATCAAAATTATGTGTTATTTGCTTCAAATTCTAGAGTAATTTTTAACACAGATAATAACGTGGTTTGAAAAATACACACATGCACAGGTTTGCTAGTTAGAGTTTCCATACTGGGGGAAGGGTGGTGAAAATTGGTGCGCTCAGTATATAACACGTATAATGGTAATAAAGTTGATTGGTTGAACTCTCTAGCTTTTTTTTTTTTTTTCCTTTTCTTCCTCTTCCTGTAGAGTAGCTCAGCTGGGGATGGAAGGGTTCTCCCCCCATCTTACCCCCCTACTAAGAAAGCGTAGGTTGATACCATTTTTATTGTTCTGCTGGGGTGGGAAATAAACCATATGCTTTAGAATTTTGAATGACTATACGAAAGGGAAAATTGAAGCAGGCCCTCTTTCCCCCTTCCTACCGGACTTTGGGGTAGGGTTATTCCTCCAAATGTTTTAGCAGACTTGGTGTTAGCTTAATGTTTCTACTCCAGGGCAGAGAGGCAGGTCAGGGGAAGAAATGTCAAGGGCTTCAGAGGCATGTTGGGCTGAATGAAGTGTGGAGTGGGAAGCTTATGTCTGAAACCTACCCCTCCCCTGGATACCAGGCAAAGGCAATGAGAGTCGTAACCAGCTGATGCCGCTGCTGCTGCTTCCCGTTTCCAGGGTGAAATTTTCACAGCAGCTAATTCTAAAGGGAGGAAAAATCCCTAACCAGCAGAGGAAAAGATCCTATCACCCAACCCAAGCTATATAACCTTTTAGGCAGGCTTTTCAGAGAAAGCCGCATTTTAAAAGCCAGCATTCACGATCCAAAAATACAGGACGAGAATCAGAGCTGGTATGAGAATCTGAAAAGCCTCTTTACACTCTGAGTGTTTGAAACGATCCGATGAGCATAGGAAGTGGCTGCCAACGCTCTGGCGGCTGCTCGTGCTGCCACCGCCGCTGCTGTTCCTCGCAGAGGGCTGGACAGAGCTAGTCCCGGTTTCAGCACCTCCGGCGCTGGACAGCTCTTTTGCACGCTGCACCCTCCTGCTTGCTTTTTCCAAACACTCTCGCTTTGCATTACTGGAGATGCATCTAAATTACGTTCTGTTCAACAACAAGTAGATTTTTTTTTCCTGACCGGGAATTACAGTAGACGATTCTCTCAATTAAACTGCATTTTCTTCTTTACGGATTTGGCCGTCAGGCGTATTTATCCCGATCTCCCCCCCAACCCCCCTTTGCAGGAACGAGTCTTTGGGAGCGTGGTCCACCCAGGGATGTAAAACTGTGCTTACCGATGCATCCCATACGAAATGCTTATGTGATCGTCTCTCTACCTTCGCCATTTTGGCTCAGCAACCTAGAGAAATAGTAAGTAACAAAGGGAAAACAAGGCTTTAATGCAAAGGCAGGGACATTGTGGCGAGTGTTTCTCCAGGGAACTGCATTTTAAAAGGGGAAATGGAAAATGTTGCAGGGTGGCAAAATTGGGTTCGTCTCCTCCTTAGCTACAGTAGCTTGGTAAAATGAATTCTAGTTGGTGTGCTGTAACTAAATTCTACTCAATTTTATGTCTTCTAACTTGAAATTTCTGCAGTATAGTTTTGGGAATGTACTCCATCATATTACTAATATGCTGCAAACTTTCAAATGAAAATAATTGCCAACTTAACCTTTATTTTAGAACTGAAAAGCTGGTCTGGGGAATTTGTGAGAATACTGTTGGTAATAGAATGAAGACCCCAGACACTATAAGCCAAACATATTGCATATCTGCATTGGGTATTTTCAACACAGGTTTTCTGGGGGTGTCCTTGGATATTTATTTAAAAAAAAAAAAAACAATGAAGTTTTCATGAAAGCACAGACTGCCTGAAACTGTAAAATCATTCCTTAAAAGTGTATAGGCTTGTAAAAAAACTAGTTTCTGAAATAGATAGCTGCATAAACTGTCTAAAAGAAAAATAATATCCTCATAAAATGTAGTTTGAAGAATTATTTCAAAAATTGAAATATTGGAAAATAATTATTTAGGTGAATGTGACTTTCTGTCTAAATTTGGCCTAAATATGCCTCACTCTTCTTACTTATTTTGATAACAAAAATACATAATATAATTTAATGTGCATACCTAAGGTTTGTAATACTCTTGATCTTAAAGTGTATTTCTTCAAACTTCCAATATTAAAAATAAAAAAAACAATAGATTTCATTAGTATCGTGTCAGTATCTAAAGAAAGAAACCTCTCAAATCAGTGACTGCTTATAATCTTTATATATGTTTTAAAATGTATAAGGCTTATTTGTCAAGGTCATGTATTTCAGGGACTGATACTGGCATTATGAAAATCATCTCTGCATATTTCATTAATAGAAAAAAACCCACAAAATATGTTTTAAGTTCTTGATTTTGAAATTTGATTTTCTTCTATATCCTTAGAGGCCAAGCAAGTGAAATTAAATAATACTTGACTTAGAACAAAGTTGCCAAAAGTCAGAAAGTTTGAACCTTTTTCAATATCTAGGTACCAGATTGGGGTAGCAATGAGTTATAAATGAGAAGATCAATGTAAATTTTACCCTAAAACATACTATGTATTAACTGAACTATAGTTGTTGAAGAAAAAGGAATGCTGCTTCAAATTTCAGCTAGAGAAAATTTAACATGGGAATATTCACCAAGTTTCAGTTTTAGTTATTCATTGTAGAAAACCATAGTGGGTAGTATGCCATAATCAAGCATTTAAAACTCTCAGGCCTTTATTACTTCACAGTGGGAGAGAGGGGGGAGTTAGAATTAGTCATTTTAGAGGTTGAGAATATATGAACAAAGTGGTTACTGGGTAATTATCTGGTAACTATAACAACTCTATTGGCTGTTTTTGAGTAGAATAGGATAGTTTTGCTGAGTTTAAAAGTTATTTTAATTTATTAGAAAAATGATTTCTCCTTCTTTTTTTTTTTTGTTTCTTTTGCTTAATTTACAGATCATGGAATCCTCTGGTACACCTTCAGTTACCCTAATAGTAGGCAGTGGCCTTTCTTGCTTGGCCTTGATCACCCTCGCAGTTGTCTATGCAGCATTATGGAGGTATGTAATCAATTAATGCACTTGCAATGGAATGTTCTGTTACTCAGATTAAATCTGGCAACATGATCCTCATTATATCTCCTTTTTAATTTGCTGAAAGAAGTATTGTTAGAGTAGAGTTATAATTGCAGAGACTGAGCCATAATAAATGAGCTTAATAATGATGATGATGATGTTCTTACCTAAATTTTTTATTGTATTTGCCTATGATGAGAAAATAAAAAGAACAGCCACACTTATCTTCCCAATTCAAATGATGGTAGCTTTCAACAAGTTGCTTACCCTCAAACATGGTATCCTTAATACCCCAAGTTCAGTCTATGTTTGTTTCTATTTATCCCAATTGCGATTGAGCTTGAGAGTTTAATTGGTACAGTCAAAGTAATTTCTCTGTTTTATAAATATGATCTCCAAATTCTTAAGTTTTAAGTTTTAAACTTAAGAACTTAAACACATGCTTTCATTATATCCCAGACAATGAGTAAACCTTCTATATTATTAATGCACTAATATTACAGCGCTATAGGAAAAATCCTTGGGTTGAAAGTTTCTAAAAAGTCGGATTTTGGCAAATTGATTACAAGCGAAAAATACGTAAAAAAGGGTATGTGATTGAAAAACTTTGTTCTGCGGTAGTTGAGATTTCATCTGCTTGATAGTACATGGACATTTAGTATTTATCTAAGATTTGTTCTACTAATAAAAATTAGACCTGTACATTTTAGACATTTGATTATATCTGTTCACATATTGATAAACAGTACATAACCAAGTGGCCAAACTTCCAAATGGATGTAAAAAAAACATTAAGTGTGAGACATTTTTATATCCATTATGATTATTAAAAAATGTTTCAAAAATGGTTATTACATTAGTAACTAGATAATTATATATTATTTCTTTAAAATTTGTGATATTAAAATTGCACAAGTAGCTAGTCCTTGTGATTTACTGCTACATAAGTTGAAAACAATTCAGTTGAAAAAGTAATTATAATTTAATAAAGAAATGTCATTTCATTTAACATCCTTTCAAAAAACTAATTGTTGTCCATTATATTTTGTACTCTTTTGAGGATAAGAATTAATTGTCCAGGATATTAAATTGTCAAAAATATTAAAATTTTCACGCTTCAAACAAAAATATGTACACATTCTTCGTCCATTGACACAGGTACATAATAGAGGTTCTGCCTTCCTATAGAACAGTTATCTGGTGGTAAAAACACTGACAGAATGAGATAATCTGATAAAATATGGCCAGTCTTATGAAATGGTCTAGGCATGGCCTCATAGACCACAGAACCCAGTCTTCAGGGGTGAGTCAAGCAGACATTGCCCTGGTAATATAAGAGCAAAATGGACAAAGGCTGGGAAAAAGATACCTTTGTCTCCCACAATTGCCTAAATGGCATTTTTCAAAAAATGAGGCAGTGTTTAGGGGCCAAGATGGTAGGTAATCACAACAGCATCATAATTCAGTCTCACTGAAGTATTTAGAACTAAGTTCCATACCAGTTCTTTTCACCTCTCAATACTTATGGTAACACTAGCAAAACCACTGCCAATATAAATGATATATAAGGAAGCACAGGATTAATTAGTCCATAATACGTTTTCTTTAATCCAGAAAATCCATAGAAATCACCTATTAGTCTTCTAAGAATTACTGAAACACCTAAAAGATGTATTAAAACTTGATGTGAAATTGAGAAATTTAGAAGAGAATATGAGAAACAACATAAATTTTGATTCCTAACATTTAGTGGCTAATCAACTCACTGTCTACAAATAGAATGATTGAAATAAATTTAATAGATTTATAGAAGTATCAAGATTCATAAATTACTAAGTGAATATTGTAGCATGACAAATTTAATGAAATTTTTAAACACTAATTTTACCTTATCAATTGCTGTATTGTATTACCATATGGTAATACTCATGTTAGGATACTACTGCCATTTTTATTTCTAGTTAAAAACTAAATTTTTAAATTTTCTAACGATTTGTAAGATGTACGAATATCAGAATTATTTTACATATAAGGTAGTATTTTGAAAATTGATGGTGTCCCTTTTCATTAGAAATGTTCATCAAAAAGTTAATACACTAATTTATGTTCTCTTCATTTACAAATATGTTCTGTAGAGTTATATTATTACATCTAAGAACACCTGAGCATATCTTTTTAATCTGTGTATTGAAATGATGCATTTACAAATATTTTTTTTAAATCCCAAGTATGTTTATAAAAAGCTTTGGAAGTTGAGACAATTTATAGAAATTTTAAGGCAATAATGTGACTCAATATTAATGACTAACAGAACCATCGAAAAACTTGTCAGGGTGTCCAGTCTGGGTCTTTTATCACCATGATTTTCCTATTTACAGAGCAAATGATATCACTGAAACCCTTGTAATAATGTCCTCTGTGTGCTTATGCTGTCATGAAAGCCATTAACATCATATAAAGGGTCAATTTTGTGCAGCCCTTAAACTTAATATGTTACATCTCCCACTCATGAAAGAAGAAACAACTTAATATTTGATGATGTCTTTAGCATTCCAGTGTGTGGTTTATTATATTTTTAGATACTGATGATGCAGGGACAAGGTTAAGCAACTCTTAAGGGCATTTTTGTATTGAGAATTGTCCTAGGTTATTCCTACTTGACTTTGTTTTATGAAGAAAGGAAAATTTTTATACTAAAAAATTGCTTTTTGTATTTTATTGTTACTTCTGTTTTCGTTTTGCTTTCTCTTCTGAAATATATGATGGAATGTAGGGCTTCTGCCTAAATATTCCTCAAAGACAGAGATAGAGAAAGAACTTTGATAGATTTTACTTTCCAAAGAGTGCCTCCAGATCTCTGGCACCCTCCATCTGACACTGCACAGGAAAGCCCACGCCTGCTGTGGAGAGTGATTCCATGTTCTAATACAAATTGAACAGTCTCAAACACACAGCAAGTACAAGTATGTTTTTTTGTTACTGTCACTCAGTAATTTACCATAGGGTACAGTAAAGCAAAATAACTGTTACCCTTTCAGCTGATAGAACATTTGATTCTAAACAGTTTTCTCTATGGCTTACATTCTTGGTGCATGTAAAAATTATATAACAGACTGTATATAACCACTTCTTCATAAGGATAAAATATGGCAGACACCAAGTAATTTTCCAGCCTAATGGTGAATTATCATTTGTGGATTGAAGTAGTTTTTAAGATGAAGATTAAATCTTGTTTTGTTTTATTACTTTTTGGACACTTAGGAAAAGAAAAATATAAAGAGTAGAGGACTACATAAAAATATTTGATTGTGTGAAATGGTAGATGAGTGTTCATGGTTTCATGAAAGTAATGGCTGCTTTCTAGTAAACAAAGAGATACTTGAGAGTCTGTTTGGGATTTTTTTTCCTTTTGGTTCTCAGATTCTCTATTGATTTTCTATGATAATATGCATATTACATATACATATACATAATGGTAATTATAGTAATTGATATATTTCCAAGAAATTTTATATTTTTAGTAAAAAAATTATAATGATAGCAGATGTACAACTTAGACTCTATTGGAAATGCCATGTTGTCCACACTAATGTCTAAAGAAGGAAAATTATTCTATAGGACTCTAGGACATGACATGCCACTATAAAATTGGGTTTCTAAGAATAATCTTTATTTTAAAAAACTGTTTTCATGTATTTTATTCTATGAAGGATATATTTTAGTGTTTCCTTTTCTGGATGAATTTCACCGATTTGCATAATTCATAATTCTTCATCTCTCCGCTGAATTTTAAAGTTGGACTCTCTCTCTCTCTCTCTCTCTCTCTGGCTAGGTACATTCGCTCTGAGAGGTCTATAATTCTAATTAACTTCTGTCTGTCTATCATCTCATCCAACATCCTCATATTGGTTGGACAGACTCAGACACATAATAAGGTAAGTCTGGTAATTATTCTGATTCTATATGTATGTTTACATTTTGACATAAAGTTGATTATTTAAAATCTAAACATTCTAGATAAAATGGAGAACTTCTGACAAAAATTATTTTTAAAAACAAAATTATTGCTTACTAAATAAAAGTACTGCCTAATCTAGACTAGAAATATATTCCCTTGGTTTAATTTCCTGGGGATTGAGAGTCTGTTAATAATAGCAAAAATATGTTTGTTAAATATTATATCAAAGCTCTGTGAGTTCAAAGCCTTGGAACATCAAAAGCACAAATTTTGATTCATTATCCTAATTGTAAATAGAATTGCCCCTGTTTTAGTCTACTTTATTAATACACTGATTCCTAAAAGTCAACTATAAAATGCTTACAGGGATAACATAGCACATGAACGTCTACCCAGAAATTGTCTATTGAAATAACTGAAGAGAGTATTAAGTAAAAGCAACACTAGATTTTATGCTTTTCAAAAAGTTTTACTTAACCAAAAAGCACTAATACTTAACCAACATTAAATCTCTTTAGCTGAACAGTTACTTTCAGCAGAATGTAAAAGTATAAGTCCTATTTACACAAACTAACTTGAGTTGAATGTTTGTTTTTTTTCCCAGAAATGACTGTCAGCTCTCTTTACTAAACTACTCTGAATGTATTGCAAGAAACCCATACTGGCATTGTTTAATTTACCCCAATCTCAATCTCAAAGAATTCTGGTAAACATTGCTCTGATAATATTTGTTGATTAACCCAGGCCAGTTGTTTTATTTCAACTTTTTTATTGTCAAGTGCTAAAGCCAATAATTGAAGTCTTTTAGAAGCTGTCATTAAAAAAACAAAGAAAGAAAGAAAGAAAGAAAGAAAGAAAGAAAGAAAGAAAGAAAGAAAGAAAGAAAGAAAGAAAAACAACCAAGCTCTAATGCACTTTTCAGCATGTCTTTTTCAATAGATTGCATATTTATAGGACATGTATCAATGTCAAAGATTATGGATAGTCTATCTTGATAATCTCCTCTCCTAAAACTGCTGATTCCCACCCAAAGAATCCAGAGTCTGATTTTGGATCTGGGTAGGTAGGGCCTAGGATGTTGCTTAGGTGATTCTAGTAGGATTTCTTCTTGAACCATATTGGTCTAAGCCAGGGAAAGCCCAAGGGGGAGTCACTAACCCTAAAGAACAGAACTGAAACAATTAATAACCCAATAAAAGGTCCTGTGTAAGTGAAAAAGTACTTTAATGTATTAGACTTTTTTAGTTTTTTTCCTATTTAGGACTATAACATGAATTAAAATAAACAAACAAGAAAGGGAATATGAAAAGGGAAAACAAGAAGAAAGGAGAAAGACCAAAGGTGAGGAAGATGCCAGATGGAATTAGAAGAGAAAGAAATGTGCAAAATAACCAACAGCAGAGAAAGTGGGTGTAAACATAAGTACACACTGGGAAGGAGAAGAAAAGTGAAGGGAAGTAATGAGAGTTGGAGAAAAGATGGAACTGTAAACCCTAAAGAATTACTAAATTACTCATTTCACCCTTACCTTTTTGGCTGTTTACCTGGGCAGGGCTTCAGATCTCTTAGAAATGTTCATTTACTGGTTAATACCTATTTACAATTCTTTGTCCTTGAAACTCCAGGTAGAAAAGCAGAGCTTTTCCTCTGAAAGTAGGAATTATTTATTGAGTTGGGAATCAGAAAAAAATCAAGCTTATGTTAGCTTAAGCCCATTGTTGAAGTTTTTTGGTTTTTCACCCAAGTGCCCCTTTGCTGTCATTGTTTACACTCTAAACACTCATTAGAGTATGGAAAACTATCTGATCTTCAGTAGGAAATGTGCTTTTAAAACTGTTTCATGATCTATAGCATAGTTTTTACAAGTGCTAAGCCAAATGTTTAAATGGTAGAATCTTTTGCAAGGTTTACTACATATTACAGTGATTATTGTCTAAGTCCTTCCTGTCCAATAGAAATATAATGTAAACCACAAAAGCAAGTTATGTATATAATTATATTTTATTAGCCACCTTAAAAAAGCAAAAAGAATTACTTTTAATAATATATTTAATTTTAATAATATNTCTTTTCAATAGATGACCATTTCAACATATAATTAGTATTTTTAAGTGCTAATACAATTTTTTGTAATAACTTTTAAGTTTTTGGAATCTGATGTATATTTTGTACTTAGATTACATGTCAATTCAGACTACCTGCATTTCAAGTACTCAGCAGCTATATGCAGCCAGTGACTATCATATTGTGTTAGGTCTAAATGGTAATAATATTCAGAAACTAGTCTCTAGAAATTACATGATTTTTGCCCATTTTGCCCTTCCCAGCTTTTCAGTGTCCTTGTTTTTTGATAGAGATGTCTTTTTGGTATTTACAAATATTATCAACATCAAAGGCAGGATAAGACAAGTCTAGTTTTACTTTTCATTTCTGATTATAAAGAATGGCTGGTATGGGCTTAGAAAAAAAATAGAGTCTCCTCAGGTAGTTAACTACAGAGTAGATTCCATGTGGTTTTGGGACCATAGTAGTTCTATTTCAGATAGCCTGTGCTAATTTTTGCTGCTACAGTTATCGATGCTTATGGGGAGGAGCATTTGGTAGGTGGTGGTAATGATGAAGAAAATGAGAAAGTACTGGTTTTCTCCTATACTGTGTTAATTTTGCATTATTGCCACCTGAGTAGATGATTCTGCAAGCCTAGAACAATTCACTATAGCATTGTGACTATAGAAGGGAAAAATGTAAACACTTGGATTTTGTTTTTAGTCATTCTTAACAATACCAAGTTTCTGGGGAAAATAATCACATATTTTATCATGTGCTGAATTGAATTAAATTGATCCTACTTCATTGATCCTATTACATCTTTAAAAGGTAATATATTGATCAGTGGCTACAGTATTTTATTTAGGTTGTATGTAGGACCCCACTCCTGCTATGGGCCCTTTGTAATAGATCAGGTTCCTATCTTTGACTTCCTTGCTCAATTTTGATTGATGCTTTAATATTCTTCATTTGGAAAAATGGAAACATGTGAGAGAGTTGCTTGATGAACAAGCTATTTGGTACTGCCTCTGAGAGTTAGTTTGTGTGAAAACTGCTGTTTGGTGTTGATGTCCAGAATAGTTCTGAAGTGTCATACTGGGGTCTTTCTCTGAACTGCTTGTTGAAATGTAACAGACTCAGTTGTCTCACTACTGAGTATTTCTTTTGAGTTGGGATAGAAACAAGCTGAAATAATTCATTATTAAAGTATGAGGTATGTAAGCTATAGATTCAATTGCTAGAAGCAAAGTAAAGAATCAAATGCAATTTCTTGTATCTCTTAAAATACATTTATAAAATTCAGTGCTAACTCACTTCATTATATTTTATTATAGTTCACTTTCTCATAAAGGATCATTGCCTTCTAATATCTTTTTGTAATCTCAACCAGGATGTTCATATATCACTGAAATGTTATTTGTTTGTGAAGAATTTCCTTTGTACCCTAAAGTATGCAAACTTTTGCTGAACCTCGTAGACTCTTTTTGGTCCTACTGTTTTGCAGAAAACAAAGACAGTTTTGGAAACCAAAATATTCAGAGTATGGCTTTCTTATGGTTTTTGTGTTGTCAGTATTATGTTTTTTTAGGAAATAAAATATGTTTTTACAAAAAGAAATCTTGAATTTGAATACCTTTTAATTGGGTGAAGCATCCTCTAATGCACCTCTTTCTTTTGCTAGAGATCCAGATTCTTCCCTCCTTTGCTTACATGTCTGGCCTCTGAGTGTGTATGTGTTCGGTTTCTGAGAAGGAATGCTGAGTATGTGTTTTGAGTCACCCATTCTGACCTTCCTGGTACCCTCTGAAATGGTCTGCCTCTCCTCTTGAGATGCAGTGCTCTACATGCTTCCCTGGAGATATCCATCTCTCAGGTAGAGATGGTTGAACAGGCATTTTAAGCCAGATGAATGTGAGCATCCTAAGCCTGCCACTTCCTAGTTATATGATCTTGAGCATGATATTCAGCCTTTCCGAGACCTTAGCTTCTTGTTAATGCCTCCCTTATAGAGAGGTGTTGTCAAGGTTATGGGAGGTAGTACCTATGAAGCACTTTAAAAGTATTCCTTAAACAATAGCTGCAATTATGGTGATGATGATCATGATGATTCTCAGATGTACATCTGATTTATATTTTTCTTCTGAGCTTCAGACTTCCTCTTGTCCAATTATGCTCACCACTAAATTCACCATTTGCATCCCTGCCCCACAATCCACACATTATATATAAATTGAACATATTTTCTGTAGGCTCCAACCCAGTTACATAAGCTAGGACTCTGAGAGTTAGCCTTAATGTCCTCCTCCTCCTCCCTTAAATCCAATAAGTCA